>NC_042494.1:15226017-15257370 GCF_005508785.2 Acyrthosiphon pisum | reverse complement strand
GAAATGAAAACGTTTTAAAATAATTAAGATCGTTTTTTCAAAAAATGAGATTAAGCGCTTATATGCAAATACTTAAAACCCGTTCAATATGAAGTTTATCCTAAAACGTTTTAAACAAGATGTTATCAACTGCTATCTAATTGATTTTTTGTGATTGTTATTTAAAATATTTGAATTATTTGTTTAGTAGAGGTACCTATAAACAATTATTTATTCTATAAACTAGGTATTTCTAAACTAACTGTATAATAGTAAGTAATAGTACTACACGGACCTACAGTAGAAAACACGAGTACGAAAGACTAAAGACGAATCACGATGATAAGTATAAATATTATGAGTTATGATAAATAATAAGCAATCGATATTTCAAGTTTTCAACTAACTAATGATCTGGGGCTGTTGGTACGTATAATATTGTAAAATATACTTACCAATCGCCCGTATGAGCTAATATGTTCTGGGAAAGTGTAGAGCTAGTTGTTATTGAGAATTCTCGATGATCGAGGGGGATAATTCCCATATTATATTTTGTGTAAGCAACTAAATATTAATAGTAATATTAATATCCTAGTTCCTAGATATGAGTCTAGATAATAATATAGTCATGACGCATAAACACGTCGCATAAACATATTCTGACATTCTGTCGAAACTTACAATATTTGATAATTTGTTTTTAGAAAAAAAATAGAACAAAATTTAATGCATTATAGAATATACTTAATTATAAATTGTTAATTAAAATTCATGGGGGGTGACTTATCCCCCCCCAGCCGTTTGACCGCCACTGATAGTGACTGTCCGGCAACGTGTTAACACTTTCAAGTGTTGACAAAATTCGTTTTAATTACGAAAATTTGCAAATTATTTTGTGTGGCTAAACATTTGCAATATGTTCAATTATTTGTATACAGCTAAGGCTTAAAAATGTGATAACTACTGAGTTCCTTAAAAAGTAAGAATATCAAAATCCTTAAATATAATATAACATGCAACATTTTTTTGAAGTAAACACATATTTCATAGCCACTGCCCACGAGTATAGTTTATAGTTCAGTGATCATAGGCTACAGCGTTGAACGTCTCCCCAACTTCTGCCAGCTGCCTACTACCAAACTTTATCGTTCTATGCTACTACCGGAGCCCTACTCCTTGCCTGGGAAGCACTGTGCACCCCTCTACCATCATATTCCTTGCTAAGACACAAAACGATATATTTTAAAAACAAATGTTTCATTCACACGAAAAACCGATAATATTATAAAATTGTGCTCGGGAAAAAATTTCAAAATTGTGTACCTTTAATTAAAATATTTAAAAATAAAATTTAAAATATTTTGATGACGATCAAAATTAAATATTAGATAATTAAAGTATTCACTACTGTCGTGTGCACTGACATACGCGATTTTCTAGATAAGAATCGTTTTCGTATGATGCAAGTTTTCATGTTTTATCATTTAATCCAAATTTAACTCATCCATTAAAGTGCTCCCATGCAAGTACATTGCAGTGACGTGGTACTACTGAGCCTACGCTGTACAGCGGAGTGGTCATATTCTTCTCCATTTTTTAATTTTAATTTTTAAATAATGGGAACAATGAGTTTTTTTGTTGAACGCAAAAAATAAAAACGGAGTAAGTATCTATAATAAAAAAAATGTTGAACCCCTCCACCACTGAAATTTGTTTTTACTTAGTCTTAAAAAAATTAATATTTTAAAACTTTACGTGACACACCAAAAATATAATCTTGGGACTTTTGGGAACCGACCATCACTATCAAAACGTATCAATAACATGAAAGATCTTGCCGCAAATGATCGCTGCTTTTGGTATTCACGACATTTTTCATCAATACATGTCTACATCGCCCTTTTTTGTAGTTTTTCAATTTATCAACGTTCGCATTGTTTAAAGACTTATATATATGTTTTAAACTTAATTTTTAAGTTTTAACCAAACGAATCGTGCAAATAACCATTAAAATATCAATAGAACCTTAATTCCCCCCCCCCCCCTCGCGTTTATTGTCCTTCGCGGACATGACGATTAGAACTTAGTATAGACTAATAGGTACTTACAATAGTTTACTGTTTAGTACCCAGCTATAGTAGGTACGTACATATAGTTTAATATTTTAGATGGTCCGTACTCATGGATTTAAAAATGTGTTAAATTATTACTCCGTGCGAAGTAGGATTGTTATGTTCATAACATAAATTTAAAACATTTGTATTTTGTTTCAAACGTTTTGTTTATTGTTTAAAACAAATATAACGACATATGTTTAAAACAGTGTAAAATCCAAGTGAATATCGAGTTTTTTTTTTGTTCGTAACGATGTTTTAAACAAAACAAAATGTATCAGTTTCAATATAGTTTTAAACCTTTTTATTATAAGTACTGTTTAAGACACTTTTATTAAAACTCAAACAATTTGTTTTCTTTAAAACATTATTTCGAACAGAAAACAATATACAAACTGAATAATATTGCGAAGTGCACGCGAATCACATACGACTATAGGCACTTCATGGTCCCCTGGTAGCCAGTGTACCCACGGCGCGTGTCACGAAACGGTTATCATGTACGCCGGTCACGTTTCACGCGCCGATTCGACGAGGAAACCGTTAACCGATTAACCGACTACCGACTCAACGAAACGGACGAAAATATTACCAATTTCGTCCCGACTCGCGACTGTCGTACGCATAGAACAAAATATGAATAATATAGATCTAGGTGTGCGCACAGTGGCGTATTTTCAATTTTTTGTGGAGGGGGGGTCTAAAAAATAAGCAAGTGTGTAATATGTATTTATAAAAATACTTGTGAGTTATGTATTAATAATATTATATATTTCCATTCTGGGGGGTCGAGATACGGAGAAAAAACACGTCTCTAAATACGTTGTTTTTCAAATTCTGTAATAATTGTTGATTTATTAATTCCATTCTTAGTACTTATAGTGATATACGTACCTATAACTTACATAAATTAATTGCAATGCTGCGAAAAAAAATGCACAATGTCTCGAGAAAAATATTGGCCGGGGACTAATTATTGTCCGTTTATCAGTATAGTGAGTATATATAGCGTTATAATATTACTTATTACCTATTACACTACCTAATACAGATTAGGCCAGGAAAATTTTAGCAATTTTTTCGCCCAAACACGCATCAATAGTCAACAAGTACAAAATTTGATTAATAGTTTGTAGACATGTACAAATGTATAAATGTATTAATATCATCGTAAACAGAGAATTAAAATGAAAAAAATTTTATTTTACTTTTTAGATTCTGAGGGGAGCATTGGGAATGTAGGTAGTAGGTAGGTAACCTATTGATTTTACTCTGAAGTCTTTTTTTTTTATTCAGCTTCTGTCATCACCTTTTGGTATAGTAAAAATGGAGGAGTGTAGGAAAGATGAATATGTATCTATATAGTTTGTACCTACTTTGACGCTCAAAAGCGTCAGAAAAAACAAACAATTAAAGAAAAACTGAGCTTTTACGCAAAACCAGTTTTCAAAAAAAAATCTACTGTTTTTTATGTAACTCTACAAAAATAACCGTAGTCCGTAGATACATTCAATTTTAATTGATACATATAGGTATATTTAATTTTCTATTGACTATAAGCATAAGAAAATTTCAAGTGTTATCTGTATTTTTTTGATCTGTTGTCGATACAAAATTTTTTGGTCTGTCAAAAATGACATAAAAATAAAATACAACGTTCCTCATAGATTGTTATTAGTGAAAACTGAAAAGTAAAAAAAAAGTTGAGCGTAAATAGACAATCATTTTTTATGAGAGTGAAGTTAAAATTTTGACATAATTCATCAAATAACGAAAATTGGCAAATTACCTCGAGTTTAAATCCATAAAAAATGTTTTATTATAAACTAAGTTCTGAAAATTTAATACAAGATTCTCCTTAAGTTTTCCTAAAAGAAAAAACTCTAACCGGAAACTCAAATTAATATTTTACGACCGTTTGAATTCAGATATTCACCCGTAAATTAACAAATTCTAGGTATTACGATTTTTTTATTTTGTAGCTATTCAAACACTAATAACCGTAGGTACTTAAAATTATCATCGAATGTTTATTCTATCATTTTCAATACATGATAAAATGTTTAAAATATTTTGACTCTTTTTGAGCTAATTATAGACGTTTGAAATTTGTTCGGTGTTTATTCTATAAATGTAAATAAAATGTCATAACTATTGAATCAAAAAGCTTGAAAAATTAGTACAAGGTTCCTCATAAGTAGTTATAATCAGGGGTGGATTTAGTGGGGGGTCCTTAGGGTGCTGAAGCACCCACCGTCCTGCGTATTATTAATTACCTATTATGGAAAATTAGGTAGGTATAATACTTGGTACGGCCTCCTGTGGGCTGTGGCGGTGGACTATAATAGCAGTTAATTATCAAAGATCCATTTACACGATTTTTATTATAAGTATTTAAAGTTAAAATTATTATAAAATTTATGGAAATTTAGAAAATTTTCAAATTATTTTACTTTTTAAATTTTATAAAATGTTAAATTACTACAGCTAAGGATTGAAAATTTAAAATAAGGATTCTCGTTAACAGTTTATAGGTACCTACTGTATGTCTGTATCCAACAAATCTAAAAAATATTTAAACACATTTATTTTTTTATTTTTATTTTATATACATTTTAATTCAAATTTGGACCACATTACATACCCATTAAGGGGTCTGAAGCGTGATTAATTTGCGGTCGAAAACATAACTCACGAGTCACGACTTCAATCAATACGCCCGATATAATGTTCTGATATTAATTTTGAAAGCAGATTTGAATTCCTCACTAAATTATCTATACAATTTTATTTTTTTTTACTTAGAAATTTATTAACAAAAAGAATAAAAATAGATCATATTCATAATTCAAATTTTAAAGCATAGTAAATTTAGAGGAGAATTCAAATCTGCTTTCAAAATTTAAATCGGAACATCCAACTGAGTATAGTGATTGAAATTTGAATTCACTGGGAGTAATTTTTGAAAAAAAAAAAATGTTTGTAATTTTATAAAGTAATATGCAGTGACTTGTGCATGCACGTAAGTAAAATGACAGACTTACCTCTATGATGCCCCATACAACGTGATCGGTACTACGAATTACACACACTAATGTTCATTTACTTTCAACACGTTCACAAGACCAATATAAACTGAAATATAAAATGCCTAGTTTTTACTCCTTAGAATGGATTACGCTCCAGCCCCTTAAAACCAAGAATGAGTAAAAATAATGTTTACTGTTTAGTCATGTTTTAGTTACCTATTTTGTTGTAATTTAAAAATATTATTCGTGGCTTGTGGGTATATGAAACAATTAGAATATATTATTCTATTTTATATAGGTACATTATACAATGACATTTTCAAATTATTTTTGACAAAAATGAACAGTGGCGTAGCCAGGATTATAAAATGGGGGGTGTTTTAAGTATACCTAGATTAAAACTAAGTTTTTACAGTTTTCGTATATAAATAAATTTAAGGTTCAGGACTTGACTTGTTGCACTAAAAATTATCGAAATAAGCAGTCAAAATTCTCAAAATATGCTTAAATATAATATATGTACTATGTAGCAACATTTTTATATTATTTTTGAAAAATTATAAGACATATTGCAATTTAGGTAATAAAAAACTAAAAAATAAGGAGGTATATAAACCTGATAAATAAATAAATAAATAAATAAATAAATAACAACTTAATTTATAAAAATACTGGCATATAATACTGGGTTATAATAAATAACTAATAAGTAATAACGAATAACGTGATATGCGAACACCGTGATAAATGAATACGTATCGACTGATGTTCATTTCTTCGTACAATTTACAATTTAGATGTAAATTATTGTTCAAACACAGTTTTGTCACAAAGAGACTTATGAAATCTTACCTATGCAAACATAGGGCCAACTGTAGCCAAGCTCCACCAACAACTTTAACAGCCCTCCACCCTTTTTACTTAAAAATTCATTTAAAATTTACTTAATTTTTTTAAGCTTATTCAATTTTATAATAGTACCTATGGTATTAGACTTCAGCCTCCCCAAATCTCAAAATTATCGCCTATTGTACCTAACCAAATATAATATTTTTTAAGATATTTTTCAATGTCATCCAAATATAATTTTTTCCGACAATTGTATGTACATTTAAGTTAAAAAATACACAAATATGCAAATTCAATCTTTGTATTTAATTTCGCCATTTCATAAGACAAATTTATAACTTGCAAGCAGTCCCGAACCCTATAAAAAATATATTTATTAGAAGGGAAAATGTCAATGGGGAGGGGGGGTTAATCACCTAACCTAACCATGGAAGTTGTCCATTAACTATGAGGTTACTTGACCCAAATAAGAGCGATACCCCTGGGCCCCGATTTAAAAAAAAAAATTTTTCTAATATTTATATTTATATTTTTTTCATATCTATTATCTACATTTAACACATTATTAGGTACCTACCACATTATGTACATATTATTCAATATTAGTAGTCATTGTAAAATATTTAAATTGATTCGATTGAGGTTGATTCACACTTGAGTGTCTAGCTGTCATACAACGGGCAAAACTATCTGCCGAATAATACCTGGTAATTACTTGGCACGCCAGTGCATGTTTTGAGTTTTTTTTTGTAGATAATAATACAACTGATTAGTTTCAAACTAAATTTTTATATTTCGAATAATAACATTTTCAAATTAATACAATAAAAATAAATAATTATCTAAAAATTCAAAATTGCCTAAACAATTCTCTTTGTATACTCCAAGCGTAGCGTTTTATACACAATATTATTTTAAAAGTCAACTCATCTAAAGAAAGAAACAAATAGGTATAAAATATTAAAACAATTTGTATTTCTCAACCTCAATATAAAGAAGACTAAAAAATAATACACAAATTTATAATATCTATCGCTAGTTGTTATAAAAAAGAAAATATTAAATGTATAGAAAAAAGTATTAAAAACTTGTTTTAACTTTTTTGTTTGTTTAATACTCTCTTAAAACGAGTTGACAAAGAGATTGCTCAAAAATTATTATAATAATATAAAATTGTAACCAACAGCCGATGACATAGATAAATATATTAAAATATAATATAATGCACGTATGATCTCATAACTATTAATATTTCAGACAAAATATGAAAAAAAAATAAAATAAATAATACAAATTTTTTTAAATACTTAGCTTTACTACGAGTATATACACATTTTACTAACTACACATAGAAATGTAGAACACAATATGGGCAAAGCGAAATTAAAAAAATAATAATAAAAAGAACACATTCAATTAATTTTCATTCACTTATATCTTAGTTATTTTAATAATGCATTGTAAAAAATAAAATTAATCCTACAAGTCTTTTTTTTTTTTTTAATGTTAACACACCGACTAACATTTTTTTTTTTTTTTAGTTTTATGTTCTATAAAAAATCACATTGCACTTAGCAAATATATTAAAATCACACAAACACACGTACATAATAAACTATATGTATTTGATTTTATATTAACGATCTATATCAAATAATTAAAACCACAATAGGTGATGATTAAATGATAAAAATTAAATGTTCTTTTTTGGAAACTTAGCTAACAGTGCTTTTACTATAATACAGCATCACAAAAGTTATACAAGATTGCACTGGGATCTAATTTAATACTTAAACACATCAGTTTTAAAATAGAAAAAAATATGGTTAAATGGTTAAAAAGAATAAAAATAAAACGCAAAAAAAAATATTCAAATACAAATCAATAAAAAAAAAAATTTCAACACTATTTACATAAAATAACGCAAAAGCGATTAATTAAAACCTAATCGTTTGAGTGTGTTTTTGCCAGCTAATCTTGGCGTTGCCTCATTGTGACAAGCCCATGTTTTTGATTTGGACCTGAACTTTCTTAGTTCTGAGGTGTGGGCAGGATCATACATTGACCGATAGCTTGACGGCACACACAAACGACTGTGTTGACTGTAAAATTTACAGTATCCACCATCAAGCAAATACATTTCTGGATAGTCCAAATAAGGATAGCACATACTGTTCTTTTGTCTATCTGCGTTACGTAGGTATCGTGATCTACAAAACAGGTTATTAATTTCTTTGGATTACTTCAAACAAAATTTAAAATAGCTCAATCATATTTAATTAGTACTTTAAATAGATTATTTAAAAGTAAGTATATATTATTACAATCTGATCACCTTAATAATTGTGTGAACTAGTGGATTAAATCTTAGATTTTTAGGATCAGTATAACTATATTTTATTGTATATTTCACAGTGAAAAGAATAATACAACCTTATAAACTTAAAGAATAAAAATACTGTTGCTTTGGTTATGCTTTAGTTTTAATTGCTAATCATTTTACTAAGAATAAATCATTATTACTTAAGTCAGGACTCTTATGTCCTAAAAGAGTTTGATATATTCCAACCAATATTTTAAAATTATTTCTTTGTGTCCTTCTAAGTTGGAATATATGTCGGCATTTCTTACTACTTGTAAAGTTGAATACACTCAACAAATAAAAATACAAACTACATATGTATAACATAATTTTAAGTCTATTATAATAATTAATAATTATAAAATATTAAATTCATAACATTTTACTCACAGGCTTGGGCCTCTCTCGGATGAAAATTCACAGTGAAATATCAAAACATTTCTCTTCACATTAATTTTATCAGTTTTATGAGATTTTTTACCCAACTTGTCTTCAGTATAATCTTTAAGTAGTTGCTCTTTAGTAAATATGTTGACTGCTCCTCTTATATGACCGCCTTCATATTCGTAGGGATATCTACAAATAAAATTAATTAATAAATACAAAATACAATTCAACTTACAATAAAATAATATTTGTATTACCTGCAATCTATTATCAAATAGGAATCGATACAATCATTGAATGTGCCCTCCAATAAATGAGCTAAAGTATCAGGAGATATACTACGGAGATCTGCATGACGGCCGAGTGATAACAAAGGCAATATAAATGATTGACTGAAGTCACCAATTAAATTTGATACATTATCCTCTGAGAAAATGAAAAATTATATTTTTAAAAGTTTTAATACTATTGAGTGATTTAAATAATAGGAACCAAACAAATTATTTATGATAACTGATATGTAATACATATAAATATGGTTCGGAACTTTGAACATTTGCAATTTTTTGTTTGAAAAATGTTTTGTTTATTAAGCGATTCCACAGTCATCAGCACAGGCACAATTGCACAAATGAATACGTATATTTTTAGACGACAAATATGAAAGTTTTTGAGAGGAGCGTTTTAGGTGCTTTATGTCCTAAATTTGGCTTATAATAAATATCTTAAATTGTGAACCATAGAAGAGGATGTCAGGGCACTGTTATGCACAATATTTTTTAAATATAAGTCAAAAACTAGAAACACTATATTTTATGACATTAGGTATGTTAAAATTGGACCAAATGCACCTTACACTATTAGTTACCCACAGTCACAATTAGGACACAGAGATTGGCTTCAAGCTGTAGTATTCAATATTTATTATATGATAACCTTTTTATAAAAAAATTCTATTGAGAATAAAAATCATATAAAACTTTTAAAAAAAATAAGGGAATATACTTTTTAATTAAGTAAATTTACTAAAGAAATCATAAAATATAAATTAATATAATTTAAACTTATCAATTTATGTTTTATTTTATTTTTATAATTTTTTTCTAACAATTTTATAAACAAAAATAATAATTGAATTGCTATGATTAAATGTATTAGTTTATTACTGACCTTTCTCAAATGCAGCTTTTATTGTGGCTTCATTAGTTGAAAATGATCTTCGGAGCTTAGAAACACTATTTTTACAAAATCCATAATCAAAAAGTGTAGTTTTCTTGTACGATACAGGAGCAGTTAAAGAAGTATTTCCAGTGTCTAATCTTGGAGAATCAAAAGACATTGATAGATCAACATTAGGCTTTAATCTTTTGGATACAATTGATTTCTCAGAAGGACACTCAAATTCATTAAATAATTTACGTTTTTTCACAACAACATCAGTGTTATTAATTTCTCCAAATACTAAATCCTATTTGTAAGAAAATATAATAATAAAATGAAAAAAATATGATATGCATTAACAAAATAATTACTTACAACTTTTCGAGGTGTATCTGAATCATATTTAGGATTTCTTCGTCTGACAATAGGTTTAATTATTGGCGAATGTAAGGCAAAAATATCCCCATCAATCAAAGTATTAAATTCACCAGGAAGTGAATCTTGAGACTTCAACCATCAATCATATTAAATTATAGTAAATATTAAAATATAATTTATTATTATTTATTATTTACCAATCTTGCTGGAGAATTAACATTGTCTAGAAATGGATCATCTATTTCTGGGATTCCTTTGTGACACACAACTGAATCTGACCGAGAAACATTTGATGAATTTTTCTTTTCAATAACAGTTTTAGGTTCAAATCTTCATACAAACAAAATATATTATTCGGTTGAAAATAAAAATAAAAACACTGACTCGAGAAAAATACCTGGTTAATGACCTAGAATCTTCAGAGAGCACTGAAAAAAAACCACTGTCTTGTGAATTAGGATCATGATCTTCTAATGGGTGACGACCTCTTGTATTACGACTGTGCATCATAAACTGAAAAGTAATATCACATAATTATTATTTACTCACTGAGTAAGAATATATTTGAAATAATACTTCATTAAGTATTTTACACAAATTTAATTGGTAATTATAAATTACTAGTTACTACATATAACTTATTAGAATAAAAGTTACAATAATTATTAAAAATAAAATTACAGTTGGACTTGATTGGGATGGAGATAAAATTGATTTAGAGACCAATGTATCCAAACACTTTGTTGTGTTTTCTTTCTCAACTGGACTGTTGATCATTTTTTGAAGCATCAAACATTTGAATGTTGGACTATCATTAAGATTTTTGGAACTCCCTTTGAATAATCTTTAATAGCATAATATAAAGTTAATTAAATAAGTACCTAAGTCATACAAATATTTAAAGTAGTACAAACATCTATAAAAATATTATTTACCTGGTATTTGATGAGCCGTTGAAATCGTGATCTAGTGTTTCATTTATTTAATTGAAAATAGAAAATCATTTTAATTAAGCAAAATATACAAGTATAAAATTATTTTAACATATACACAGTGACGATTTTAATACAAATCATTCAAAAGTCAATATCTAGTCAATATCTGAGTATCAAGAATAAAGAGAAAAAGAGACATTGGTGAATAGAAGTTATCATTACTATATGTCAAGTTAATAATGGATTTAAAATGAAAAATTAATCGTTAATTCTACTCAGTAGGTGTGGATATGTTGAAATCTAAACAAATTATATTTTTAGTGTATAGATACAATATTAATTACTATATATCTATTAACCATGTATAAAATTAGGGAAAAAAGAATCAAATGGTTTAGAAATAGATATTGTGGTATTGACCAATTTGAATTATAAAATCACACTATAATATAATGTTTTAAAATATTTTAAATAGAATGTTTAAATTTACCGTGGAGTATGTTATCGTAACATTTTTTTGGAGTTTCACTGGGTTCAGATAATGTTAGTTTGCGTCTGACTGTTAGTGATGTTCCCAGACAATTGGCTAAATTTGTCATCGGTGATGGTACTTCTTGGATTGGTGCTCTATCATTGAATGAACTCATTTTAACACCTGTTATTTACTGACTATAATGTATTGAGTAGGTAGATAGTATGAACTGCAAAAAAAAAAAATGTAATTATTTCATAATGAATAAGTAGAAACACAAGCATATATTACAGTATGTCATTACTTTGGTAATTACCTACTTAATAGATTAAGCAAATTAATATAATTTAGCTAATGGCTACTACCTACATGTTGTTAAATATGATTTTAATTCATAGTACCTACACATTCTTTAATTAAACTCAATATGCAAGTTTAACATAAACAAAATTGATTTTAAATTTTTTTTACTTAATTACCTATTTTTATTGCGATTTGTGCTAATGATAAATATTTCTTTAAAATAAGAGCTTCCCTGAAGTATGGGGTGGAAGGTGTTTTTGCAGTTACTCTTTTTGGAACTGTTTAAGTACTTTCATACAACTGTAATTTAATGGATCAGACACCAAAAATTCATTCTGGTCGTTACTCTCTTATCTAAATTCTCAAAAATCATTCAAATAATATCCTAGATACATTTAATCAAAATAAAAATGTGGATTATGAAGGCTGTCTGCTTAAATTACGTTACCCATGCATCTGTTGTCTCTATCTTACAAACGTACGACATAACAAATTGTTGTTCACTAGTGTGAATAATGTGCTGTTAGTTTTGATATTAAAGTGAATTTATCTATTATCAAACTCTTAGGAAAGAACATTATTAATTATGCTTTAGTATTGATTTAAATCAATGTTTCAATTTTCAAACGAGATATGAGCATTTATAATTTGTGATATTTCACATACCTATACCTGCTTGAAAATTAAAATACTGAATAAAAGTCAAAGCTTAAGCATCATGTTCTATTAGTTTCTTAACTAAAAGTTTGATAATATGTCAGTTCATTTGAATATAAAAATAACAACACACTATTGAAACTAGTGAACAAACATTTTCTTTAATGTATGTTTGTAAGACAGAGACAACACATATCAAATACATGGGCGGTATCCTCTTAAATGTGAACTGTAGCTAACATACCAATTTAGGCATCTTTTTGGGATATTCACTAAAAATTGGTACATTAATTAATAAAACAAGAATATGTACATGACTACTAAATAAATTAAAATAAAACTTTTAACTTTATAAGACATAGGTACATAATTAAGAAATATTGTAAGAAATATTTGAAGAAAAGGAAAATACTTTGAAACATTATTTTGTGGAATTAATTTAATTTTGCATAGGTAGAACACCTACTAATAATAACTTACCAAAAATAAATTTAATATAGGTACTTATCCATGTGCATATACACAGGGGGGAGGTATAGATCCCCTCATGGCCTCATGACCTTTTTTTTTATATAATATTAATGCGGGAAGCACTACCCTGCAATTTATCTTAGACATAAAATACATTTCCCCCCTCTCCACAGTGAAAATTCTTGTCTACGCCGCTGTAACTTAACATTTAACCAAAGTAATATCTAAGAGCAGTAATGACATAATAACTAAAGGCAGAAAAATTAACAAATTTATATTGATTAACATATCTAATATCAAAATGCTTAAAGTGAACAATTAAAAATTTCAAAATTATATGCTTGAAATTGACTCAAGGGTCAACAATTGTATGGCTATTAATTTATAATATCATTTATTTGAACCATACATCGTTTGACAATTATGTAAAATTTTTTATTATTTCTAACTACCTACCAAGCTAGCTAATGTATAGTAGTCACACAGCTGTCAAAAATATTTTGTAAATCAGATAGGTAGGTACTCTTATGAATAACATTAGGTCATACCATCAATTATGTAGGCTTATCAGCCAGTTATGAATTATCATGAATTATTATGAAAGAACAAAAAAAATCTAGGCAAACCATAAACAGCAAATTAGAGTAGATAAGTTACAGGAATTTTTTATATATTGTGGATGCAGTTTAGGCACTGACAGTCGAGTGTACACCGGAGGTGTGGAACAAAAGCAAAAAGTCGAGCAAAACATTAGAGGCAAATGCTATAGAGTGCCAACGACCTATGGCTTGTGTCTTTAACACCTAATATAGGTGTAGGTATACTTTTGCTCAGGTTGACTTTTTCGTTCAAACAAATTAGGACACAAACGGAAGGGGCAGAACTTCATTTCCGGTTCGCGGAACTGAACCGTTTCGCACAGACTATTGTAGGACGTCCTGCGCAGTTGTTTTGTTCGATCATACTCACGACTGCTTACAACATCAATTGCTGCTGCACAAACCGATGACCGGCGAACGACACATTGTTTTCGTCCGCGACAACACCGACCGTCCGCGAGTTCAATCGCCGCCGTCGTCGATTACGATTCTCACGGGTGGTGGTGCAGGTGGAGCCGGTAAAAACGGTCGCGAGAATAATAAAAACGTGAAAAAACTACACTCGGTGGCTGAACGACGAAAGAACTCGGAACCGGACGGCCGCCGTCGGGCGATATAATGTTATTACGATAAATATCAACAATAATATTACAACGACAACGCTCGGGCCCGTCCGTTGCGGTTTTTTTTTTTCAAAAAGTTTAACGGGCGACGTGGCTACGGCGGCGGCTGAGGTGGTGGTGGTAGCTGCTCCGCCTCGGGCCTATGATCATCGGTAAATTCGGTATGAACCGGTAGTCGGTTGTACGGGCTCGGCTACGGGCCGCGGCCACCAGACAGCGCTCAGGTCGTCGTCGACGGGGACGGCCGACCGTATGTCGTCGTGCCGTCACGGGCTCACGGTCGCGGTCGCCGGTGGGCGATCGCGGGCCGGGGGTCCGATCACAAAGACTACTCAACTCGGTTCGCGCTTTTCCGCGGTCGGTTCGTCAACCCCTAGCTGCGACCATAGACATAATATGAATATATATATATATCTATGTCTATGGCTGCGACGGACCTTGGACGCGTACCTACATGGCTATTATTATTATTATTATAAATTATTGTAGAATTTTATGCGTTTCGCAATATACTATAGCGCGCGTGCTGCTCGACCGCGCCAATCCGTTACCGCGTTAATGGTTAGCATCGTACAATACACAGGGAATCAGGAGGGACCCACCATGTGGCATGTGACGTTTTTTATTTTCGCGAATCACCCGCACGCCAGTGCTATATTCTATTATAATATAATACTACACGGCCTTTTCGACGTCACGGCCGAGCGTACCTACTCGCTAACACCGCGCCGCCGTTTAAAAGGGTGCAGCCGTACGTCATTTAGGGGTTATGAGTGCAGCCAGGCCCGAAATCTAAGTATTAGGATTTGGGGGTGCTAAAATTGTGGATATACGTATATGATACGTGCCGAGATTTCGTTCGCGGTACACATAACTTATAACGATAATATTGCGTTTTGAAGTCGATATATATTATAGAAAGTAAAACATGCTTAAGGCCAACTCTTCGACAGTGTAATGAAGAATTCTGAATTAGTATATTTCTATATTGTTAAATCAACAATCGAAATAAAAAAAAAAGCCAAGAATGTCGTTATCTGTATTTGCACGGTGCACTGCGCATAAACAAGACTACCGAATGCAGAATATCGTTTAAAATTAATAAATCTAGTCTAGATAGACATTTTGGGAGTATTATGGGTTGAATTAGTTCCTTCTAAAAAATAAGAACTACAAAAATCCAACCAGGCTGCATGTAATCGTTTAAATTTAAGTATGTAGCCATGTAGGGATGTCAACGCGAAACACCATGTAATAGGTATCTGCATGATGGTCACATCATAGTATCATACCATGCCCTATTGATGCATTTTTACTTTTTAGCATATTATAATTTATATTGCATAGACGCATAGTAGGTATATTATACAATATTACAACTTCGAAAAAAGTTTTTCAAGTTTAATAAACCACTAACAATAATGGTTTTTGAAACAATAAGACCTTTTTTCATATGAGTGACGTCAAAAAAAATAAAAAAAACGTTGCACAGCCAAGTTCTCCTTTTTATGTGGTGAAAATCTCGTTTTTTAGTTATGACTGTAGCTTTCTTAGTTCTTTCCCGCGAAAAACAGTTTTTGCTATGTTGTACAATTGTAAGATGGAGACAACACATGCGGGTGTAGCATCTTCTTAAACGTACAGATTTGTGTACTGTACTGAGTTAGTGTACACTCAATACACTGTACTATAATTCAATTTGCTGTTTGTACACTATTAGTATGTACGATTTCTCTATGTAAATTCGCCACAAAACATTTTCGCAATCATAGATGATAATTATATGAATAGAGTAATAGCTGCAGTATATGTGTGCATGAAGCCACGAAACCGATAACCGAATAACCGATAATTTAGTATAATTTATAATATAGTTTTTTCGTGCTGATATGTATTAAATAATAATACATATTAATGATTGCTTGTTGATAGCACTCGATACGGCTACCTACCTATATGAGTATATGACTATATGTAAACTACGCATTTAGCGACCTAAATTATTTTAACTAAAATATTAATATTATATAAGTAGCCAAGTAGGGAATACTTGAAATTGTAATGGGCCCGTTAGACTTCTGCTATCATAAGCATACAAAACCATCGTACAGCAACAGTCTAATGACTGTAATGAGTAATGAATTACATTATGACGGTTGTCGATTATACGATGACAATAATAATCATTTCCTTCTAACAATAACAACAACAATATAATAATTTACGTTTAGTAAACGATACATAATATTATATATACATTGACATTGTATGACGTACAATGTATTACATTAAACCTAATTTATTGGAACCGTTTTTATATAATTCTATATGATATAATATGTTTACCGCTAGCACTCCGCGGTGCACTTATAAATATTAATGTCTAACTATTATTATAAATTATAATGTTATGTTGGGATGTGTTTTTTCCACTATAACAATATAATCGTAGACAAACTCGACAAACAATAAAAAACTCGTCTTTGCGTGGGTCGATCGTATAGTAGCAATAATATGTGGTTCCATTTTTAACGAGTAACAGCACTCGTGACGATGACGTTGTCCGGGAGTATTATTATACACACACACACATATATATATATATATTGTACATATGATGTTATAGTCTCGACTCTCGGACGTAACACGTATATACCTCACCTCCTACGGCTCCTCGTGAACAGTTTTCTAACCAACGTGCGCTTAATCGAACAATTTCAGGACTCGTATCCGATTACCTTCCTGTACCCACATACTGTACACTTAAACTTATATACCTAATACATTATATTTCATAAGTATACATGTTATACACGTCTTGGGTTAGGCCTTAGCCAGGCACCCAATATATAGTTACATAGGTACACCAAGCGGCTGTATGCGATACGACTATGCGGGGCGCATGCGTAAATCCGTGATTATTTTCAAACACATATAGTAACGAAAAATACGTTAGGATGCTTGTTGTATATAATAGAGGTACCTGCATACTTATAGCAGCATAATAGCAGTGCAGCATTGTGATCGTGGGCGTATTATGTATGTATAGGTATAGAATATACATTATATACGAGATACGTATTTTACGACCGAGACGAAATCGCGTTGGAATTTCGAGAGAAAAAAGTATAATAATTTATAAATTGTATATAGGTATATGTACTACGTGACGATAATACACATATTATACGCATATATCGTGGTTGAGATCCAAAAAAAGGCCGACGGTATATATTCATGTGCATCATTTGAAACTCGCCTCGTATACTATATACGAGTGCCTATATACTATATATAGTATGTATTATATAATAAGTGTCAGGTATATATATGGAACGCGAACGATGTACGACAACGTACAATGTACATAATATATAGTAGGTATATAATACATTATATTATAACATCTAAAACATTTTAACGGCGTGCGAGGCGACTGTGCGCGTATATAATACGAGTATAACAAGCTTTGGGGGAGGTCGTCGAAAAGAAACCGTTTTTTTTTTTGAAAAAATTTTCCCCGGATCGCATATGGACCTTAAAATCATGCATATACATGACATATATGTATGGGTATTATATCGGGTGCGTCTTGGCCTCGAGGGTGAACGGGAGCGAAATCGTGGTATATAGATATTTGGGGCAGCCGAAACAGAACAGCGGCGCGGGCGCCTTATAATAAAATATATACGAACAACAAGGGTAGGTAATATATTATTATATGTAGTCGCGACTTACGAATACGCACCGGTTCGGGTTTTACACCACACCGCGTGTGTATGTGTGTGTGTGTGTGTGTGTGTGTGTGCGCGTTATTGGGGTGCGGTGGGACTACTCGGGGTGCGTATAGGTAGTCAAACTGACACGTGTATAAATATATATATATGCTATTATACATTTTATGCGTGTGTCGTTTATATACAGATATTTCGTTGGACGGCGTATAACAATCGGACTGCCAGACGGTTATTTTTCAAATCTGATTTTTTCGGTCAAGGCAACGTTGAAATACCAAAGATGATGTTCTTAC
Organism: Acyrthosiphon pisum; assembly: GCF_005508785.2. NCBI lineage: Eukaryota > Metazoa > Arthropoda > Insecta > Hemiptera > Aphididae > Acyrthosiphon > Acyrthosiphon pisum. The sequence goes on along the minus strand of NC_042494.1, from coordinate 15,239,021 downwards.
ATAGAGTTATTTTCTGTGTACAAGTAAATAATATATTTATATATATAAACTTAACACTTTATATTTTATATTATATATATACCTATGCAATTTCTTCTTAAAAATGTTACATTTTATCGCGCGCAAACGCTTTTATTACATATTGTAGACATGGCATATTACGTATACGTATAATTATTTATTCATTTTATTTATATAGTACAATAAGTAGTCCAAGTTAATAGATAAAAATTATGAAATAAATTATAATTATCTATTATGTATGTACGTTAACAGGCAACAGCACGCGCGCTTTGGTTAATCTTTATCTATAAATATGGCTATATAGGTATACCTATATTGCATATTAACATTTAATATTTATAGCTATAATAATATATATTATATACATAAAAAACAGGATTACAAGGCTTCTGTAGATAAAGATTTGACCAAGCAATAACAATTATAATAATACAATAGGGCGCATTTCAAAATTATTGTTATAATGCTTAATATTTTGATAGTAAATAATACCTGTTATAAACCATGGCGGATCTAGGATTTTTTTATGGGGGGTGCTAAGGTTAAGGTTTCGTATTATGTATATTCCATCCTGATGGTAAGACTTTTTTTTAGTCCTCAAAATTAATGTGCTTAATAATATTCCAAAGGTAGAAACTCAATTTTTTTTTTAGCGCCAATTTTGTTTAGAAATATCCCCAGCGGCCCAGCCTATTGAAAAATACATGTTGTGTAGAGAATTTGCTTTCCAGGAAGCAGCATGCCAAGGGAGGTGCTACAGCACCCTAACACCTCCCCTCCATCTGAATACGTGACTGATTATAAATTATAATCTATAGATATTTATAGACAATAGATATATCTTACGTATAAAGAGTAAACTATCTAAAAACTAAAAAAAAAAATTGCCAAGGAAGTTTTTGTTTTAAAATATCATTACTATAAAATAATTATTTAATGTTAAGTCAACTCTAAAGTTCTATAGACACTAGGTAGTTTGTATACGCATTATACGTGTTACATAGATGAGATATTGGTTCACGCACGTATATGTCATATAAACAATAATATAGGTACTGCTGGTATAAAGTATACACGTAATGTTTGTCTTTTTTGACGTTTCCGGTTCAACAAAGTTATTACTTCACTTGAGCGTTAGTGCGTGCGTATATATACTATACTAAACAGTAAACTTGAGTCACCGATAAAAAAAAATAAAAATCATTACATTTTTATTTTTTAATAATAGATATCTCATTTAAATATATGCATAGTAATAACCATGGAGACATGGGGTAGATAACCGTGGTAATAACTAATAAGAGCGCTAGGTATCGCTTTTACTGCACCGAGTGCACCGGGTATGAATATTTTCATTATTTACATTTTTACATTAAAATGTAAGTATATGTTTCATGTTGTAGACACGTTAATACGTCACGTTTAGACATAAGAAACCTACATAGGTATGTGTAGGTCCATTATATTACAACATTATTAAATGAAAACATGTGTTTTCTGAACGTTATTTTGCTGATTTGAGTATTATTATTATTTTAAACTATATAAATTGTTAGTTGAAACTTTAAGAAATCTTTTAAAATCTTAAAATTATTTATGATTATTAAAGACGAATTTGTAAGTTGTGAAGGTATTTTATCAGTTATTTATCAGTTACGTTTGTATAAATAGGTACATAACTCGTTTAAAATAAGAAAATTATTTTTGAAACATTTTTTATAAGCTTTTACACGATAAAATATTGCAACTAATAAGTATAATAACCTATACAACGTAAATCGACAATAAAAGAAGTAAGTATAGCATATATAGAAATGCTCTATAGGTATAATATTATATATATTTAATACCTGGCATTACCTGCAAGTTATTCGCATGTGTTCTAAAATATCATCATCCCCAATTTATTGTTATAAGGGTGGATCCAGATAGGGTAGGAAATATAGGGTCTATGACCGCTCACAATTCATTTTCAAATTGTAAAAGAAACCCTTTCCCTTTTTTATTTGTGATTTAATTATGGATTAATAAAATACCCAAACATTGCCAATAAAATTATAATCGTTAGGAAAAATTATCGTTTTATTTTTATACTTTATACTTTATAGGTACTTACTATAACCTATAAACAATAAATATATATAATTAGATATATAAAAACCTATGGCCACTATAATATATATATATAGGCACCCAGGCACCCAGTCAGTGAAGTCAATCAAACGTGTATAATTATAGTTTGTAAAAATTACCTACATTTGCAAAATCTTCAACAAGCTGCTGAACAACCCAACCGTCAGTAAAATAATTTTAAAAAAACCATATTTACATAAAATAAGTAATCGCATATAATATGAAACAATGCTAAATAACACAAGGTTTATATATATAAATTATAAATCTCAAACCAATTAATATATTCACGTTAAAATCTCCTTGTCCATATTATTAATATTTATTATTTTATAACCTAAGTATAGGCTAGTGATTATATAATATAAGTGACAAGTAAAAATAACTAAATACCTAACTCACTCTTCATATTTCTGTTTAAAACCATTTTTGAATTATTATAACGTCTTTATGAAATATTGTATGGTATGCGTGTATACCATATGGGTAGGTATATTATAATATATAAAAGTTGAATAATAAACCGCACGAAATGAAAAGTATTCAGAACTATATATGTGCAACAGGTGATTTCTTTTTATCCCGTCATGTCTTATGATGCGCGTAACAACGAAATTCTGAGAACTAATAACATCCATTCAAATCTTTAACAAAACATAACGTCGGTATACAAGGGATGAACGACGCACGAGTACTCATTGAGCGACAACGGTCTCAAATCAGTTATATTAAAATACCTAGTCGGCATTATTTATTCTCTGCGGATTGAATGAAATATATAGGTATACTGACCAAAATAATACTCAAAATTAACACAACATATTATCTGGTAATAAAATATTTTATTATTAAAAAAAACTATTTTTTCACGCGAAAAGCATACAATATTATTGTTATTTCGATAAACAACAATTTTATAATTTTATAATTTATTAATATATTTTATATTTTTATAGTACTTACGTACTATTTTAGAACAATAATGGTATGTTCATATACATTGTCATTATCCTTATTCCTTTATATAGGTTACTAGTTTAGATTAGGTTAGTTATAATTTATAGGTTTACGGATTACGATTTACGGTTATAAGTTATAACTTTACTTAGGTATACCTACTGCATTATACTATATAATATATATTATGTACCGGGAGATTCAAAAACTTGTATAGTTCATCCCTTGAGTGGTGTGTAGACGTTAAAAAATGTAACGCTAAATGTCCTCAATTTAAATTGGATATAACTACAAAGGTTTAGAAATCCTTAGTACGTGATGTTTTGATATTAACTGCAAAACATACACCGTGTACACGGACAACAAATGAAACGAAAAATAATTGAAAATTACCTATATTGTTAGAAAAAAAAACTTCTGTAAAGAACTCACACAGTCGCACTTTTTTTTCAATTTTTTTCCACGATTACGATACCTATAATATAATTTATTGTAGGTACTAGGTAGGTGGTACACTCCTCCAGTTATCAAATCGTTATGAAATAATATAATATATTGACGTATGTGCAGTGTACAGTATTGTGTACAATTATATTATATTATATTATATAGGTATATAGTCATATAGGTACGTATATTTTCTTTAAGAATAGCATTGTGCTTACTTCGTTATGGGTCTATACAGGTAAAATTGATATATATATATATATATATATATATATGTTTAGACGATAACTTATATTTTAACATTAATCTTGACAATAGTATAATAGTATTTATCGTATTTGTATATAAGTGTGAGTGTGACAACTGTTGCTGTCGTGGCATTATAATATATATTATATTTAATGTTTGTACATCGCCGTTTTTCAAATTCTTTAGACAGACGAACCTGTGTAAATATTATACCTTCGATATTGTATAAAAACCATAATTTTATATGGCCGTACGGGTATACCTACTGGAGTTAGAGAACATAATTTATATATTGATATAGGATTATTGATATAGTTACCTATTATATCGAGTGCAGGATGCGCATTTCGTAGGTCTGACAACTCTGACATATTATTTCAATATGTGAAATAGTCGAATATTATAGTACACTCTGTATGTAGTGTATACGATTATTCACAAATAATTTACAATAATATAATATAGCAAGTGTATAAGTTGAATATATTATATTAATATATAATACACTTACATATATTATATCTACTGATATAGACTAATATAGACTTATATAGTGGTATGATGATAAAATAATTATTAGTCATCGATGTATATAATACGGGTATCGCTCGTAAAAGAGTCATTATATATTATTAAGGTACGCAAATAAGGTCGTAATAAACTCGCCTTGAAAATAAAATTTTAAAAACCATTACTATTTAGACATTTAGTATTTAATAGTGACACATATGTATACAATTTAATCGGATTTTTAATCGTGCGAACTGTGTCAGTATTTGCAAAGACTACACGACAACACCGGCTCACCACACAATTGTATATTCTATATAGCACGGGCTAGATAAAAATGGTACGCGGGCCGGATGTGGCCCGCGGACTGCTATAGTTGCCCATCCCTATGCTATATAGTGGAAGCAGCATAAGTTAGGGTGAACTACAACATATGGCCAGAAGCTATTTATCCTAATTTCTTCTCTCCCACCACTTGCACTCAGAAACTTCGTATTCGTAGTTTGCATACAAATCCAATATCATTGAATTAATGATTTGTGAGTTAAATTATGCATATCATTGCGTATATGTAAGACACGTGTCAGAATTTCGTGGGAATTTACTCGAACGATATAATATACAATAATATTATATACCTACCTAAAATAATAACAAATAAGCAATGAATTCTTGTGCAGGCTTTAAAACCGAGCTCTGAAATCTGAATAGTCTGAATCCAAAGTCGAGTCTTATAATAACGTTATAGTATATACTATATACGTACAGCCCATAATGTGATAATGTCTTCAATTAATTCAATGAAATTTTCTGGTCATGTATTTGGCACATGCAGTACATATATTATTTTATTTATTTATATCTATTTTTACAGTTATAAGTTCCTATACGGATATACGTGTATAATGTATACATATAATATAATAACTAAATAACAGGTATGTATTTCGACAGTAAAATTAAATACAACGTAATAATATAAATTATAATATAATATACAGATTAATGTATATAATAAAATACTATGTGTAGTACGAAAAGTGCAGTGTACAGTACGAAATTTGAAAGTGTATTGTTTGAATTAAACCTTTATAATAATATTATGTATAATTTTATATCTTCACATTTTTTTTTTATATTTTAATGGTATTTTTCCAAACCACATTTTAATTATTAACACAGACACACAGTAAACAATATTTTGTGTTGTTACGTCTTATACTCTTATTATTCATTGTTAGTGAGAATAAATATTTTTAATATTATCAGCTTATATAGTAGTGAACGGTGGTATATTATAGACATATAGTACACTAGTGTTTATTTAGAAATAATTTATACTTGGCCGATTTGGGACTATGTGTGTAGTACGAAAATTTGGATATTTTAGGATCTGCCGGATTAACTAATTTTTACAAGAACTTCAAATCACTATAATATTTCTTCTGGTATCTAAACTGTTCATATTTAATGTGTCTAACGCACTATAACGCACTATAACGCTTATATTGTAACCTAGACAGCAATTGTTTGCTTAATAATATTATTATAACATTATAATCACGAATAATATTAGTATAACGTTATTATAACACTATTATAATATTATTGTTACAAAATGCTGTCTGGGAAATGTGGTTGACGTATAGCGAATAAATTTGTATGATAAAAATATAAAATAAAAAAATGAATCTGAATAAAAAATGTAGAATTGTTTCAAGGCTTTGTATTTGTAGATTGGCAGAGAGTGACCAGACTATAGAATTATATTCTATAGTGTAGAATGTATCATTGAAAAATACAATGTTTTCAAAGTAATAGTAGTGTTAATAAAATCATGTCCCTTTATAATGAATATTTGTAATGGCCTACTTAGAACTAAATTTCTGGGGTAGATGGGTTCTCCACCCCCTTAGCACGTCACTGAAATCTAGAGCCAAAGACAATTTTTTGAAATATTTAAATAATGCTTATTGAAAGACAGTGTTGAGTCAAACGACTCAAACGTAATACCTAAATCACGATTTTCAACGACACACGCTGAAACGTAATATCATCTAAATAATAATTACGGTAAATAGACCACAAACTCGGAGAATAACAAAACTTTACTTAACGATAAATTATATGCTTCTAGTGTAAGAAGTAATTTTGTAACAACACGGAATCTGAGGGTGATTTTACTAATCAAAATAATTTCATATCATCTGCGAAAAGAAGTTTTCGAGATTTAAAAAAATGTAAATCATAAATGAATATAACATAAGTAACATAAGGGCCTTGTGGAACGCCTAACAGAATATTAAAAGAATCAGAGCTAAAATTTTTAACCTTCACAATTTTTCTTTTTGTTAGTGATATGTGATAAGTGATAACAGAAACTAACATGATAAAAAAAAGGATCACGAATTCCAATATACCTAATGAAGTTTAATAGGGTCTAGTAGAGATAATGACGTAGCTTACTTTATCAAATACTTTGAAAAAATCAGTAAACATTACATCAACTTGAAATATCCCGAAACAAATTCATCCAGTATGCAATTTTGAAATACAGATTCATCTGTATACCCAGTACCCACTGATACCAATATACCCATATTTTCGATCAAATATGGTCAAATGTATATTACCTATATGGCTATATAATATAATGTATAAATAAAACAATGTATAAAATGATAATGCATAAGTTATAACCTATCTATATTTTATACCTATACATGTTTATTATATACCAATTTACAAGTATAACGTGTAAGTGGGGAGAGAAAAAACGAGTTCGCGTGCAGCCCTATGCAGCTAACTTGTCTATAGCAGTTAACTACTCTCAATATTTTATTATAACGTTATATTTAATTTTACATAAATTATATATATATAATATATATATTTATGCGTACCTACCGTGCAACACCCGGACACATCCCATCGTCGAACAGCCGGACAAAGACGGACAGAAGCCCGTCCGGTTGACTGCGCTCGACCGGGCGTGTAGTTTGCGATTATATAATAATATATAGGTACATATAGTATATAGTAGGGTATATTTCTTCACGGTGGTATCGTGTCCTATAATAGTTATAGAAAAAAAAATGGTCACGATAACGATAAATATTTTCCACGCTCGTGTCCATTTATTATTTTGTGTGCATACCGGCAAAGGGATAGGTTTTCCTTTTTAGTTTTTATTACAGGTTATCTGTTTTAAGCGGGATATTGTCCGCCGGGTGTGCACACACATAATATATATTTTTCATTATTATTATATCAGGTAGGTACCTATGGGTTTTTGTCGTGACGGACCTATAAGTTATAACACGCAGATTATGACGTGAAAAATATGTTATCATTTGATATGATGTGATATGAGCACAGATAAAATACATTATATGATATAATATTATTATTAGATATAATATATCTTTGGATATGACTATATGAGTAGGCCACGACAATATCATATTATTTTTTATACCATGGGCTACTATGACCGTGGGTAAGCGTCACCTAAATATTATCATGATGGGTGATCAGTTACGCAAATGAACGCGCACGCATACTGATTGAAGAGGTATTTGTGTTGTTATTAACAGTTTGCAACATAAAAGATAGTAATTTTGAAAAAAACAAAATTTGGATTGCCAAATTATATTTAGCTTGAATCTTAAATTTCTTTTTATTCAAATTTCTATAAATTATACATAATAAAGTTTATGATGACATTGTATTTATATATAGTTTAAAATATATTTTATCTATATAATATTAATAAAAATTAAAAAGAAAGTTAAACAATATTAATAAACAATAATTTAAGTTTAATCATGCAGGATTAGGTATGTTTGATTTCACATTTTCACTAAATAACTTGAGTATGTATCTAGTTTTTTCAGTCAAGTTTAACTAATTTTTTTCCATAGTTTTTAATAATATGATAATAATTTAGTTATTTAGTGATTATTTTCTGCTACTGCCTATAAATATTTACTTAGCGGCGTGACCGAATGCAACAGCTTATACAAGGAAGTATATAGTCAGTAGTTATTACGTCAGTTTTTGCCAACGACTCTAGTTTTTGTCACTTTCTGTCGATAGGTATCGAAAAAGTACCTTAAATTTACAATTATAATATAATTTATAATCTATACATACTTTATGAATTTATAACTAAAAATGTATTAAAAATTAATACCAGTGTAACCGCCCAGGTTATAAAGAGTACCTATCAAATAAATATGTTCTTAATTCCTATATATTTCATTGTATCAAAAATGCATAGTATGATAACGATTATTAGTATAAAATGAAAAAAATCACAGTAGTTTTAGAAAGCATCTGAAAAAACAAAAAAAATTTTTTTTTGGTGTAACTTAAATATTAATAACCGTATATATATAAGTGTAAGTACTTGAATTTTCACCAAATATTTATTTTAGCATTTTCCATACAGTAAATAATAATTCGTCGGTAGAAAGGCCAACTGAGGTAACCCTCAAAAACTAAATTTTACACGGCACACTAAAATAATAATAACTTTGTTCCAAATTAATCTTTTTGTGTTAATTTTTCTTATTGTAAGACTCTATATCTTGTAATTCTATGTGTGAATTGAAAAGAATGCACATTTTATTCATAATTTAATCAATTACCAAAGTAGAAGTATTAGTGGGTTATTTTAAGTGGCCGGCTAACATAAGTCATTGTGGGTTACATCATATGATAGTATGATACTTAGGAATAAGATATCTGTGGGTTACACTACTTTGCAGAACTAATAAATAGTGTCCAAATAACGTAATCATCAATTACGTAAATACTAAATTCATTTAAATAACAAAAATATTGCATTTTCTTAACAATTTATTATAATGACAATTAACAGTATTATCACAGAATAGATGAAATATATGGAGGTCGGCGTACCGGTTGTTCGAACGCCGCGCGACGATTTAAAAATAATTTAAATAATTTTTTTTTTGTGATGTGTGCTCCTTTAATATGTCTTGGTATAAAATTAACTCAAACCGTGGACACCCGCATTTAGTAGTGGATAATTATATACACAGAATTGATAGATCTAATGAAAATAATAAATATTACAAATGTATCGACAACTGTGGAGGACGAGCAATATTAAGATCACAAACGACTGCAATAATATCCAAAACTCATAAACACTCAACGCATAGAGCTGAATTGGCGCGACGTGGATTTCGAGAAACTCTAAAGGTAAAAGAGACTTAAATTTGATTATACTGTAGTATGTATATAATTTATTATAATGTATATATTGTATATAATAAATGTAATTAAATAATATATATTAAATAGAACTGACTTTTGGAATAACTTTTGTTCTAATCAATATTTTAAAACTTTTTTTTTATATATATAATTTATAGCCATTTGCGCTACACGTGTAATAAAAAAAAATTATTTTTATTTTTTAATACCAAAAATAAAAATTTTAAATTTGATTTAAATATTTTTGAAGAAATTCAAAATAGTCAATTTGAGAATCTGATTATAAGAATGATTTGGATGGTAAAAAAATTTATTTAAAGCAAGTAGTTTATTTTTTAGAATTTTTTAAAATAACAATATTTAATTAATATTTATTATATTATATTATTAATAATAATTCATTTTTTAAGAATAATATTATAAGTTATAACAATATATTACGTATGACTAAAATTTTTAATATCATATGATAAGTAAATAATTTATGAAATAAACTCATGTTAGCAAATTCAAAATAATATTTTTAAAAAAGTTATATATAGATAGTTATGTATAATTATGTTAGTTATGTATAATTTTCAAAATATTTAAAATATTTAAACTATAGCCGGGATATTCAACTAGTTATTATATGTTTAGGAAAAAGTGGTTTCAAATCCAACAATATCTGTACCTCAGAGTTTCCGCGAAGTGAGGCCACCTTTCACGAAGTGAAAGTAACTACCTATTTATGTATTTAACTATTTTAATTATAATTTATAATGAAAATGATGTTATCGTTTTATCAATGTTATCACATTTTGATAACTGCAAAAAAGGGGCTAAATGTAGGCAATATCATATACGGACACAAAAATTTTTTTCCTGAGAAGATCCATTCGTCAAATAATAGTTAATTTATTATACAATTATAATATATTAATTCCATTGCAGCTCACAAGGCCCACCCCCTATATACGCCACTGGTTCTAAATGTATTTTAACAATTTATAAATCACAAAAACAATATTATTATTGATTTAACTTTAGTCTTTAATAAACATTTCATCGAATCATAAATATTTTAATTTGAACACGTCAAATTTTATATTAATATAATGATATAGGACATAATATGCATTATGCATTTAAAAATTAAATGTACAATAACATTAAATAAACTAGAGATACTAAAAATATAAAGTAGGTACAATCTGTATAATTGTAATAAGTATTAGGTACCTAAGTTATAAGGTATAACCATAAAACTTACTCATGTCTCATTAACCATTTAAATATTAATAAAAAAAAGTATTTGCATACCAATACTCAGATACTGAAACAATTTTACAGTTTACGCATAAGTATTTAGAACACTGTTAATACGTTTACGTATTTGTATATTCACTTGGTTACATTATGTCGTCTAATTTACACAGCATCGGCGGGAGGTTTTGCGGGGCCAAGGGCAGATTATTTTCATGGCCAAAGAATTTTTTTTTCGTAAGGCAAAAAAAAATTTCTTGCATGTCCTAGTACTTATAGGTACTCGTAAGAATTTTTTCTCTATTTTACATAACTTACCTAAAAATATTTTTTTTATGTACACAATTAAACGTATTAACGTACAGGTCTAGGTATTATAAAAAAAAAAATGGCGGCATTTACATATATGAATTTTATAATATACGCAATCAGACGAAGGTGGAGCAAAAAAAAAACGCCACTCCCGAATGAGCACAATCGTCGGCTGCTTGCCGAGTACGAGTAACGGGCGTGGTTTCGCTTTCCTGCGCATAACGAAAACACTTAAGGGTCCTGGTGCCAATTTTTCAAATTTTCCGCAATTCTATAAAATTTGAAAATTAAATTTTATGTTTTAGTTGCCACCTCAATTATAATACTTTTCCACTAATTTACAACGCGATACCTATTTATGGAGGGAGGGTTGATAAAGTGTATTATATCAATCAAAACTCACTTTACAGAGAAAACTCTCCCACCTTGTAGATTGGTCCGATTTCCGTAATTTTTTTTTTTGTTAGATAGAGGAAGATTTTTTACAGGGCGAATTGGACTTCGATTTTTGATTACGTTGCTAAAAACAAAAAATAATACAAAAAATAAAAAGTTATAAAAATGGATTAAATTCAAACTTGTAACATAAGATTCAGAAAAATAATTTTGAAAATCCAAGTCCAATGTGCCCTAAAAGAAGTCTTCCTTTATCTAACAAAAAAAAAAGAAATTGGACCAATCTACGAGGTGTGAGAGTTTTCCCTGTAAGGCACATTTTTGAGCAAAAAAACAAGGATTTTTAAATATTGTGTTGCAAGGAAAATTCACCTGCCGTAGTACGCATTTCGCTTTAGGTGTAGCGTCCTCTTAAAATGTATTATTTATCCATATTGAATCTTGAAGTGTGTCTGAAAAATAAATATGTTTATTAAAACCACTTTTAAGATATGCATAGGCAATAGAATATTATGGATTATTATAGTTACTACTTACTTACCAGTTGCTTTATCAGAATTGATAAAATATGGCACAATTGTTACTAATTTATTATGTTCTAGAATTATTCACATAGTGTACAGAGTACAGAGTACAATAGAGTACATAGTACAATATCCTGTCATAACTAAAAAATGTATAACCAATATAAATATACCATAGATAAAAAGAGTGTTTAGCTCGTTGTACCACAGATTACATAAAACATATTTATTATATAATCTGTCAATCTGTGCCTACCATGTCGTGACCAGTTCATATCTTCTTAGTTCATGGCTCTAACGCAGTGCTTTATTGCTAAACTTTTTAGTTATTCTAGAGTTCTATATACCACCAGTACATAGGTACTATACCTATATAATAAACGTCCATCGTCATTATTTATGTACATTTGTTCATTAGAGTCTAGTCTTCGTAGTGATTATATTATTTTTAAAAAATAATTACATTCTTTTTTGATTTTTGTATTATCTTTCACGCACATTTCTTGCGATTGAGTGATTTTTATATACTAGTATTAATTAAAAATTATACTAGATATGTCGACGTCTACATCAGTGAAAATGGTGAAGTTCAACAATGGCCAACAGTATCCAATGTTAGGTTTGGGCACTTGGCAGGTAATGCAAAATGCTGTTAAACTATTTATATCTTTGTACCTATATATAATTATACTGTACGCGTGTTTGTAACAGTGGGGGATCCAGGGCTTAATTTTGGGAGGGGCATGGGGGGGGGCAAAAGTGCAAAAAGTTGCAAAATTGGCTACTAAATTGGCTAAAAACAGTGTAAAACAAAGGAAAACTACGGTGTTGGGGGGGGGGGGGAAATGCTCCTTTGTCCCCCCCTGGATCCGCCACTGGTTTGTAAGCGAACTCCTCCTAAACGGCTGGACGGATTTTGATGATTTTTTTTGTATGCGTTTGGGTGACGCCCCGGATTGT
>NC_042494.1:15203517-15225884 GCF_005508785.2 Acyrthosiphon pisum | reverse complement strand
AATTTTTGTTATAAATGGTTGTCATGGGTTTTAAAACTATTATAATAATAATTATTATTGGTTACCGTGAAATCAGTGTATTCATTCAATGCATTTAATTTTTTTGTACGCTGTATTTTGATATTATATGTATCGCATTTACGTAAATATTGATATTGATATTTATACCCACATATAAGTTACGTACATAAAATAATGACACATCTTCGTGGACGAGGATGAAATATTGGTTGACAGACTCGGCATTCACAATTATTCCAGCCGTTTAGGAGGAGTTCAGTGACATACTTGGCATAACTTTGATACTTTAGACTTAAATTATAAAGTTACGTACACACAGCACAGGGTCCGCGATCAGATTTCCTACCTGATAATATACTACTGCGAATCAGAATTATTATTCCAGGCAACAGAAAAGTTAAGATACATTTTGAACACCATATACTGAATATTAAAAACGAATTGAACAAAGTTTGAGTCATATGGAGTTGGTACATTTAACGGGAAACGAAGTGCACGGGATCAACTAATATAATATAATATATTTTATTTCTATTAATGAATTTATCCAAAATCATAATAAATTACAAGCACCTTTATTTAAGTTTTTGTTTGAGAAAAACTACTTACATTTTTTTGCGTACCTACCTATCTATTTGAAAATATTTGTTGCCTATGTTTATCTTATCTATACTCATACTAGCTGACTCCGTGCACATCGTTGCTCGTTAAATGTACCAACTCTATATGACCTAAACTTTATTTAATTCGTTATTTAATATTTGGTGGATGGCGTTCAAAACGTATCTTAACTTTTTCGTTGCCCGGAGTATAAATTCTGATTCGCAGCAGTATATTTAACTATATTATCAGGTAGGCAATCTACCTGCGGTAGATCGCGGACCCCGTGCTGTTTGTACGTAAGTGTATGATTTCAATCTAGAGTATCAATGTTATACCAAGTTTGTTGTTTTGTTTGTCGGACAAACATTGTGACATGGAATTTTCATAATGGTATAAGATGGCTGATCCGGCAATGCTATTGCCGTATATTTGGTACAATTATAAAATACATTTGGACATGAGTGAAACATTATTTTCGTAGGTCGTCCATACTAATTCGAAGGTTTGGTAAAAGAATTTTCGAAATCGGTTCAGTAGTTCCAGAGATTACTTTCAACAACGGTAACTAACAAGTAACAACTCCTCTTTATATAATAAAGTGTAGAGTATATAGTTATATATATATTGACAAAAAAAATAATACAAATTAACAACCATGCCCGATTACCAATAGCAACCAATGTATAATATACTGTTGCACCACTGTTGTATTTTTTACATCCAGATTTCCTAATTTTCCGGTGGATTTTCCTAAAATTGTCTTTCGTATAAACCTTCTCCTGGAAATTAAAAATATCTTAAAAAAAATTTGAGCCAAATCGGTCTGGCCGTTCTCAATTGATGAATTGTTATACATTTTTGGCTCCATTTTTATATATTTAGATTTTGAGCCATTATTTTATTTAATTTTAGGCCACACCTGAATTAAAAGAATCTCAACAGACAGAGATTTACGATGCTGTAAAAAGTGCAATTGATATAGGATATCGTCATTTTGATTGTGCAGCTTTTTACAATAATGAAAATTCCATAGGAAAGGCTATTGCTGAAAAAATTAAAGAAGGAGTCATAAAAAGAGAAGAATTATATATTACTAGTAAGGTATGTAGGTACCTTAAGCTAAATATATTATGCAATTATTTAATTTGTAGGTATTATCATATTTTCATTACTATTTATGGTAAATTATATTATTTAACTTTAGACCTATCATTTGATTCTAAATTTAAAACGTCTTATTTATTATTTTAACCAATTAATTAAAACTATAATAACTGAGACCCTAGTACCAGAAAATAATACGGCATTAGTATAGATACCATATACATCCTCTAGAACAGTGTTTCTCAACTTTTTTACTGTGCGGCGACCCCCTTTTTGAATTTAAATTTTTTAGCGACCCCTACATATATTTTTTTTAAATACTATTAATAATCAATATGAAAATTACTGTGCATTGTACACAACATAAAACATAGTACTATATATAATTATAAAACATATAATATTATAATTATTTTTAATCAACAAAATGTATACCAAATATTTATAGATACATATAATACATGCAATTTTAATTCATACACGACCCTAAATAATAAGTTGGCGATCCCCAGGTTGAGAAACACTGCTCTAGAACAGCGTTTTGCAAACTGTGGTCAGTGAACCGTTAGGGTTCCGCGTATACTGAAGGGGTCCGAAAACTATTATTATTTAATAGGTATTGTTTGGTTAGGTTGTTTTATTACGGTGTCCACAATAACTTTTACTATATTCTAAGGTGTTTGGCGAAGGAATAGTTTGGGAAATGCTGCTTTAGAAGATTATAATATCAATTAGGTACTTTTTGTTTTATTATATTTAAATATATCTACAATTTTTTGTGTACAATAAGTAGGTTTGACAATTGACAATAAAAATAGGTTGACATGAATCTTGATTAGGAGGATACCCAATGGTAACACTCTATAATACAATTAGTTAAAACAAGTTATATCAGTCACCACCAAATTAAACATTTTTTGCTACCTACAATATTATAAAAAGCGGCCAAGTATGAGTCGGACTCACATGAAGGGTTCCGTAGTAGCAAGTAACATAAATAATAAGTCGTTTCGTTCGGCCGGCACGAACTTTGGCCACACCACCAGGTCCAACAGAAGTCTTATATTTAATATTATAATCATATTACCCGATCGGGTAACCGCAGTCGGGAACCTGCCCCCGCGCGTTCTGCACCCGGTACCGATCAATCCACGCCCCGTGCGAATTATAATTATTATTTACTTATTTTCTTATTTATTTATTAAAAAAAATTACTGACTAGATCTCGTTCAAACCAATTTTCGGTGGAAGTTTGCATAGTAATGTGCATTATATATATTTTTTAGTTTTATCATCCTCTTATTTTAGAAGTTATAGGGGGGGGGGGCACACATTTTACCACTTAGGAAGTGTCTCTTGCGCAAACTATTCAGTTTAGAAAAAAATGATATTAGAAACCTCAATATAATTTTTGAAGACCTATCCATAGATACCCCACACGTATGGGTTGGATGAAAAAAAAAGTATGGGGAATCCCCAAAATTTATTTTTTTCCTATTTTTGTGTGAAAATCTTAATGCGGTTCACAGAATACATCTACTTATCAAGTTTCAACTGTATAGTTCTTATAAGTTTCGGAGAAAAGTGGCTGTGACCCAGACGGACAGACAGACAGACAGACATGACGAATCTATAAGGGTTCCGTTTTTTGCTATGGAACCCAATAAAAAAGAGTGCACTTATTTGTCATGAATAATAATAATAATAATACGTTTTTGTACTTAAATAATATAATGTATAGTACAGTAGGTACACTATACAGTGTACAATATACATATTTATTTATAATAATTATGAAAATATTAAAAAGGAGAGTTCACAAGTGGTCTCTTCGGGGAACATCATAGAATGCCTCGGGTACTAGTAGAAGGTCAAATTGATTACAGTCTAACGGTATATTTAACGCTGGGTGGCGGTTATCAATAGGCAATAATGGATCATTTACAATTATTATGCTTATCTGTTGCGGAGTGTTGTACATAAAGAAAACCAAGAAAACAATGGTTACATCACAGATCATTTGCTCATCTTTTTCTTATTTAATAATATGGTAATTAATCAATAATTTAAATATTGCCTCAGATGTCAATTATTTAGGTCATATAGACTAATTAATTCACTATTTTAAAAGTATGGCATGTATGATGTAGTTTTAGATTATTGTCTTATCGTTTATGTGTTCATTCCTCTTAATAATTCTTATTATATGTATTAATTTTACTTTTGTAAAGTTAATATAATTTTTTTTTACAATATTTTTTTTATCGTAATTAATTATTGTACATAATTTAAAATATTAATTTAATATGTTATGTATTAAAATTGTTATTTGTTTAGCTATGGAATAACAATCATAAACCCAAAGACGTTGAAGTTGCATTGAAGAATAGCTTGAAGTTATTGGGTTTAGATTACCTAGATTTATACCTTATTCATTGGCCAGTTGCGACTACTGTGAATAATTTAATTTTGATTACTGTAGGAATAGCAATTAAATTGTAATAATTAATTTTTTTATAATTTTTAGGAATATCCGATTGAAAAAGACAGTGAAGGGAGGTTTATTGGCACTGATGATTCTTATTTAGACACATGGAAGGCTATGGAACAATGTGTCCAATCAGGACTCACAAAATCAATAGGAATTTCAAATTTTAATATCAAACAAACAAAAGAAATTTTAGAAATAGCAACAATAAAACCAGTTGTTAATCAGGTAATAGCTAAGACTAAGGCTACTGGACAAATCATAACATTCAAAAATTGTTTTTAACACAGCACAGTTTAACCAAAATTGCCAAAAGTATTAAAAACAATAATTATTAATATAGCATGTGTTGTCACTGCATCATGCTACTTAATTATTATTAGTAGCCTCAAACTCATCATTGTATAATAAACTAGTAATTAAATTCTTTACTTCACATCAGGGACGTCCGCTGAAGGAAGCTCAGTAGCTAACGAGAAGCTCAGAAGCTCAGTAGGCAGGCACCTATAGTAGGGACTTAACAGATATTATTTACGGGACAAAAACATTAGGTATTTCAACCCACCTGGCACCTAGTCCTAAAATACTGATACTGAAATTTTGTTACACCCAAAATTCATTCTGCGACAACTGCAAACAACTACAATAAAAAGTAGTAGGTATATGCCCATCCACTCATCAATTTTTTGTCTGGAAAAATTGTTTTAAAAATGTACGGTTGTGTCTTACTGCATACTTACCATCAACCTTACTTATTCTTGAGTACTCTGAGGATCATGCCTCAAAAAATAATTGTCGTACAGCCACTGGTTAGGCAGTGATTGATATAGGTACTTATAACCAGTGCTCATAACTCATGTAGCTCTAAAATAGGTTAATATAAGCGCAATAATATGCTATGAAATATATTCATATAAGTGCTTAAATATGCACTAAAAATACTAAAATATGCGAAAAAATAATTGTATAATGTTAAATGTACCAACTATATATGACTCAAACTTTGTTCAATTTGCTATTTAATATTCGGTGTAAGGTGTTTAAAATTAATCTTAACTTTTCCGTAGCCCGGAATAAAAATTCTGATTCGCTGCAGTATATTATCAGGTAGGCAATCTACGTCTGCGGTAGATCGCGGACCCCGTGCTGTATGTACGTTAGTGTATGATTTAACTCTAAAGTACCAAAGTTATATCAAGTTTGTCGTATTCTACCTATGGTGGATTAATATAATCAATTAATACAAAATCCTAACCTAACTGTTGCGTTACTGTTGTATTTTTGACATCCAGATTTCCTACTTATCCGGTGGATTTTCCTAAAATTTTGTTTCATAATAACTTTCTCCGTGATATACTCTTTCGTTTAAAAAAAATCAAGAAGATCTGATAAGTAGTTCTAGAGTGGACCCTGTAAAAAGATTTTCATTTCACATTTATATAGTAAGAAGATATGTATAATAATATATTGACAAAAAATAATATTAAAAATCAACAAAGGTGCCCGTAACCAATAGCAAGCAATATACAATACACTCAGTGCTCGAATTGGGGGGGTGTGGAGGGGGGCGGAGCTCCTCTACTATTTTAATTTTTTTTTTGCGTACCCCAACTATTTTTTTTTACTTGGACGGGGGGACGGACCAAACTAATGCCCAAAATAATTTTTATTAAAATTTGGAGTGGATTTAAATTGTTTTGTCAAAGATAAACCCAATGAATACCTAGTAATTTTACATTTTTTAATATAAAAATATTTTTCATCCTATTTATGGTTTTGACTAGTAATGTTTAACCTTTTTGACTCGCGATCCACTGTTTTTGTAACAATATTTTCACGACTCGTGTCACCTTTGTAGGTCATAAAAGAAAAAAGACTAAGCTGCTAGTCTTGCGTAATTTATCGTGCATAAATGTGCCCAAAACATTTCCAAAAAAAGTTTCATTAAACATTTGTTTAAGTTTAGAATCACAAGTAAGCTCAATTTATTGATTTTAGTAGACATTTTAACTATCATTATATCTACTGTAAAATATGGTTCTTCAATTCATTCATAACTTATTCGAATCCATAATTTATAATTTTATAATAGACTTATTTTTTTAAAAACAAAAAAGACTCGTCAGTTGTCATTTTCCCATTTTTATAGATTACGCGACCCAAGATTTGGTAGAGACACCGGTTGAATACCACTGGCTTAGATTTCCTAATACCTTGCTAATTTTTTAATTATCGTTTGTTTGTATTTATGCCTAGTTTAGTAGTTCGCAGATATTATGTACCTACAATAAACTATTGTATTATAAAATATCTGCAAAAAAAAAATAAGTTATAAATTATGAATTCGAATAAGTTATGAATGAATTGAACAATATACACGGGATATTACGCAAAGCTAAAGTTTTTTTCTTTCATGGCTTACAAAGGTGACACGAGTCGTGAAAATATTGTTACAAAAACAGTGGATCGCGAGTCAATAAGGTTAAACACTACTAGTCAAAACCATAAATAGGATAAAAAATATTTTTATACCTATTAAAAAATGTAGAATTCATTAGCTTTATCTTTGACAACAACTTAGATCCATTCCTAATTTTAATAAAAATTGATTTGGGCATTTGTTTGTAAATATTTGTGAACTAGTGTTCACAATTGACATAGGTATGCGTCTATAGCACAAATAATTATTAAGATATTATCACTGATAATTATAAATCTTTTATTTCCTACCGAAAAATGTAGGTAGGTATCGTCTCTATCAATAAAAATTTCGAAAAATAAAATATAAATCCATATTCACTTACATAGGCACATATAGTTAAATATGTTATATTTGGAAATTTGGAGTAGAAAATTCTGTAACTAAGGTGAAATGTAGTATTGAAAAACTAGGAATTGGTTCAGGGGGGTGTGTCCTGGAGGCTGCGTTGAATAATTTTGCACTTGGAACGCAGACTATAAATTGTTGGATTGAGCTCCTCTACTTAATAATTCCCAATTCGAGCACTGAATACACTATTATAATTTTAATCCGCAACTTATCTTGTTGTTTTTGGCCATGTCGTCAGGTGTACACTTAAGAGGCCATAACTCCGGAACCACTTATCGCACAGCGTACAAACTTCACAGAAACCATCTACATATCAATCTTAATATTTTTATTAATATACAGTTTCACTGTATTTAATAATTATTGTGTTTTAGGTTGAAAATAATCCTTATATTACTCAAAATAAACTTAAAGAAATTTGTGAGAGTAATGGAATTCTATTAACTGCTTATGGACCTTTGGGATCACCTTACAGAGGTGCAAACTCAAAAGGATTAGTACTCTTAGATGAACCAATTATTAAAAAAATTGCCGACAAGTATGAGAAGACCAATGCTCAAGTATTAATTCGTTTTCAGGTAATAATATACTGAGTTTTATTTAAAGATTTGTACAGATTTGTATCCTATTTATTTTTTGTAATTCTATCATAAATTGTTAGAAAACTTCATTATGTGTTCCTGTTATATCATACATGCAGTGTGGTTAAATTCTATGGTTGTGACATATCTAATAAATATTGCAAATAGAGGACTAGCTTATTAATATTAGTTCCAATGATGTTAAATGAGTGTTGCCAACTGATGTATAATACACACTATTTTATGCCAGCATCAATTTTAATTCACAGATCCTTTTATACCAAACTTTCTTGTATTGTTAAATTAAGGTTCAAAGAGGTGTTATAGTCATACCCAAATCATCTAATCCAGAAAGACAAAAAGAAAATTTTGATGTCTGGGATTTTGAAATGAGCAAGGAGGATATGGATTTACTGGAGTCATTGAACCAGAATCTACGTTATGTTCTTTTAGAACCGTAAGTTGAAATAATGAATAACATAATTGTTTGACTTCTTTTTTAATTTTTTCAAATATATTAATTTTTCAAATTTTTTTTTTTTAGGGGAATGCATTTGAAAGACTATCCATTTAACGAAGAACCATGAACACTATTAATAACTACACTGATATAATAACAGTCCTCTGATACTGTAATATATGTAATAAGAAATATAAAATTGAATTGAATTCGTCTTTTAAAATGAATCTTAGGGACATGAATTTTAATATTATATTAAATGTATTAAAAACTATTTAAAGATACTAGAAAGATAAATTTAAAAAATACTGGTTTTATCATTGGTAAACCGTTCAATAATTTTAAACGGCCTTGATAAAGATTATAATAAATGCTATATTTCAGCTAATTTAAGGGGGGGGGGGGGTTCTATACGATCTCTATTTTCTACAAAATTTACCTATCTTATGCCAACTGTACAGTATCTCTTAGTCATAAGATGAACCTTCTGAGAACGTATTTGAATCCTTCATAAAGTTTTCTTGAAAATTACTTTACCACTTTCTTGGAATTGAACTTTCTATTCCTTCAAAATGAGATTTAAATTTTGAATGTTATGAATTTTAAAATCTTTATAATATTGGAGTTGAAAAATTAAGCAATTTACTTTTTCAACGACATAAACTCTACTAACAGTGCGAAATTGTACAGACCAAGTGTGAAGTGAAGTGACCTACCGATTGTGGACGCCCGCACGACCTTCTAATGTATAAATACGATCTTCTAATATATTGTAAAATATATTAGCGCCTACATAAATATATTTGCAAGGAAAAAAATATCTCAACGGTACAAATCGAAATGAGCAACCGACACAATTATCAGGAAAACGACGAGCATAATATTCAGTAACAATAATATCGTAGTTACAAAATACAATATGGAATACAATATGGTTATATATCATAACTAGAAAATATTATCCTTCGTAAATTGTAACGCATATGACCCAGGTATCAAAGCTAAACCAGCTAAACAAATCTTACATTCACGACAAATGTGTTCTACGTATTTATTATAGCCACAGTGACGTATACAATTTTCGGTATATCAGTAATTACCGGTTTTTAAAAAATACTAATATTCGGTATTTTCTGTGTTTTAGAATACCGGTATACCGTGAATCGATAATTACCATTGTTACCGAAAATACCGTGATAATTACCGAAAATACTGTATACCTACATTTTTTATTTATTATTTTTATATAATCGTAATGACATAATATTATAATAACCCTATCCTAGGTTGGAAACACCTTCAATAATTACTGATAATACAGTACAACCAGTAATACCGTACATACTGGTAGTAAAAAAATACCGGATACCGGTATCAAAATTTGAAATACCATGCCAGCATGCGTTCGGTTATATTATATTATAGCCATTAAGTCCGCCGTTGCCCTCGAGACTCGCTTGTGATTATGTGACCAGTTTAATTTGATGCTTATTATTGTGCTGAAGGAGAATGTTGTAGGTAATTTTCGTTAAAAAATTCGCATACTGAACACTTACTTAAACATTTAACATAGAACAGATTTAGTACAGAATTCCAAGGCTGGGCAAGTTAACTATTTTTTTTAACTCGTTAAGTTAAGTTAATTTGGAAAAATGTAAGTTAAGTTTAAAGTTAAAAGTTACTTTCCTTTTTTATTTAACTTGTTAAAGTTACAAATTAGTTGGAAAAAATAAGTAACTTAACTTAGTTAAAAATAATTTACTTTTTTTTTTTCATATAAAACTTATAATTACACCATTTACACCTCATGTTAAAGATCTACAAATAACATAATATTAAAATGTAGGTCTTTATATCTTAAAAAAATGTATTTTGTTGTAAGTACTTATATATTATGAAATCAACAAAATAATTAAATTATTCGTATATTTTATTTTTTTACCTAAAAGTTTTCCAAAGTGATGGTAAAACTTTTAAATTTTACTTTGTTATTACCAACTATGAACTAAATATTAATAATCAAATTAATTATAAAAGTATATAATTTAACGTGATTATAAAATGAATTGACGAATTAAGTTATAAGTTACTTAAAAAAAAAAGTAATTCGTTAAGTAACTTAGTTAAAAGTAACTTAACTTTAACTTTTTAATTCGTTAATGCCCAGCCTTGCAGAATTCATTACCTCACAAGTATTGCTCGAAAACAATACTCTCTCGGAGTCCATAACAACTACTTACGCTAATAATTCTGATGTGAAAGTAGTAATAGAAAAATGTTTTCATTTGCTATAGAACCAGTCGAAGTTTTAAAGTTTGAACCAAACATTTCTAGCATGTCTAGATGCAAATCCTATCCTACATGGGTCGTTAGGTTGCCTACCCATTCGACTCCAGGGGCATAACATTTTAGATTAGGTCATAGGCACGTATCATGAGTTGCCCATTTACCACAAATCCGGGCGTTGCACCCCTACGGTCATCGTACTTGTTCACCGTTTTACACTGTGTATTCAAATTCACTTTGTTTACCTAACATGTCACATATACAATGATTTTATATCATTGAATTAAAATTTAACCCATCCGTTACAGCAACGCCTTTAGAGTTTAGACATCTACTGTACAGAACATTGATACCCACTTGACCACTTTTTTTTACACATATAATATGATATAGGTGCAATATAGAGTATAAAAAAGTCTCTTTTATTTCTGTTGAGTACCAATTTCAATTCAATGTCTCTATAACAAGAATATTCGATTTTCGTGAGCCACTCTATAGCAATCTATATGGGTTGAAAAACGAAGCTATAAACACTCCCCTAGTCTCAAAATGTAGTACCAATTGGTTCCGTAGTTTCTAAGATTACGGGATACTGACAAACGCACAATCATTTTTATAATAATAGGTAAGTACATAATATTATATAATATAACTAGCTGAATATGTGCACTTCGTTGCCCGTTAAATGTACCAACTCTATATGACTCAAACTTTGTTCAATTTGCTATTTAATATTCGGTGTAAGGTGTTTAAAATTAATCTTAACTTTTCCGTTTCCCGGAATAAAAATTCTGATTCGCAGCAGTACCTATATTATCAGGTAGGCAATCTACCTGTGGTAGATCGCGGGCCCCTAATTTGTACTAAGTGTATGAATTAACTCTAAAGTACCAAAGTTATATCAAGTTTGTCGTATTCTACATTTCTACCTATGGCGAATTAATATAATCAATTAATACAAAATCCTAACCTAACCTGTTGCGTCACTGTTGTATTTTTGACACCCAGATTTCCTACTTTCCGGTGGATTTTCCAAAAATTTTATTTCATAATAACCTTCTCCGTGATATACTCTTTGGTTTAAAAAAAATCAAGAAGATCTGATAAGTAATTCCAGAGTTGACCCTGGAAAGCCCTGTACAAAGATTTTCAATGAGACTGTTATGCGACATAGTTACGAGATCCTCCGCCTATATTCTGTCGTCTTGGTCGTGGCTTATTTTACACCTAAATCCATACAATTGAAATTGAATAAAAATTAATCTCAAACCAATTAATATTTATCTGTAAAATAGAATTGTCGTTGCCATATTATGTATGTGCAGCTGTACGCTATATTTACTGCGCAATGCCATAATGAAATCGAATGTGGCGCACGATTTGATGTAAAACTGTAGAAAAAAAACGAAAAAAAAAACAAATGAATTAATTTCCATGGTTTCCATGGTTTGCACTTAAACAGAAAATATACAAATTTAATTTGTATTTAATATTAATTTAATATTAATTTATACAAAAATAAATATGGCCATGTTGCCAGGTGTGCACTTAAGAGGCCATAACTCCGGAACTACTTATCGCACAGCGTACAAACTTCACAGAAACCATTTACATATCAATATTAATATGCCCTGAAATTTTTATCGAAATCGGTTTGGTGGATCTTGAGTTATAAAATTTACTCAAAATGTACAATCATTTTTATATATATAGAATATAGATATATATTTTATTAATTTATTATTTATAGATATACAATATAATTGCTATTATTATTTATTAGGTACCAAATAATACCTATAGGTAACATATTCTAGATGTGTCGACGGATAATGAATGTAGCTAGGAATCTATGATTACGTCATTCGTCATAACCAACGAATAATGTAAGTATAGGTAGGTAGGTAACTATATATCATGTGGTGCTGTAGTTAGGACTTTGGGTTTTTTCGTCTTCATATCAGCTGTCTGTACACGATTGGGTCCAGCTCGCCGTAAACCTCTTCGTACGACTTTTTGGTACAGCAGTTGCAGTAGACGAGTCCGTCGTTGGCGTCCGGTTCGGGATCGTTCCGGTGACCGCGGCCGGGTTCGGTCTCTGCCTTATCGTTTCGGTGATCGCGGCCCTGGTAACCGCGACCATGGTAACCGTCCGGGCATATGTTCGGACATATGTACACGCTGTCGTCGATCTCCTTGTACGGGTTGTTGAGGCCGATGTACACGATGCCGTCCGCCGCGTCCACATCGTAGTACGCAGCTTCCAGTAGAACAGCCGCGGCACGCGTATGGCACCAGGCAGGTCAAGGTACAGTGGTTGTTGGACGTTGTCCACGTCGGCCAGCGTGCATGTGTCGTACGTGCCGGTGACGATCACATGTGTGGACGTGCCGTTTTCTTTGCTCAACTTTGACCTGGTCGACTGCTCCAGATCGGCCCACATGTCGCCGTTGAATATCTGCCACTGTGAGGCTACGTTCGCATAGTAAAACCTACGTCGTGTGCGAAAAATACATGTATAAATAGGTATATACTATATACTATATATTATTATGTACAATATATACATAGGTAGTAAAATATTGGGTGTCCAACTGACCGAAAAAGTCATCATTTCAGAAATAATTATGTTGGAGGGGGGGGGGTGGTTAAGTATTTTGTTGACTTTTTTTAAAAACTGTACTAGACTGAAGTTAATGAGATCTTAATTACACGAATTTGTCTATTAAAAAATACTTGGGTCACTGCAGGATTTATTGAATCGATCTGGGCCGATACGTCCGAAGTCCGTATGTGCTAATAAATTGCTATAATCCTTATATATTTAACATTTTCAGCTAGTCTGTTGAGTAATCGAGTAAGTACACAATGAGCAATTTCTCTATCCCCATTCAATTATCACAATATATTGATGAATCCTATCTTGGTTTGTACTTATATTTTATAGGGACTATGAGCCATGTCTTAATTTTGCTCATGGTAGAAAAGAAACGTCACTGAATTGTAAATTTGTATACTACAATTGTAATGAAATTTATTTTTACATATAATATTATAAAAAAGGGTAGGTGCCTAGTGGGTATTTTTGTTGACTGCATGTGCTTTTAAAAATGCATCTGTACATAACTGGTCGTAACTCTGTAATCGCCTAGCGTATCTATACGTCGTATAGTATCGCAGCTGTATCTATAGTAACTATAAGGTGTATCACTTACGTTGAAATCTGTTCGAAATCAAAGAAGAAATCAGCTTTGGCTGCGTAATGGCCCCGAGATAGCGAGTGTTGGTTATCGTTCCTTATGTACTTATCCGCAAGCTATAAAAAATTATATTTATTTTATTACAACTATGGTTGTATACTTGAACCATGATTACAACGACAAACACTTTATGACATTTCATATTTGGTAATTTGGGTTGGTTGAAACACGTTTATGTATGTGTGTGGCAAGGATTTGTTGCTAAAAATCCCAGGTGGTCACCCATCCGACTCGAAGCGTTTCCGCAGTTGAGTGTACGGACCAAGCCACACTGAGCCACAGAAATATATTGTTATTATTATGTTATTCATTTTTGGTAAAATAATTCGAGTACAATTAAACTTTACGTAAGAATATATAGGAATATAATATTATTTATTTAACACTCTTCATAATATTATACCTGGGTTTACGTAGGATTTTTATTTTGTAAACATTTTACATTTTAATACATTATAACAGATTATAGAATTAAATTATAGTTTAAACTTTTCACATTTAATGGTGTAGCATCTACTTTTCGATATCCCCACAAAATATGGCACAAATATCATAAGGCGTGGTGGCACAGACCGACGTATATACTTCCTCGTACCAGCTATTGCATTCGGAAACTCCTTTTGCCCCCTAAGTATTTTGTACTTGCAGGCAACAACAGAAATATGAATATAATGGCGCCATCTGGTAGATTATTTTTTGGTTCTTTTTAAAACATTTTATCTTAAGGCGTCTCTTAGACCTTAGTGGACATTGTTTAGGTTATATTTAATCGTGCTAATAACATAATAATAATAATTTATTTAATAACAATAACGGGCAGAGCCCGATTTATACAAAGGCATGTTTTGAATATTATATACATAACAAATGATAAATAATTTAAGAGAAAAAATAAAAAAATTAGAAAAAGAATGACGAATAATGGTAATAATAATATTCATATTATGTATATTCTTTTCGATCAATAAAAAAAAAATTTTATGCATAATATTCATGTCTTGCATATTATTATTATTATATGCGGAGGGAATGAGGGATACCAAACTTTTACGAATCATGGAAGAAAATATTATGACTGTTGACGACTGCCGCCATAGGTCATCAGCTGCAGGTAATGCCATATAAAATTTCCCCTCGTTTGTAATTTGTATTGAATCTATGTCGGTTACTGAAATTGAAAGAAAATTTATCGATTAATCGTAAGAAGGCCAATAATTAGGTCTATGGCTAGGTATAACAATAATTTAACTTTTACCATGAACTAAGATCTTAGTTCATTACTCACTCATCCATTCGCGACAAATCATTTTTTCGACGAGCGGTACTGAATAGAATTAAAAATACTTAAATACCTGTACCGGCGTACTGCTATATGTTCCGTACCTAAACTAACTAATTAATAAAGCCAAAAGGTAAGCGAATTTATAATTTTACATAATATTATGCATTTATGATCATACTATATGAGTGTACCTACAATACGTCAGACAATTATTTCCTAACTACTAAAGCCTAGGCTACTAACGTTTAAAAATAAATTATGATTTGATAAGCTATGCAAATTTATCAGTATTAACGTCTAGGTGATCATTAAACGGTTATTTTCGACGTATTAATTAATACGATAATTTGTTTCTATATAATATATTATATACCTAACGTAAATACAAAGTCAATTAAAGTTTATAATACCTATGTATAATAATTGTTTTTCTGTTATAATTTATTGGGTTACAGTGGCGGATTGGGCCACCGGGAATTTGGGAGTTTTCCCGGTGGGCCGCTTCTTCAAATAACTATGCACCTATATTGTATTTTAAAATATAAATTCTTAAATACCTTTTACCCTCTTGCACAATAAATTTGCATTTTTTTTTTCGATTTTTCAAAATATACATCGGGTTGTGGACAATATTCAACAGTATATCAGATAGGAAATCTACGTAAGGTAGATTGCGGACATAACGATTAGCGACAGAAAGCTAAAATAATATTTATCGAATATGTACAGCAAATGTAATATAGCGGGGTCACTTGCTGGAACAATTAAAATCGAAAACATCCCTCGATTTGTTATGTAAAATCACATTGGGTGGTCTCGAGGTAACGACAAACTTCGGAACAAGTCTACTTTACTTGAAATCCCATGGGAGTAGAAAATAGAAAAGTTCAACCTGATTTGAGCAAGAAGCACTGTATATAATATCGAAACTATGATTTGCTGTAACTTTTGAACAGGGCCTAAGTTTCTACAATTTTTTTCAAACTCTTTTGAATTCAGTATACTGGTACAGCTGTAAACATATTTTGAGGGTAAAAAATTGAAATAAAAAGGGTGCCCGGTAAAGTAGACTTATATCAATCCTATATTTTTTAAATATACTGTTAGAAAATGAATTGGATTAATCTCATTTAGCGTGAAGAATTAGCCACTGAAGCTAGAGTCTGCAGTGCGCGCCTATATGCTATAGAGTATAGATGATTGTGATCGATAGTACCATACCCAAGATACCAGCATCTCTTTATAAAATAAACAATAATTTTAAATTTGGAGGACACTTTGTCGGAGGTATCATTGTAATTTTTCTGATTGTTTAGAATATAAGTACCTTTATAACGTTATTTTAAATAACAATATTGCAACCACAGAAAAACTTTTTTTGAGAAAATAAAAAGATATAAGTATATAGATTTTGCGTGTTGATTTTGTTCATTTACCTATCAGCTATATTAAGTGGAAGTAAATTACAAGCTTTTATACTCATCGCGATTTAAAAAGATGTTCTATACGAAATATGTAATGATTAAATTATTAGAATACTTAACTAACTTAAATGTAAAAGCACATTATTAAATATTATTGAATAGGTATAAGCTTTCTTATTAAATACAAAAATCGTAACCTAAGTGATTAAAATTATTCACTTTTATTGTGTTATATATAGGTACCTACTTATAGCCTATAGACTACTATAAATGTGTAAACATGAACGGTTCAAGAATAAAAATAAATTTGGTATCGATGTATTTATATTAATAATAAAATTTTATTAAGTGTATAGCTTTATACAGTTTGTTAAAGTTTTATAAATTGCAGTTCTCGCCCAAATGTGTTAAAATTTGTTTAGCTATGTTAAAATAGTAATACCTACATAATATTATTATGTTGGCTGAAATTCAATATTTGGTAAAGTAGTAAGTAGGCCGGTATACTTTTTTATTTTCCCGGGCCGAAATCTCTCCCATAGGCGGTCCTACGGGTGCAGCCTCTGCAGCCTGTGCTGCACCTGACATTTCAACCACCGCTTATTTTATTGGTTGAAATCATTTCCTTATATAATTATTCCTAACTTATAAGGTAGATATTTTATAATTTATATATCTTTGTTATTTCATGATCTATTGTTATGATCATGAACTTAGTTGTTAGTTGCAGTATTGGGTAGTAACGTAACGAAAATTACAAATTACTGTAACGAAATTACTATTGCAGTAGCCAGTAACGCTGTAGTAATTTCATTATATTTTATTTAAATTAACGCAATAAATTGTAACAAAATTACTTTTACAAGTACTTTCTATGGAGTAACGAGTTATTTTCCACGTTATTTAAATAAGTTATGAATGTAGAGTGCATGACATAAGTCATAAACTAAGAGTTAGGGTATTCAAGAAAAATTAAAAATCTATAAAATGATTTTACTATTCTGAAAGTTTTAGATAATATTGATGAATATTATAAAAAATGCAGGCATTTTACCCATTTTATTCATGCGTATTAAATTCATCCATTATCAATATAGTGTACCTACATAATTAATGTCTTACATATACTACTATAGTACTATACAATGTATGTATAATAATAAATAGTATACCTACTACCAGTGGCGCAAATAGGGGGAGGGCTTGATGGGGGCTTAGCCCCCTCAAAATATAATAGTATACCATTCTTAAAAGTATGTACCTATAAATTATAATTTAAAAAAAAATGTGTTGGGGCTTGAGCCCCCTCTAAACATTTTTTCTATTTGCGCCACTGCCTACTACTTATTATAATATATTCGTTATGGACTGAATTTGTCGTTAAATTTTGAAAAAGTAACTATTCGTTACGACTTACGAATTCTCTCCCCAATCTTACTTAATCAGGGGATACCTATATTATATTGTATCAATATATTATTTTAATTAGATTAATAATTTGTATGTTTTAGCAAAAAAAATGTCCAGACACTTCCAACAAACTAACACTAGTAATCAATCGGCAAATAATGATGGAAACAAAAAGGACGAGGTTAGTAGGTATTTAAAAAAAAAATATTGTAAACGTATTATAAAATATTTTCATTTATTAGGTCATCGAATTGAAAATGTACAACATGCATGTGCGTAATATTAGATAAAATAATACATAACAACCTACAATCTAATTTTTTTTTTTAAATTTTGACAAATAGGTAATAACGTTTAATTTCCAACCTAATGGGACTGGACCATCATCAGATATATTTTAACAGAAAATAAAATTATGGTCTTAGACTATATGACTTAAAATATAACTAAGAATCTCAATTAATTTTACCTAAATAATAATTAGTGAATAGTGATTATTGATTAATGATTATCTATATACTTGATTGTTAGAGATATTTTTTTATAACCTCTGAACAGTGCTTAAAGATTTTGAAGTTGTAAACTTGCCAATTTTTTAGCCATCATTATATGCCAACTTTTCTGTTTTAAACTTTCCTTTAAATACCGAATTTCATTTCTTAAATTAACCTCTGTGTCTGAGAATTAAAAACCGATATTAAGTTATAACAATATAAACATAATATACAATATTATATTTTTAGACATACCTGTCATGCATGCGATTTTCGAATTGTATTTTTCTTTTATATCTTCAATCTCATTTAGGCGTTGGAATAGAATAACTTCTTTTTCTTTTATTAAATTTTTAGTCACCGTTGCTTTGTATTCAATGTCTTTAATATGTTGGTATTTGGCTATGCAGTAGCCTCTTTTCTTAGACTGTTGAGTGTTGACTGTTGACTTTGACTGGATGGCGTTTTGCATGATGTTGACGTTGTATAACACTTTCTCGTATCTGACTATAATATTTTGCCAGGTAGTAATATTGTCTAGTAGTATGTTCTAATTTACCGTTAATGTGCAATTGGTTATCGGATATCAACGACGAAGGCGACTATGCCGACTATTGCCGTGTGCTGCTGCTGCTGCTGCTGCTGCTGTTTACTTTGGGCTTTTAATATTTCTTGTATGGTTTTATTTTTATTTTTTAACACATACTTTAATGTAACCTTTTGTTTTAAATTTCCTATGTAGTCTTCTTCTGACTTTATCTGATGTTTCAAATCATCTCATTTTGTACCAATGCGATATTGATTTCTTTTTCGTGGAGACAGCTCGTAAATTCATCCATAAGTTTTTGCTTGTAAATTTCGCTTTCCTGACATTTTTCTTTTTCTTTATTGTACTTTGCATTCCCGAGCTCATATTTATTCGTCTGTTCTATTAAATTCAATTGAAGTGTTTTAATTAGGTTATCGTTATCGAAACATTTCATATTCCTCTCAGTCTATAGTTGTCGGTGTTCGTTGAGCGACATTATTAAGTGTGGATATTTCTAATTTAGCTCATCGCACATTAATTACATTTTCGAAAAATCTTCTTTGAGTTTCTTATGTTTGTCTTTTTTGCCAATTAAATTGTTTTGTCTTTAAATTCAGAATTTAGTTTATCGTTCTCATTTTCCTAATATTTCTGCCATTTTTTGTGATCGTACATTTCTTTAAGTAGTTGTTGATTCTTAACTTCTATAGGTATTTACTTCTACATTAGACGTTTGTGTATTAATTGTTTTTAAATCTTCTTTTTTGTCGGTTGTCAATCTCGCAAACATATTAATTATGTCACACAGTTGATAGTTTTTGGATTCGGAGTAGGTAGATCCTTAGATTTGATTGATTTGTTCAGCGATCAATACTTTGCCTTCGTACAATTCGTCATTATTTTGAGAACAATCAAATTTGTCATGGACGTTTTTATCGATACATTTTTCAGGAAACTCTGATACATTCTTATGCAATAATTGTAATTGTATATTTTTTCTTCATTTATCAAACATAACTTATCCTTCAACTGCGATATTTTGAAATCTTCAAGAAGATGTCTCAAACCTTATGTGTTATCTCCGTCTTACAAAGTTACAAATGTACAACGTAGCACAAACTGTTTGCTATGCGGGACAACTTTTATCTTTCTGTGTTTGTAGTAGTGGCTCCAAAATTTTTGAACTTATAAGGTGGAAAATTATCTATGCAACAGCGTGTCCATATTTTAGATAACATAGTTACAATAAAAGTTATTTGCTTCTAAACATTTGGTTTTTTTGTTTTCTTCATTTGCTTATAAAAAATAATTGGATAGTGCTTTTAAAAAAAAACACACTGTTGCACAGATAAAGTTCTTCTTTACGTGTTGTGAAAATTTGGTGATTCTATAAAAAATATGGTGCGAGAAAAGTTGTCCTGCGTAAAACAGTTTTTGCTAAGCTGTACCTACATTTGTAAGACGGAGATAACACATGGGGGTGTGAAATCCTCTTAATATACAGTTTTTTAGGTACGCTTTAATAATATAGCGAAGATTACTAACAACTACTCAAAAACTACTAACAATAGATTGCAGGTGAGATTTTAACAATTTATTATACTTACCTATCCAATATAATATTAAAACTAATTTAACATTTAATTTTAAACAGAAAATGGAGGGTTTGGTTGACAACATGCTGCAACAAAAAGCAGAGAATAAACGTTTGAAAAAACTTTGCGAAGTTCTTGAGTATAAAATAAAGTCACTTGAAAACAATCGCTGCAAATGTACAATAGGACATCAATAATAATAATTAATAATAATAATTGTTTATTCAATGAAATTCAATTAATAATGAAATACTAATTATTATTATTTTTAATTTACTTTATGCCATTACTATTTAATAACTTTAAATCGTTAACTGGATCTATTCAATTTATATCTATCATTTTTTTTTATTTTTAGCGATTTCTTTGCTTAATTTTAGTGAAGTTCTTTCCCCTATACTGTTAATATTACGATATAACTTGTTATATTTTTTTTTTCCTAATTTATCAAATGTATATGTTAATGAACATACCTTATAGTAATGATTTTAATGAATACAAATAAATGTCAATTGTTACTATTTAGTACTTTTATTTGAATATCAGTCATAATAATACTATTAAGTATTAATAGTTCAATATCGAACTCTATACATTCATCTCCCACTCAGAATCTAAAATTATACTTTCAAAAAACGTCATCAATACATAATTTTCATTTTTCTTATAACAACGTATTATGCATATGTACCTAATACCTATACGTACAAATGTACAATCATTAAAACCACAGTACCTATTGAGTATTGATTGATTTTATATGTTATATACTTAAACTGTTAATACGAGTAGTTGTTGTTCCAATATTATGTATAGTTAGTCTTTCATAAACAAAAAGGTCACTTGGCTCGCAAGTCGCAATCCAATTTATATGTACATTGAACATTTTTTTTTCATACAAATAACTAAATACGTACCTAACTAAAATTCAATCATTCGATATATTAACTTGTTTTACTTTATTTTCAATAGAGAAATATCAAATTAGCTCCTACACTGGCACACCACCTGTAACATCATACATTATAAAGAAAAAGGTGGGCAAGTGGGTGTCGCTCTGCTGTACAGTAGGTTACAAGTGGGTGACTGTAATGGATGGTGTTAAATTTTAATTCAATGATATCATATCATTGTATACGAAAAACGATTATATATAACCTATTTACGTGGAACCTTGTTTTACATTTTCAATCCTTAGCTATAATAGTTGAACATTTTATAATTTTTTAACTACAAAATAATTATCAAATTTTAAATTTGATAAATTTCGTCGAAATTTGAACTTTAAATGCTTATAAAAAAAATTGTGCATATGTATTTTTAATATTTTTCAACTGCTGTTGTATAACAGTGGTTCTCAACCTGGGGGGCACGCCCCCCTAGGGAGGCGTGACAAAATTTCAGGGGGGGCGTGAAAATGTTGAAAAAAAATTTTAATTATATATTTAATAATAGTT
Organism: Acyrthosiphon pisum; assembly: GCF_005508785.2. Lineage (NCBI taxonomy): Eukaryota > Metazoa > Arthropoda > Insecta > Hemiptera > Aphididae > Acyrthosiphon > Acyrthosiphon pisum. The sequence goes on along the minus strand of NC_042494.1, from coordinate 15,204,060 downwards.
AATTTTAATTTTAAATTATAATTTTTTTTCATTGAAGTTGTATTCATATTAATCCAATAACCAACATTAAAGTATAGTTTACATATAAATATTATGCATACATCAATCTTATAGTAGTGAGGGGGGAGGCGTGAACTCATAAAATAGTTTGAAAGGGGGCGTGGACCTCAAAAGGTTGAGAACCCTTGTTGTATAACATTATATCAGGAGCCTTGCATTAAATTTTCACGCTTTTTTACCTATCAAATAAAATTTTATTGATATTTATAGAATAAAAAACTAAATAAATGTTAAACTGAAAATGTTCCTAAAAGCTCAAAATAAGTCAAATTATTTTTAAAAAAGGCATGGTGTATAGCAGTGGCGTCCATCCCTATTACTAGGTGTAGAGGTCGCTACACATTGAAAATAAGGGGTGGGTGAGTATAATAACATAAGATAATTAACTTGAAATATGTTTATTATTAATAACAGATTATATTGGTTGATACCTTAATATTTACTAGTATTATCAATTAAATATGATAAAATGTATAAATAATA
>NC_042494.1:15200081-15201004 GCF_005508785.2 Acyrthosiphon pisum | reverse complement strand
CCAACAATTTTTTGTTACGTACTGAATCTCAATGAAATAGATTGAAAGGTATTGGCCTCGTGAGAGCATATAAGTTTCTAAATGATTTTCGAATGAAAATAAAATTTGGTATTTAAGCATCATACGATTTTGGTTCAACATATATAAAGAATTAATGATATTATTAATTCGGACTTTCCACGACAAATTTTATAAAAAACAGTTATAAAAGATGAAAACTAATAAAAATAATAATATAATAAAATATTTTGGTGGCTTTAGTATAAATAACGATTTATTGAGTACCTACGTGGTTTTCCAGACCTTTCTAAGAGCTTGCATCATTTTTCTTATAATGCCAGCAATTACTGTGGCAGGACCAGGCCAATCATTTTCCAAGCTAAAACTAATAAAAAATAAATTCTGATGTAGCAATAAAGGTACCTGTATAATATTTTCAATGGATAACATCTGTTCAAAATTGTTCTAATGCTCTAAGTCACTTGGTACAGTCGAGCATTAAAAGTGCAAAATGTTAAAAGGTACATTCTAGAACACAGACACTTTGTACGGTTGGGTAAAAATGTTCATTTCAGAATGCGAATAGGTACATTTTACTATTATAATATACATAAAGCATATATTGTAAATATACGTATTAGGTATAATGTATAGAAAATACGTCAAAAACAAAACCGATTTTGCGTAAAATTCTCGTTTCTCCTTAATTTTTCTTTTGTTTTTCACAGCGCTTTTGAAAACTACAGGAACATTTTTACTTTTGACCCCCCTCAAAGTACCAACTAGATTCACTTTCCTATCAGAAAAGATACGGTTGAAGAAAATCCAAGCATTTTCACCTTTTATGTGATGACAGACACAAAAAAAAAATTTAAAAAACACACATTATTGTAAAATCAATACATTCATCGTTTCACTAAAAA
>NC_042494.1:15199180-15200031 GCF_005508785.2 Acyrthosiphon pisum | reverse complement strand
TAGCACGACGGGATCGCGGACGTTGCGCGCTCGAGGTCGCCGAGACACGCGAGATCCTCTGGCGGCGCGGCCGGCGTCCGGCTGCTTAGGTCCGGGAGCGACGACGATCCAGTGGCGTCATTTGAGGGGGGGCAAGGTGGGCATTTGCCCCTATCTGATTTTAAAAGCGGCCCGATGGGCCGGTTTCAGTTGTTACCGTTTTACCATTATTATATTTTATAAGCGCAAAAACATGCTTATTTTATAATATTTTCAAAAAATATTATACTATATATACTAAGAAATTATTGTCACATTGATACATTTTTACTAATTGATAGTTGGAATATATTTATATTTAGACGTATGCGGTGACGTACCTACATACACATTGTATGTATTTATATTTTATGTATGTTTGTTTATGTTGTATGGACAACAATAATAATAATTAGTATCATAATCTAGTATAGTTTAATTTCTAAAATCTTAAACTAATACAAATTCTAAAAACAACAACCGATTGGCACTCTTATTAATAATTATCATTGATCACGGACTTCAGTTAACTGCGACAGTCGTGTATGATTCAACTATTCTGTGTAGGTACCTATTGTGTTACTTAAGCTGAAATTTATTTTTTTCGTGACGCGTGTTTACATTAATATTTTAATTTGGGCAAAATATGACTTAAAAAAAATAAATAGGTGGTGTGGCTAAAAATATAAAATTACCGTAAACTGCTCAAGAATCGAAAATAATTTCTGGTATGTTTAATAAACAGACAAAACTTGAGCGACTGCGCCAGAATTCAAGCAATAAAAAAAAATATATAGGTATCTATTATTATTTAAGATAATATTAATTTGTAA
>NC_042494.1:15197611-15199130 GCF_005508785.2 Acyrthosiphon pisum | reverse complement strand
TAAGATTTTTCAAAACGTATCTTCTATTATATTATGCAATATGACTGTAGAGCACTCAATACAGTTACAAATATTGGTCACGACTTTTCAGTCCAAAAAATTAACTGAAAATTAAAATGAATATTGTAAGACATAAATTATGGTATCATCCTCAAATCCATAGTTAATAATATAATATATGTCAAACTATAACTTTATTATAATTGATTTACCTAGTAACCTAATGTATAGTTATATGAAAGAAAAGAAAACATAAAAGTTACGTAATTTTTTATATTTTAAAAGTTCGGACCATTCGACAAAAAATTTAAAGTTTGTTTAGGGTCGTTATGAAAATTAAAGTTCGTAAAATCGCAAAATCTTTTTACTGCACTATTAAGTAGTTATATTAAAGTAACACAATTGATTTGTGTATTCGAGAAACTGACGAGTGTCGATAATATCTAGGGAAAACATTTATATGCAATGATACGTTTCTTTCGCAATGTTACAAATTTGGTTTGTCCACAATTGCGTCACCAATATGAACCAAATGATAAACTTTTTGTTTTTCGTATTTTTTTGATACTATAGTATAATATCTAAGTTATATACAATAGCTAATTTTACCTTTAATATTACATTTCGAGGCATTTTTGAAATAATATAAGCATTAAGCGATAATAATGTAAAGGCCAGATGCCATCATGCTACGTAATATTACACTGATAATTTATAAGCCAGTGATTTTATCTTTATCCAAAAAAATATTTAAATCAAATAATTTTGTTATGGATTTATTTTAATGTAATGCTAACAAACATTATTATATTTAATTTTAATTTTTTTTTTTTTGTCAGGTGGTCAAAACTATGAAACATAGTGCATAAAATATAATTAATAAAACAACAATTGGATGATAAATAAATAATATTGTATAAATTAATTAATAGTATGAGAAATATAAAATTTATATAAATCATATAAACCACAATTTAGCTTACGTAAAAAGTGACTTTGGTTTTCTCACTCGATGTGTTTTATAAGACGCTTCACTTTTACCTAATAATTTGGAGATTATCGATGATTTTGGGCGTATATCGATTTTGCCACCTACTTTTTATATTAATTAATACTTAATACTTAAGTACTTATTGATTCTACCGAGTCTTAGGTTTTTTAAACATACAAAACAAAATAATAAAAAAAATCAAAAATTATAATGATAAAAATAGCGAAAAATTAAATCAATAATTTGAACATTTCCGGCGGAATCGATATAAAAATTTTTCCAAAGCGGGTAGTTCTGATGTAATAAATAAATCCCCACGATTTTATTGCAGGTATATTCTATTACATTTATATTGTACCGAAATTATATTATTTGAACAGAATCAAATGCGCATATTTTCCATATAATGCCAATATAATAGTGTCCTAGTCTAAGTAATACAATATATTGCTAATATCATTTTTATTAAGCCGAAGACGATGACGATTACATTTTAATCTTATTTCCCCTCACCCGAGTCTCCGAGAT
>NC_042494.1:15196035-15197511 GCF_005508785.2 Acyrthosiphon pisum | reverse complement strand
GCGCGCTACGCCAGCGAACCCGTCGCGGTTGCGGGTGCAGGTCTGAGAACGTGCGACGGGTGACTTTAACGCCGCGCACCAGTCCGTGTTATTTTTCGCATCCCTCCCCCTCCATTTCCGTCGCCGTCTTCCTGTCCGCCGTCTTCGCCCAGGGGGGGGGGCAAATCTTCGGACGTCTCGTCATCGGCAGAAGCAGCACAGCCCGCGGAAAAAGCGTTTGACGCCCCTCCACCTCGTGCGAGGCGGGTCGCGGATTGCGGGTGCTTCCGCCGCCCGGTCTAACCAACCGACAAGCTCGCCAAAATGATTTGATACAGCCTCTCCCCTGGCCGGCTCGATTTTTTCCTCCGACTCGTCTTCTGGACATAAAACGGAATTCTCATCACCGTACGAGGAGACACGCGTCTCGATGTCCTCGGCCAACTCTTCTTCATCTGCGCCTCCAAGAGTCGGTTTCGCCCTTCAGGCTCCGACTCCGGGGTCTGAACGTCGCCACATGCTGTAGTGGGGACCGTATCAATGGCAGATAAAAGAGGAGCGGCTAATCGCACGAGACGTTCGTCGGTTTCGTCGGCGTAGGTTCCTTCCATTTTGATGACCATAATTTCTTCTAACATTTCCAGTAATATTATGTTTACCGCGGCGCGGTCGATGTTATCATAATTTGTTGCCATAATTTATTTTTTGAACGAAGATAGTATGTGCGTGTACGTCAGGATTTAATCGAGAATTGGTAATGAGCTAAATTCAAATCTTTCAACATAGAAACCGATCTCCGAGAAAATCTCCCAGACAACGACGTGTGTTACTAGCCATCTAGTATGTTTATCGTTCTCGTCGGCCCGCAGCATTAAAATTTCGAGCGCGTTAATAATAACAATTTTATTTTATTTGCAAACAATTCTCAACATATTTTCAATTATAAATACAGTAGCAAGTTTGCTAAATCCCTAAAGCAAAACTAGTACCTATACGATCTATTGATAAAAGTATAAAACGTATGTACTTTTACAGACATTTTTGTGATCAGCAATGTACTTATTCTGGTTTTCTATTTCAGTTATATATATTACGTTTATATGGAGGAGATAAAACGTTTTGAAATGAAAACGTTTTAAAATAATTAAGATCGTTTTTTCAAAAAATGAGATTAAGCGCTTATATGCAAATACTTAAAACCCGTTTAATATTAAGTTTATCCTAAAACGTTTTAAACAAGATGTTATCAACTGTTATCTAATTGATTTTTTGTGATTGTTATTTAAAATATTTGAATTATTTGTTTAGCAGAGGCCAGAGGAACCTATAAACAATTATTTATTCTATAAACTAGGTATTTCTAAATTGACTGTATAATAGTAAGTAATAGTACTACACGGACCTACAGTAGAAAACACGAGTACGAAAGACTAAAGACGAATCACGATGATAAGTAAATATTATGAGTTATGATAAATAATAAGCAATCGATATTTC
>NC_042494.1:15188187-15195935 GCF_005508785.2 Acyrthosiphon pisum | reverse complement strand
ATTTCCGCGGTGTAATATTGTTTTATCTTATCGAACATTCGGACACGTATAATCGGCTCGAGCCGATAATAAATTATAATATAAAAGAAAAAAAACGAATGTTGTTTGAACAACTACCGAAATCCAAAAATCCGAACCCTTTGCTATCATATTGTTGTACTGTACCGCGAGCGCTCTAAAAGCGTAAATTGGATTTGCCGGTCTTTTGCGATTTTAAATTACTATTATGTGAGCGTAGAAGTAACAGTGTGATCGTTCCATAAACAAATGATTATTCAGAAATATTATTTTTTGAAATTTAACAGTTACGAGCAATCAAGCATGTACATTTTCGCAGTACCTATGCCCGCAGAACTTGTACGAATTTTCTGAACCTGAAAATATATTATCTAATAATAGAATGTAACACGCACAATATGTTGTATTGGTGTTCTAAAATGCGATCGAATATTTTTGAAAAATGTATAATTTTTTTTGTATGAAATTTCTTACCAACATCACTATTATGAGTGATATCATAATAGTTGAGACGACACAATATTATTAAGTTTGTAACTATAATAAACTTTAATAATTAACTATAATATGTAAATACATATTAGATACCTATGTATAATATGTATACACAGAGTGAATCTTTTAAACACATCTCATTATCTGAAAAAGTATTAAAGTTATCAACATTTTTTTTACATAATTTAATGATTTAATTTTCGTGGTAACGAGCCAATCTGTAGTATATATTATAGACACGCAAAAGCCGTAGGTATAATTAATGATTTTAATTCGTATTATAGTAACTAGTAAGTATATGACCGTTGAACTTACAAGTCTTATCCAAGACAGTTGAATAGACTTACAATAATTTTTACGAGTGATAATAATTACAGTTAACTCGAAATCGAGTACCGAGTACTCTATACATTATATTATTATATCTTATTTTAATATTTTGTTAATTTATTTAAAAAAAGCTTGTTGGAAAATTAAAATTTTTTTGACACTTTTACGCGCGTTATAGAATCTGCGTAATAATATTGATTTTTATTCAACCGTATCTAAATTAATTTTCAAACCGACATTTGACCAGAACTCGACTGATTTATAGGTTGTAAAACGAAAAAACGGCCGCAAAAGACGGAGCCTAAATGTGTCTCGCACGGGGCTCTGACCTACGATACGAGGCCAACGATTGCTTATAGGGAGGTCATCGTTTTTATTATCGTCAGCCAACTTCTGCTATCCGCGACATATGCGAATAGCGAGGTCATTATTGATAACGAATGATATAATATATCGTTTTAACATTTACGAGTAAATAATTATAATATGTATCTATCAAGTAAATTTTATAAATACACATAATATACGACTCGACTGTTATGAATAATTATTATGTACAGTAAATATTATGCATACTAATATAACGTTATAATTTTCGATCAGCTGATAATTTAGTAAACAAATAATTTTTTTTGGCAAAAACACGTGTCCATAATTTTTAGTTGGCGACCGGCCACGATAATGACTTTAAATAACTTCTTTAAGCGAAAACATTTGGCATTATATTTATAATTAAATTGTACAGGCGTTACACTGAAGACAAACAACATTGTTTTTTGAAATATTATAATATTATAGTATTACGATTGATCAAAACATAAGTACATCATTATTTGTTATTATTATAAATATATTTAATTATTTAGCTTATGACTACTAGTCAACAACTTATATACACTATCGATCATAAGTGCGTAGTGTAGTACGTTCGTATTGTTTTGTGTCTGGTAAACAATATACATTTGTATTAAAAAAAAACAACAACTTCATAACATTATACATTTTTACGCCGTTTTATTAAATATAGGTAGATATAATATTTATTTTTCCAAATAATAAGTGACGATAATCAATTGGTGAGAATGTGAGGTACTAGAAAATTCAAAATTGGACACGAAAAATTGGCCAGCCACAAACAATAGTATAATATTATTATGGCCATTTGGGCCGATTGCTTTAATTTTGTTTTTATTGAATAAATATGAAACATGATTGTGTAAAAATGCGTTCTGTTCGGGTGGGTACGTACAATATTGTTTTTTTACCGCCTAATACATTCACTTGCCTAATGAAAGTTTAAAAGTAAGTCCTGGACGTGTAGAACATTTGGGTATAGCTTCACAGTATGACATAGAATTAATTATTAAAAAAAAAGAATTATTTTTTTAAAAATTTAGGATGTAAAATTGTTAAAAAATATTAACTATTGTTAGTTAGTTTTTTAATCTTACCCTTGACGGCCCCGGTTCTATTCAAATGAAAAGGAAAAAGCAGGTAAGTGGATGTCGCTCTGCTGTACAGTAGGTTACAAGTGGGTCATTGTATAATGGGTAATATTATAGACTTGAATTCAATGATAAAATATTATTGTATAAGAAAAACGATTCTGAGCGGAGACGGTTTGTCAGTCTGGATATTTTATATTGTTATTATTTATTTTATCATGTAAGTGGAATTAATATTATAATATTATAATTTTTTATTCGTTTCTATGGTGATAAACAAAGCGTTAGAAATTAAAATCCCATTTTTAGCGTTTTTATCGGAAAATGACCTCTTTAAAGTACCATCTTGATCCAATTTGTTAAAAGATAAGGTACAATGTGTTGAAATCGAAGCAGTCCTTCTGGTAGAAATTTTGTGTACATAATATATAAAACAAAAAAATAAACACCATATTGTAAAACCAATAGCTTTCTCGCTCCGCTCAGAATCTAAAACGAATAGTGTAAAACTTGGCGTTTCGGTACATCGCAATAACGGTAGTTGTTTGTTATCGCCACGCCGCCGGGAGACCGTCCGTTGTACTCGAATATTATTTTTATGTAAGAACCGTTACGAAACATTCAAATAAAATAAAATAATAACAGTATAATATTGTTTACAATACATTATAGCCAATAGTTAATATTTCAAAATTATACGAAAATAAACACAAACAAATAAGACAAGATCCCGAAGATCCTAAAAATATGTTACACATTTTAATTGATTTAACGGTATGTTTTTGTTGAAAAAAGTGAATGCCAGTATTAAATATTGCGGTAAATTAAAATAGTTTAATCATTAAAATTAATGTTTGGATAACAATATTTTTAAGTACGAGTAAGTCAATACAATTGGATATAATATAATAGCAAAATAGGGTCCTACGCACATGAAATTAGGCATACAATATATAGCAAAAAAACAGACAGTATACTATAACGTCATGATTATAATAATATAATAAAATATAATGTAATCAAAATAAATTATGAAATGTATTCAACCTTTTTCCATAAATAAATCACATATTTGGTACTGGACTTACCTATACATGTGGGATATCAAGAATCAAGTTACAGTGAAGTATCGACCGGGATTCAGGAATATCGAATTATTGGATTAAATTGGACCTCTGAACGCTGACGCGTGAGGTCACCCGGTGGCGGGGTGATAGTAAACAAGTATACCATAATACAGTCAAACATGATTGTTAAAAAAATGTATTCAACCGAACATATTTGCCTATATTTCACTCGAGAGCATTACAAATTTCACAAATTAATTCAAACACCAACCGCTGTACAATAGGATATATTATAGAAGTAATCCATAATACAGTTGTTGCAAATATTACACAAAACTGTTTATCTATTATTTCCACGCGTTCGCAGATAATTATTATTGTTGAGCTGTAATATTATCAAAACTCTATTAATAAAAATTATTTTTAAAAAAAATCGTATAAAACGTGAAGGTTATACGAATCCAAATATGCACATATAGTTCTCTTTTCTGAATATTATAGATAAAATATATTTCTACTATCAACATATAAAATATAAATAAACGGAGCATCGCGTTGTATATATACGTGAGATTGTACTTGAATATTTTCCGTTGTTATAGGGTCAGGGTTTTTGTAACTTTTTTTTAATGGAAGACAATTTATATACAGGGTGATTGTTGAAAATTATTACGTTACAGATTTTTGGAGTTTTTAAATAATATACCTAAAGAGCATAATATCCCAAAATCGTTGAGATTTTTTGTAGTACTTCAGGAGGGTTCTGTGGTGATACAAACTTCTGTTTTACAATTTTTTTTCTCAAAAATGGGAGAACCCCATTTGTTACTGTAAATTATATAGTGGATAGTTTTTTTGAAAACTTTGATGTACCTATAGTTCAAAATGCAAACAAGTAGTTTCATATTTATTAAAATTTTTATACTCAGGTCTAAGAATAAAAACAAATTTTAGAATTTATTGAAATAATGTTTTGCTTTTCAAGTTTAATAGCAAATAAAATAAATTAACTATTACAACGTTTCAACAAATGTATAAAATATGAACTTTTCTTGCATAATATATATATATTCATTATTCATATGTCATAACGTATACAATATATTATATTAGAAAATTTATGTGAACTCATGCCACCCCTCTCTCCCTAACATTAACTTATTCATTAATAGGTCCCATTTTCTTTTAGGGCGAAATAAATAAAATTAAATCCTTGACTCCACCCGCGTACGTTTAGGTGTTAAGAAAGTACATCTGAAGGGTATTTCCGTTAATCTTCATAGTCATTCCTACTTTATAAGTTATAATCTAAAACGAATATTGACCGTGAAAATTAATAAAATACATTTTTGTTAATTATGATTGGTATGCAATTATGTAATGATAAAATAAATATTTTATTTCTGTTTACATCACACACGAATGATTGTTACATTTTTGCGTTATTACATAACAATATGGTTCGGTTGGTCCCCAAACAATATTTAGCGGAATCGTCGTTTCAAAAAAATACATTTTGGCAGTAAAAAGGAAATCGAAACATTTTCTTTTTTGATTGAATGGAGTTGCCGTTCGTAAACTGGGAATCTGTTTTTGGTCGGAAAAGGACCATACTCGAGTTTTCAGGGGTCATTTATCCAATATTGTATAATTTTTTTTTCATAAAATAAGTACCTAATTTTGTTTTAAATTATTTTAACACTATCGGTTTTCTTTATCACGGCAAACGTCATATCTAACCTTGTGAGAATTAACCTTAAAATCACGGATTGCACTATCTTGGTATCAAGTTGTCATATCTAGTAATATAAGATAATAATGGTACAAGACACGATAATAATTATTGATAACCACGAGGCACAAACGCCAATAGTTAAATGTAATAATCATCGAATATTGGAGTTACATAAACTATAGGTACATCGATGATAATAATGTATGTATTTTATAATAAAAATATTATATTTTTAAATACGTTTATACTTTATAACTTTTAGTTATATTTTATGAATCTACCAGAATTTGTTATTTTTTGAACTCTTATCGCATACATTTAAATAGTACAAGATTCGATAAAGACAAATAATATATTATATTATTATGTACCTATTGTACCTATATTAATAATTATCATGTATTTTAAATGTACCTACTTTGAATGCGGTGGTCATATTAGTATATACCAGATACCTACTCAATAAGTTTTTACTGTGGAAATGTAGTTATTATCATATCGGCCCCGATCCTAACGAGGTTTTCCTCCGAGCCACGTTATCTTGAAGTCAGGCTCCGATTACTATAACGCCAATCTGTTTTATCCTTCAATTATTTTTTATAAATTACAATAGGTATTATTTGTTACCTTTAACTGACTAATCGTAGTATACGAACTTGTTATACTTTCAGAAGACTGCACTATACTGTACTGTTGATCATCAGCATATATTTCGCTCCGCCTGAAGTTTTACTGCCGTTGATTACACATTCCGATTTTCCATAACAATATAGCTGACTATAGTAATTATTATTCATTAAAAAAACAGTTGCAAAAAGAACTGCAAAGTGTATAACCCGGTTTACGGTTCGTTGAAGAGAACATTATGTTTTGTAACGATTATAAAGAAATTATAATCAATGTTCAATGTTGATATTCAGCGTTGACGCCATAGACTAATATTATTGCTCTATGGTTAACGCACAAATAATGTGTTTTTTTTTGCATTTCTTAGATGATATTATGATATTTTCACTCTCGCAGTTTTTTATTCATGTAAATATGTGTTTCATTTTATTATAAACCTTCGCTTTTTCATTCATTGTACATCGTTAATTACCGCGGGAAGACACCGCGGGTAATAGTATCAGTGGAGGTACTTTAACCGTAGATTCTAGTAAATTACAATTACAGCAGACGTAGGTATTTATTAATTATTATTATCTATTATTAATTATTATAGTTATAGAACTTTAAAGTTTAAATCATATTGTAATAATACAATATTATTATTATTGACTGTTGTTCATTAATAATATTGTACACATCGTATGCATAATATTTTGTTGCATGTTATCAAATTTGCTGATTGTAGAACACTAAAGCTGCGTTAAATTTCATAAATAACTTTAAAGTTTTAAACGAATATAAAATATTATAACGAAACTGTGATTTTAATTTACAACGCAGCTATAACCACGCAATTTTTTTAATAATTTACCTTTGCGGTCCGCAAAAAACTTATCATTCCATCACATATTGTAATAATATATTATACCTGAATTATTATTCGAACGGATCGAATGGGGAAAACAACGTCGTTTTCTGTGGTGTGCAAATTGTATAGAGTACGCCTCAAAAAGTGTATTGTTTCCTATCTGTTACCAAAAAGCGAGGACACAATACTCGTCGAATACGAGCCTCGTACAAATTACTGCGATAAATCACTATCCTGCAAATGAAAACAACAATTTCGCTTCGGAGTTTTGATCTTCGCGTGGGTATACGATTTTTACCGCAAGCTCGTTACGACTCAAAATCTATATATGTTCATCAAATACTTCAAATAGTTTGAAACCATACCGATGCGGTTATCGACAAGCTATACATCAAGAAGATTGGGAAGGAGGTATTTTTGGACGTTCTGGACCTAAAAGATGGACGAAAATCGGCCCATTTGGGATAAAGTAAACTTGATTTAAGCTTTAAGCCAAAATACCTGGCCTCTTTTATTTTTTTCACAGTTATTATAGAAATAGTTTTTTGTTGATTTAATTTTAAAACGATGCAAACGTCCTAGGTTTTTAAAGTCGTAAAAAAAGAAAACATTTTTAATCGACCCTCACGAGTCACGATGACTATAAGAAAATAAAACCCCATAAACTCAAATGAGGTGTCAAAATCAGTTAATTTAAACCGGCTGATTATACGGCTCAAAACTGTCGTGCAATGTTCGACAAAAAATATATTTTTTAGCATCTCGAAAACCATGCGGCGAATTTTGACGTTTCGACGTTATATAATAAATATGTATTACGCACGTCGATAAGTTTGTCTGTGATCGTTGATCTCCTACGTCATGCTTCGATTCGAGTGACCGATTAAAAAAATAATAAACATTGAATTCCAATAATCGCATTTCGTTGTGAGAATAGTATTTATTAATTATGACCTTTTAGCAAATGCGCATTTGTTACATGAACACACGTACACGACCAGGTCGTGGCGCCTGTTGACCCAGCGAGAACACTTTATATTATAATAATACTGTGGTAGGTTATACTGTTAGTGCGACTGTAGTTACGTGTTGTTTGACGTAGATACTTAAATATATATTACCCATTACGATGCTTAATATACATAATATTATATAATGTCAATGGATCATACTTTCGCGTT
>NC_042494.1:15186710-15188087 GCF_005508785.2 Acyrthosiphon pisum | reverse complement strand
TACCATATTTTAAGTTGAAACCGTTACGAATGTCGTATAATAGAGTATAGAGTATATTAGAGTATAGAGTACGTATTATAGGTACCTACTAAATACCAGTTCATTAGGTTAATGTCTTAATTTATTTTATTTTAATTAACATAACTACGAAAATAATTGTTAAAAGTTTAAAAATAATATAAATCTTAAAAAAACGTTGAACTTAATATTATCGTAATTTATATTTCATACTTATATATTTTAATACGTTCGCTAAAGATAAGATTAAAGGATTTGTTTTATTATAATAGTATAGACGTATAGAGTGATTTAAATTTTAAACTATGTAAGTACTAAAGTACCTATCGATGTCTTATAATAGTTATAACTATTATAATCCGAATAAATTATACGAAATTGTTAAAATATAATTATTGACACATGTCACATAATAATATGATACAATTAAAACCCGGAAAAGTCACTTCGCTGTACTATAGTTGGTTTCGATTTCTCGCCATAGAGTAGGTAGGTAAAAAATAACTAAAAAAAAATTAGAAACTTCAAATGCCTATAAATAATTTAAATTTGTTTAATATTTAATTGAGTTATCAAATGATAATTTAAACAACAGCGGAATGTTTCTACGGTTAATATTTTTAGGGTTCCGTACGGTAAAACGGGACCCTATTAAATGTTATTTAAAAAGTCTTCTGGTTGGATACTAGTAAACTTTAAGCACAATATTATTCATATACTTTTCATGATTAGTATTATAACAGCAATCCAATTTTGGACGATATTTATAATGATTCCTACACTAGCCATTACGATTCGTCGGGAAATTTAGAATTTTGCAACTTCATATTTTTTATCCTCGCGTGTACAGGCTCGATTTACTACTATTATAGTTACTATTTGTACTACGAGTCGATTTGCGTCGAGACGAGTTTTAGAAGTCGCGCGCGATTTCAATATGCAATACCTATGCGCGTAGTTCCTCGTAATCGCGACGTGACAAATATATATAACTGTTTGCTGTGACAGTCGTGGTATATCATATCAACTATAATGATTAGTATAATTATTAAGGCATTATTATTATTATTATGAGCCTTAATATTATTTTTTTTTATACATTTTTGCGCAGTGTGACAAGAACGGGTGATATTTTATATAATTTAATTAGATTTTGTATTTTATTGTAAATATATTTTTAAACTGTAATTATGTAAAGATTATATATTTTCACTACCATAAAACCTTGCTGATTTAAGTATAATAATAATAATAAATAATATTATATTATATGTGATTTAAGTGGTGCAGCATACGTCATAGTGTTAACAAAATATTATGCTATTATAAAGTATAAACGATATAAACTTGTTGCACGTT
>NC_042494.1:15185245-15186660 GCF_005508785.2 Acyrthosiphon pisum | reverse complement strand
TAAAACTGGCAAGTGGCTGATAGGTTTATAAACTATATTATAGTAACTATTTGATAGTTTTTATATTTTTAAACTTAGTGAGTTGGTAAAAATTAAATAATATTAATAAGTAACTAATAATAAATAACTACATAGTAACTACTTAATAGTTACTACTTTAGTAGTTAATATTACAAATTATAATTATTTATGAATCAAGTATAGAATTCTCTAGATTTATCTAATACAGATATATTATAATACAGGTATATATTATAATATGAATGTAATATGATCGTCAACCATTATTATTTATTAGATTATTTCCACTATACATTACTTTTTTAGTTCTTTAGAAAAAAAATCCATTTTTTTATGAAATTTTTCAATTTTTCAGGAAAAAACCAGTTTTTTTGTCAAAATCATTTTTTTCGGAAATGTTGATCCCTACTAATAAGTAATAATCATTTCAACTAACACATAGATCCCGGGAGGCTATGACAAGATTAGAAATTGCCTAAATGTTGCCCCTTAATAATTAACGCAGAACTATTCTCTCGCACGACAGACATTCACAGACTGCCGTATTGCACTGTCTGAGACAACTGTATATAAAATAATCTATACATTTAGATTATTTTTTAGTAACGGAATATATTTATTAATTAAATAAAAAATATAATATAATACAATATTGTTGGAGGTAAAGAGTAAAGATTTTATGCGGATCGTATACCTACGTATACCTACGTTTACCTCTAACTTAATATTGTAGTTGAGGTCAATTATATATTATTATTTATATTAATTTTATTTTAAAAGAACAAATTTTTATTTTAGATTCTGAGTGGAACGATGAATGTATTGATTTTACAATGATGTGTGTTTTTTTTTTTTATTTATTTTTTTATTTTTGTGTCTGTCATCACGTTTTAGGACAGTAAAAGTGCTTGGATTTTCTTCAACAGTACCTTTTCTGATAGGAAAGTGAATCTAGTTGGTACTTTGGGGGGTCAAAAGTAACATTTTTCCAATAGTTTTCAAAAGCGCTGTGTAAAACAAAAGAAAAATGAAGGAAAAACGGGAATTTTTACGCAAAATTTGTTTTCGAGAAAATTGATTTTGGTTTTTGGTGTAACTTTAAAACGAATGACTGTAGATACATGAAATTTTCACTGGTTGTTTATATTTCCATTTTCTATACACCATAACATTTTCAAAATATTTTGATTTATTTTGAGCTCTTTACGGACATTTTCATTTTCCATTTTTTTTTAGTTTCTTTTCTAAAAATATCAATAAAATTTTATTTGTTGGATAAAAAGCTTTGAAAATTTAATAGAAGGCTCCTAGTATATTATTTCAAAGGCAGATGAAAAATATTAAAATCGTTAGTCACAGTTTTTTTTTTATAAGCATTTAAAGTTCAAAAATGA
>NC_042494.1:15181629-15184790 GCF_005508785.2 Acyrthosiphon pisum | reverse complement strand
CTATTTGATAGTTTTTATATTTTTAAACTTAGTGAGTTGGTAAAAATTAAATAATATTAATAAGTAACTAATAATAAATAACTACATAGTAACTACTTAATAGTTACTACTTTAGTAGTTAATATTACAAATTATAATTATTTATGAATCAAGTATAGAATTCTCTAGATTTATCTAATACAGATATATTATAATACAGGTATATATTATAATATGAATGTAATATGATCGTCAACCATTATTATTTATTAGATTATTTCCACTATACATTACTTTTTTAGTTCTTTAGAAAAAAAATCCATTTTTTTATGAAATTTTTCAATTTTTCAGGAAAAAACCAGTTTTTTTGTCAAAATCATTTTTTTCGGAAATGTTGATCCCTACTAATAAGTAATAATCATTTCAACTAACACATAGATCCCGGGAGGCTATGACAAGATTAGAAATTGCCTAAATGTTGCCCCTTAATAATTAACGCAGAACTATTCTCTCGCACGACAGACATTCACAGACTGCCGTATTGCACTGTCTGAGACAACTGTATATAAAATAATCTATACATTTAGATTATTTTTTAGTAACGGAATATATTTATTAATTAAATAAAAAATATAATATAATACAATATTGTTGGAGGTAAAGAGTAAAGATTTTATGCGGATCGTATACCTACGTATACCTACGTTTACCTCTAACTTAATATTGTAGTTGAGGTCAATTATATATTATTATTTATATTAATTTTATTTTAGAAAAGAACAAATTTTTATTTTTATAAATAACTTACAAAATATATAATATTTCTAATTGAAACAACCATTTTTTAAAGGTAAAAATATATATAGGTGACTGACAAACAACTAAATATTTTGTGATCCCAAATCTCAATAGCAACCAAACATGTTTAATGTTTATACTAGGTACCTATATGTATTTGTAAATTTATTTGCTAATTTTTTGTTCGATTTCAAGAAGATAATATTTTGGAAATATCAAATATCTTGGTAAGAAATTTATACATAATAATATAATGTCTGGTGTATTTATTATTTGTTTTCCTTTTTGGTTTCAGAGATGATCAGTTTAATCTGCGACATCGCCGGCGAGGCCATTTTGTATGGCCTCGGCCGGTTTATCGATTATGCCATAAGGCAAAGTAAGTTTAGTCATATAAATACTTATTTAATCAATTGAATTTTAATCATAATATGAAAACGAGAGGCATTCAGAGGAAATAGTTCAATAATAATAAGCATAGTTTATTATTGAATGTTGTGTATTCATAATATTATAAATAATCATTTGTAATTTATATTATCCTTTATAGATCAAAACTCGATCGGCCGCAGACAAGAGGCGAAGACGGCGAAGGCCGATAACTGCGACGTATGTAAAAATGTTAAACGTTTTATAATTCATTTTTATTTAAATGCATATTGTACGTAACTGTGAACTTATTAAGTAGATGGGGTCCTATTGTAATATTATAACAATATACTAGTATAGGTACCTATGTAACATAAAATCACTTTTCAAAAACAGGATAACTCCATTTTTCATAAAAATCGAAATTTTTGTTAGCATAGGTATATTATAATATAATATTGGGGTTACCTATCGTGTCTTGTTCAATCTTTTTAATGATGTCCTTTAAAATAGTCGTTTAATTTAACAATGGCCGGCGTTCCTGCTGAACCAGCCGTTGCCAGGAAAACTGGAATAACTAAAGATTTAGGAAGAGCATTACCAATGATGGTCTACGTTTTTCATTGCTCCGAACAAATGAATTTTAGAGTAAATTAATCAATCTTGACCGAATTAATTGTATAAAATATTATGCATCTTAAAAGATTGCCTTGAGATATTAGATTATAAAATTTAAATTTTAGGGGGTGGATGGAAATCGTTGCGAATATGAAGTTATAATGCGAGCTCTTCGAAAGCTCACCACTCAAAAAATTGTAACTGAAGATACTACTTTATTTATGGGACTCGTCGGTGATTTGTTTCTTGCGCTAGACGTGCCCCGAACACGTGAATTAGAATTTGAAAATCAAATTCGTCAAGCTATGGTTGACTTGAAACTCCAGCATAAGAATAATTTCATTCTCAAGGTCCTAAAAATATATATATATATATATTATACGTTCTATTGATGGTAATATGAGTTATTAATCTTATCCTCGCAGGTAGTGAAACAATCACAAATGTCTGTTGATGGATCCAAATTGATGATACTGGACGGTGACATAGATCCTATTATGTGGATTGAGTTATTAAACACTGCAGTGATAGACGAAAATAAGGTAAGAATTACTTTTAGTCATTCATGATGATTAATATATAATAGGTATGTTATGAATAATAAATGGGCTTGAAGAAACTCTGTTTTATAGTACCTATATACATTACAGGTGCTGACGTTGGAAATTAATGAACGTATTGCCCTAACACAGACAATGCGTCTACCGTTCGATATACCCAATTTGAGGTCCATCACGCCAGGCACTGTTTTCCAGGCTGGTGTACTTTACTTAAGCCATACTGATCATGGATGGAATCCGTATGTTACTAGCTGGATTGGCACTAGTGATAATGCAACCGAAAAAGCTGCTCTTCTGGTACTGTTAAATAAATATGTGCCCATCTGTTTGGAAGTGCTTAAAACGAAATTCAAAATCGTAACACCCATACCGGAAATAATGCACAAACAAATGTTGTGTACGTTACTCGATTGTCTTTCGCCTCCCATCAATTGTCCGCCGGAAACTGCTAGGGATGTGTACGGAACATATTTTGTGTTCGCTTGTCTTTGGGCGTTTGGTTCAGCAATATTTCCAGATCAGGTGCCTATAATTAGTATTATTTCTTAATATAGCTAGCGCATACTTATACAATTAATAAAATTGTATTTAATATATTTTATTATACCTTAAACATTTATAATAATAATATCAATTATATTTTGTGTCTTTGTGATCATTATGCTAAATTGGTAATTTACATATTATATAGTTGATTGATTGGCGAGTTGAATTTTCCAAATGGTGGTTATCAGGATTTAAAACCATTACAATTTCATCATCAGGAAGTGTGTTAAATTATTTCATCGACCCTGAACCAAAACAATTTATTCCTTGATCAAATCGTGTATCATATTT
>NC_042494.1:15178731-15180632 GCF_005508785.2 Acyrthosiphon pisum | reverse complement strand
CCAAGTGACATTCTAGTGAGGTGCAGAGTTTATGGCTTAGTAATTGTTGGACGAGGTAATATTTTTAAAATGCAACATTTTATTAGTTATTGACGTTATTAATATAAGTTTTTAATCGATTTTAATATTCCTTTTATTGTAAACTCAAATATGATTAATTATTTTTTATGAAATCACTTTACTATACTTTACTATAATATACTTACAACAAAAATAAATATAATTATCAGCCAATTGCTTAAATGCAGAGGTTATCTTGATAATTAAATAAAAAAAAAACATTACAATCTTTTAGATATAAATGAAATAATTAATAAAGATTATTCACGTAATATAAATAAATCTATATAAAACAGAATAAATTGGCTGGATTAATAAGTATTCATATATAAATTGTTTCTAAAAAAATTAATTACTTTTGCTATTAATTTATATTTTATAGCATCGACGAAAAAGGCCGCCCAGAGGCAAATAGCGACCAAAGCATTGGCCTTTTTTTTCGGGTATGATTATTTACGATAGTTTGGTTTAATCACTATTCATTAATTTGTAATATATTATATTTCTACTTTCTACATTAATAAATAAATAAAATTATTTTTCAACAGTGTTCGATTCAACAATTAACAAGCCATTTATCCTGCATTTCCCAGAATGTCAGCCTGAGGATTCGCAATAACGGTAACCCAGTACCGTAGCCCCGGTATTAGCTCATTTAAGAGCTGTACCGGATGGTAGTTACCGAGATGTTTCGGTAACTTCTTCATCGCCTAAAATAAATGGCCATAAGTTATACAATTATAATACACTAAAATTGGCGAACCAATCTGACGACGTATTCGGCAAACGCGGGACATCACGTCTTCGAGATGCACTAAATCAAGAACCCCCAGAAATTCATTATACGACTTCCCTGCATCATTTAGTAATGTTTGAAAATAAAATAAAAAAAATAAAAAAAAATATTTTTGTTAGCATTATTGGAAACTTTTTAGTGCCTTTACTGTAGGTTTCTAATACATCATTTTCGTATCTCTTATAATCAGATACCGTTAAGCCTCTTATTATGTAAACTATGTACCTATAGTGTGGTGTCCTGTAAGTTCATCGTATCGAATTGATTAAAGTCTAGATAGTATGGGTTGAACAATGAACAATGCATTCCAAGTACATATAATTAATTGGTTCTAAGGCAAAACTTTTATTTTGTATTTTCGCTGTTTTTCATGAGTTTATACATGCATAAAAAATTAAAATCAGACATTCCTAAGTATATGTAATTCATCACAGCTTATTATTTGTATAAAACGTATGAAAAATACGAGTGCTTTGATCCCCTTAAAAGGATCATCACCTAGAAAATCCCTAGAACAAAATTTGTCATTCATCGTTTTCAATGTAGTCGATTGAAAAAAGTTATTGATTTAGAGTTAAAAAAAGGTGGGTAAGTGGATGTCGCTCTGCTGTACAGTAGGTTAGAAGTGGGTCACTGTATAATGGACAGTAAAATTTGAATTCAATGATATAATATCACTGTATAAGAAAAACGATTCTGAGCGGAGACGGTATATCAGTCTATGTATTAGACATATATATACTTATCTATGGTATTAAAAAAAAATTGACCTATAATAGGTACCTATAATAAATTCCAAATTAATCATATCATAATATCTATTAGGGTACTTATAAGTTATAACGCGTTATATATCAACATAAAACCGTGGTACTATCATAGATATATAATAGTATACTTTAGAAGTTTCAAGTACCCACGAATAATATTATACAATCACAACAAATACTAAAAGAGTTATCCTAGGTTTTAATATGTAATTTCGTCCAAATTTGTACTTAAATGACTATAAAAATAAACTGTTAAATGTTATTTAAATTTTTGG
>NC_042494.1:15175399-15176947 GCF_005508785.2 Acyrthosiphon pisum | reverse complement strand
GTCTGATTTTATAAGCGGCCCGATGGGCCGGTTCCCAGTTGTTGCCGTTTTACCATTATTATATTTTATAAGCGCAAAAACATGCCTATTTTATAATATTTTCAAAAAATATTATACTATATATTATACTAAGAAATTATTGTCACATTGATACATTTTTACTAATCGATAGTTGGAATATATTTATATTTAGACGTATGCGGTGACGTACCTACATACACATTGTATGTTTGGATATGTATTTATGTATGTTTGTTTATGTTGTATGGACAACAATAATAATAATTAGTATCATAATCTAGTATAGTTTAATTTCTAAAATCTTAAACTAATACAAATTCTAAAAACAACAACCGATTGGCACTCTTATTAATAATTATCATTGTTAACGGACTTCAGTTAATTGCGACAGTCGTGTATGATTCAACTATTCTGTGTAGGTACCTATTGTGTTACTTTAGCTGAAATTTATTTTTTTCGTGACGCGTGTTTACATTAATATTTTAATTTGGGCAAAATATGACTTAAAAAAAATAAATAGGTGGTGTGGCTAAAAATATAAAATTACCGTAAACTGCTCAAGAATCGAAAATAATTTCTGGTATGTTTAATAAACAGACAAAACTTGAGCGACTGCGCCAGAAAGCAAGCAATAAAAAATATATATATAGGTACCTATTATTATTTAAGATAATATTAATTTGTAAATATATCGTATACCAATATAAGAGTAATAGAGTATAGGCTATAAGTGATGAATCGGGTAAAATTGATTTATAGATAATGCAGTTGATACATATTTTCAAAAATAATAAAAAAGAAGATATCCTATAATAAACTACTAATATTATTGTTTTTCAATATAAATATTGCCATACAATAGTTTGTAGACTTTTAACTGATATAGGTATACAATTGTTTTTCTAAAATATCTGCTACCTTTTATTTAAAAATGATGTTACCTAGTTGATAAAAAGGGTACTTACCATAAAAAAATGTAAGCAGTTAATATGTGGTTGCGATCGAGGCGAGCAGTTTTTTTTTACCCATTCGGGCCGGTCAAAACCTTTGCCCCCCTCTATTGAAAACTGAAATGACGCCACTGAGGGGCTTGAAGCAACTATTTTTTCCATACATTTAGCTCGATAAGTGAAAGAAAATTAAACATACTTCCGGTAACACAATTTAAATTTTGAAAAGTAAATTTAGTTTGTATTCCTCTTTTCTAAGTTTGCATGGTAAAGTGTCTAGCCATCATAATTCGATTGTATATACGTTGACTAGTCAATCAGGACATTTTATTTTTATTGTGTAGAATTTAGATAAGTAATTTATTATAATCATAATTACGTCTTAGAGACAGCCTTTAGATATTATGAATGAATGATATTGTATAATATTTCAAACTTCATGAAGATTGGTCCAGTATAGTTTAGGAGGAGATAGCAATAATAAATGCGTTAAAATATGGAGGATAGAACGGCTAAGTTTCGCTCCATCCAATAATGTCAACGACAGTATAATTATAAACGGTTCTTTAAATAAAAA
>NC_042494.1:15171992-15173274 GCF_005508785.2 Acyrthosiphon pisum | reverse complement strand
ACCAACGGGAGGGCACAGATAATGTTGTTAGCTAAAAGTTTGATAATAGGTCAATTCACTCTAAAATCAAAAATGACAGCACCCTATTGAAACTAGCGAACGAAAATTTGCTATGTCGTACGTTTGTAAGACGGAGACAACACATGCGGGTACGACGTCCTCTTAAATCGTGAATTTGTATCACACGGTATCTCCGAAAAACATAGAGCAATATGATAGAAACAAGTCCGCACACTAACATGATGTTAGACCCTTGGTTACCTGCATCATGGTAACGTTTACTGCCATATTGGTTGGGTACGATAGGCGGGTGGCGGTTACAGGTTAAGCTTGTTTATCAATTACAATTCCCTATTTCACATTTTCATTTCAAACAGACCAGTGGAGGCGTCGAGTGTGTTCTTCAGACTTTAAATTCCAATACACCGGACGTAAGTACTTGTACCAATGTTACATACTTTTAAGTTTTAAATGTTTATAGTAGGTAGGTATATTGTGGAGTGTGGGAAGTGAGCATATCAGTCGTGGGCGATGGCGTGTGCGGCACGAGCCGCAGGCGAGGTCCGCATTTCGCCCGAAGTCTGAAATAAAGCGCCTTCCCGCACGAGCCACGCGTATTATTTTTTGTCACTCTGCATTCATTGATCACGGCAAAAGGTCAATGCAACAACCAGACTATTCTACGACACCAAATACTTGAAAGAAACTATTTCGTTTTATTACTTATAAGCATCGTGGCGGTTATAATATGAATATAAGTTGTAACCAAAAGTTTATGTTTTCTTAAGGACCGTGATATAGATTTCAGTGTCTGTTTGCGCAGGGGATGTGCGCGCCCAGCACTTTTGGGGATTTCCACTTTACCACCTGGCACAATGGGGATTCCCACCTCATCATGACCTGTACGAAAAAAAGTCGCTCTAACTTTCCGGCGTAGGCGTGACAAAAAATTATTTTCCCTGTTTGCTAACATGCTGCGAAATGCCAAAAATATTAATTGTTGTCGTATAGACATAATGTATCGCTGCATAATAATAATATATTATATTAAAATGCATTTGAATACTTTACGCAAGTGCAGCGTCGGATTGAGATTTTAAATTTCTATCAGCCCCCTATATAGTACCTATAAATTGTTTGACTGTTGTTAGGAAACTACTGTAGTTTATTACTAATTTTTTTTCTTTTCACAATCACGTATGTCATTACGGAGGCAAAATTTTTTTAGGAAGTTGAAAAAGTATATTTGAGCGAAATGTAACAAATGCAAACTATTACTAGA
>NC_042494.1:15162205-15170063 GCF_005508785.2 Acyrthosiphon pisum | reverse complement strand
GGATCCCTCCCCCCCCCCCCCCCCAACCACATTACCTATTGTATTAATTTGTATTTCAGTTTGTATATAAAGGGTGATTTTTAATCATCCTAAATTCCTAACCCTAATTTGTATGTATTTTAAATTATGTTTGTATATTAAAATCTGATTTTTAAAATTTTAAAATTTACTTGAAGACCAGACCATATTTTTCGAATTCTTGAGATTTTTTGTACCACTTCCTTTTTTCAAATAGGAACACCATATTTTCATTTTTAATTATAAGTACGTGGCTACCAAATGTGTTCTCTCCGTCTTACTCATGTACGACAAAGCAAATTTTTGTTAGCTAGTTTCAATGGTGTGCTGTCAGTTTTGATATTAGAGTGAATTGGTAAGAAAATTAACCGTGTTCTCTCGTTGGTTTTTACAATATTTAAATTTTTATATGAATTATGAGTATTTTCAAATACAGTGTGCTTTCGGTGATTCGAATCTTAATAACTATAAATTCTCTACATCTCAAACAAATAAAATTCCCCTTCAAATAACAATCGCACATTAAAATTATGATAACTCAATATTTTTACTAAGTCAAATTGTTTTTTCCCCATGAATTTTGAGTTAACTGTATAATCTTTTTTAAATTTTCACCAAAATCATTGAATAAATATATACGTATTATATTAATTATTGTGTTTTTATTGTACTAATGTTTATTAACAGATAACACCCGAAGATTTTGGTGATGAACGAATTACCCGCTCACATTATAATCCAAAGGTAAAAGCAAAACCATTTAAAGATAGTAAGTCAACAAGTAAAAAAAGACCTAGATCCACCAGCCGAGAACAAAAAACAAAAATAAATTTGTTTCCTGATGTTCAATTACTGTCTAAGAAGAAGTCTATAGATATGAAATCATATAAAAAGAAAGAAAAGACTAATTTAACTAAAAAAAACAAAACTCCTAAACAATCTTCTTCGAAAAAAAATGTTTGGACAGAATACATGCATCAAGACAAACCCAAACGTATTCTATTGGAACAGGACAATAACAGAAAATTTTTCAAATCTAAAGTGATTCATAACGATACACCAAATAAGAAGTAAGGGTTTTTTTTTAATTTAGTACTAACTTGTTATTTTTGAATAATATTTATGGTCTTTTTTAGAAAAGATAATGGCTTTAACTTTAAAGTTATAAATTGGAATGATGAAAATAGTAATAGTTCTAGAGTTGAACTCAATGAATCTAATTTAAATAGTCCAAAAATACTCATTGATAACAACATTGATGAAAATGGACAAAATATAAATAAATTAGAATTGTTGGATGATAACCATAAAGAGAACTCTAATGTAGAAAAATATCTTGCTGCTTATTCTTCTCCAGCTCCTCGTCGCCTAAAAGAGTAAGCATTAAAAGTTGTTTAAAAATAAAATACAAATTATATTGTATATTTTTTTTAGAGTATCAAATTCTTCAATTGATGTCAATGACACGGTCATAAATGAACCAGATTATACTTCTATTGATTTCAATGATAGGATCATAGACGAATTTGCTGCTATTGATGATTCAGTTCTTGTAACTGAAGTATCTTCACAAACTAACATGTTCCCGATTTTCATAAATGAAACTCCTCCACTTAGCCGCACTATTTGGTAATTGTATACAAATTGAATCATTGTCAAAAAATTATAGTATTAAATATTATTAAATTATTCATATTAATCTAATTATACAACATATGTAAGCTAATAAGAAATAATAACCTTAGAAGTCAAAGCATTAAATCTTAAAAAAAATTATATATGATATACATATTGATTTTTGATATTAATTAGTTCTAATAGTAATGAAAAAAAGAGTACAGTGCGAAAAGGAAGAAAAATTATTGATGATACTCAATACCAGATTTATGCAGGTCAAAAGAAGTTTGGTGGTTTTTTGTGCAAAGAATGTAATCTTTATTATTCAAGAGGAGAACCAGAAGATGAAGCGGAACATGACAAATACCATAAAGCCAAGGATATTTTTAAGTATAAGGTATCCTAGCTTAATTAAATTTGCCCATTTTCTAATATACAATTACTAATTATTAATTAATACAATATTATATATTGATATACTTTAGAGCTCAAAAAATGAAAAAGTTATTTTTAAAGATATTGATGAGCGCATAGTTGTAATATCTGGATCAGATACTAAAATGTTATGTTCAAAAGCTTTAGAGGTGATGTTATATGTTGATAAAGAACTTGGATGTTATACAGAATGTTCTGTTTTACCCACAACTAAAAAAGTACGTACTTTGTTGTACCTAGCGGTGACTGCATTAAACATTTTAATATTTTAATAAATATAACATAATATATTTTATGTATAATGTTTTAGGTTCACTTATATATAAAAAAAAGACAGGTGATTGGATGCCTAGTAATAGATCTCATAACGCAGGCTTATCGTAATCTAGAAACTGAAACAGAAGACATGGTTGTTGTATCTGAAGAATCTTATCCCGTGAAAGCAGGCGTTAACAGTATATGGACAAGATGGGACTGTCGCAATACTGGAATTGCAAAAAAACTGCTAGACTATTTCCGGTGAGGATTTTGATAATAAATAAATAATAATAACTAATGCTTTGTGTGCAGATGAATATTAACTGACATATTATTTTTTAGTAAGAATTATACATTTGGTCATATATTGGCACTTGATGAAATAGCGTTCACAGTGCCTACACGCTCAGGCAAACAATTTATTAAAAAGTACACTAACAGAAATGATTTTTTAGTGTATACTGGATGGTAATTATTGCAGTTTGTCATTCCTTGTGGTAATGTTAATTTTTTGATTATATCTAGTTATATTGTATTTCTTAGCAAAGTTTTGCTCTGATAGTTTCAGACAATAAGATCAATATAATAATAATAATATTTAGTATTCATCAGTAGTTTATTTTTGTTAATTTATTTTTATACATAAATTATTTTTTTTGGACCAAGTGTTATTTTTACATTTTGTTTTTTCCTTGTTATTAAATGAGAAAATAAATGCTTCTATCATTTTATTTTCATGAAAATAAAAATTATACTTAAATATGTTTGAATTTATACAAAGTTTGTCAAAGATGTGATCTAAAAAATTATTAATTATGTTAACATTTATACTCTTGAAATACCAATATTAAAATAAATTTAATAAGTTTAAGTTATTTGATATCAAACGTAGTTACATCTATTTCTTTTGCACTCATTTTCATTGAACTACCTTATATTAAGGTGTAAATAGTATTTATCTATCCAACATGGATGGAATAAATAAAAAGGTGACAACAAGCATAATTAAGAGGTTTGTATAGCCATATTGGCATTGCCCGATGGCCGCAAATAGCATTTGAGATTTGGGGGGGGGGGACTGAGACCTTACAGATTTTTTTTTTTAAGAAACTTAGAAATGTATTTGGGGGGTTTATCCCCCCTTATTTGAACCTGCTTATAGGTAATTTCAGAATTTTAATTTTCTGGAAAATGGTGGTTTGTGGTATCACTTTTTGTAAAACTGCATTCTGTGGTTATAATTTCACACTTTAAACCTAATGGAATTTTAATCTACGTTCTGTGATTGTAGTTTCAGGCTTTCGACTTTCTAGAATTAGAAGTCCGTCCGTATAATAAATACTTTATTTTCAATACGAAAACAATTCTGGAACCTTGATTTCGCTTTTTATAATTATATTTTTCAGTTAAATTTACCTTATGGACTATTAACGTTCTGTTAATTTATTTTCTGGAAAATTATGGGCTCTCGAATAATATTATATAACTACAATGTGGTTGAGGCGTTGAGCTAATTTCGTCGAAGCTTTAACGGCTGATTCATGAAACAGAAATCACTTGATTGTCTTATCATAGTGAGAATGATATCAACAGTCGTGTAGAGAAGATATGGTGATAACACTTCCTGAAGCACGGACATCAAGATATCTAAGAAAGTAGCACCGCAGAATAGATGAAATTTCATCTATAATTATGCGGTTGCATACCTATTACCTAGCCCCAGTTGTGTCCCGGACCCTACAAAGCCGACGAAATTAAAGTGATTTAAATTTTTTTTCTGGTTCATTTTTATCAGTTTACTATTCTTTTTTTAAAAGCTTGGCAACACTGATCACTATCATGCCGGTCGGGTGCATACACGATTTAAGATAAACATAGATTTACATGATACATCCATAACTGTCAATATTGTCATTCGGTATTTCGTTGGACTCTGATGCATATTTGAATATTATAATTAATAAAATTCATGTATACATTTATTTACAATTTAGTCATGTTTATTACCCAAATATAAAAAAATATCATGGTCGGGTGTACATACGATATCGGGCATACCGTATACGGAGCGTATTTTGTATTGTTAAAATGATTTCCTATTTTCCATTTAATAAATGAAACAATAGATCACGATTTAAACAACTCTTCAGATACCAGGTAAATAGTATTTTTTTAGAGATATTTCGAACAGGATATTCCAAATAATCAGAACAAACCAAATACCTAATAGCTCGGTTCGATAATTGAACCAGAGGAATAAAAATAAAAGTCAGTTCTATAAGGTTTCTATTAGGTATTACTAATCTAAAAACGTTGTTAATAATTTTGTGGTATGGTGGCTAAATGATAAATAAATATTAAATAAAATAATATCCAATTTTAACTTTTTTAATGTCCGGGTCGAGTTCGATAAAATATTTGAAGAGTTTGGTTCAGGCATGTTCGGGTTCGATTAAAAGTGTGTAGGTTCGGATCTGTTCGGGTTCGTTAATTTAGAGAAAAGTTCAGTTCGACCCTAAATATTATGGTTCGTATCGTCTCTAGTATTTTTTATACATGTCTGTACTACTTTAAATACAGTAGAACTTCCATATAACGGTCATCGAAAGGACTCTAAATAATGACCCCTATTTAGAGGTGCCTGTCCTACAGAGTCCTTACCTCTGTAAGACACTAGGATAACACTCGACTGGACCAAATAAATTGACCGTCCTATAGAGGTGACCATTAACGGAAGTTTTACTGTATTTTTATGACAAATACATATTTAATTAACTTTATATTATACTAGATTATTCAAAGGAAGTTAAAAACATTAATGATAGTCAAAAAATGATGAACAATTCAGTTGAGAAAGAAAGCCTAACTAATTGTGTGGGTCTCTAAATTAACATATCAGCATCCAAATCAAGTCCAAACAGATTTTATTTTTCAATAATAATTTAATCTTTTATTCTAATAAATTGAAATATGTAGTATGAAACTAATAATTTATTATTAACAATTAAATTAGTAGTTTATTGTAGTTCTTGATGCACAGTAGGAATGCAAGGAAACCTATCTTGTCTTATGTTTGTAATTACCTAAATAATTACATTATGTAAAATAGCTTGTGTTTCTACTTAACCGTATGAAATAAATACATTTCTAGTTTTTTTTTTTTGCAGTTTGTAATATCTACTCAATATATTATATTCAGTAGGTAAATAACAAGTGTTAAAATGAGTTCATTAAATGATAAAGCACCAATCCAAAAAGTGGTATTACCAATGACAAATGTAACAAATTGTCTAGGAACATCACAAACTTTCAAACGCAAACTTACATTTTCTGAACCCTGTGAAACTCCAATAAAATGTTATGATAACATACTCCAAGGTAAATTTTAAAATTTTATTTAAAATATTTTAAAACATTATAGTGTAATTTTTTAATTCAATATGATCTATACCACAATATCTATTTCTAACTATTTGATGATTTTTTTTTTTTTTTAAATCCATAATTTATATAATATAATATATTAAAGTCTAAAGTTAACTTATATTTTTGTCTTTCTATGTCTTTCTTTGTCTTTATTTTTTGTTTTGTATATGATATATCCTGCTTGAATGCTTGATATACAAATATATTGTTGTCATTTATTACTCTTTATAATACATTTAGATTTTTTGTTTATTAAGATATGTTAAGAGATATTGACTTTTAAATGATTTGTGTTAAAAACCATCACTATGTATGTGTTAAAATAATTTTATTGTTGTATATTTTGTTTGATTAAAATGATTTTCAATTTATACACATTATAATATTATACATTTATACCTATATATTTTCAATTTAATAAAAAACACAATAGATGGCAGTTTAAACGGCTCATCAAATACCAGGTAAATAATATTTTTATGGATGTTTGTAATACATTAAATATTTTTATGACGTGGGTGCCTATTTAATTAACTTTATATTATGTTATTAAAGATTATTCAAAGGGAGTTCCAAAAATCTTAATGATAGTCCAACATTCAAATGTTTGATGCTTCAAAAAATGATCAACAGTCCAGTTGAGAAAGAAAACACAGCTATGTGTATGGATACAATGGTTTCTAAATCAATATTATCACCATCCCAATCAAGTCCAACTGTAATTTTGTTTTTAATAATTATTTTAACTTTTATTCTAACGAGTTATTTGTAGTAATTACTAATTTATAATTACCAATTAATTAAATATGTATAAAATACTTAATGACATTTTATTTTGAATGTATTCTTACTCAGTTAAAATAAATAATAATTATTTTGTATTATTTTGTAGTTCATGATGCACAATCATAATACAAGAGGTCGTCACCCATTGGAAGATCATGATCTTAATTCACGAGACAGTGGTTTTATTTCAGTGCTCTCTGTAGATTCACGGTCATTAACCAGGTACTTTCCTAAAATCAGTTATTTAATTTTAATTTTTATATTTAAGAGGATTTCAGCGCACTATTTGTTTTCTCTCTCTGGCCCACGCGCAACATAGACAAAACGCATTTATGCAGAATCATTTTTTATGTTCTTAAGTAATCTTAGAGTAAAATCACCCATTATAAAAAAGATAAAGAATAATATTTTTGAGAAAATGACATATCGATTTGTCTAAATATTGTCTCAAAACAACTTGAACATAATTTAAATTTACAAAATTTTTTTGTTTATTTGAAATTTGAATACAAAGTCAAATAACAATAAAATATAAAATCGATATGTCATTCCCTCAAAAATATTTATCTCTATATTTTTTGTAATGGATGATTTTACTCTAGGATTACTTAAAAACATAGAAAATGCGTTTTGTCTATGTTGCGCATGGGCCAGAGAGAGAAAACTAATAGTGCACTGAAATCCTCTTAAGCACTGCAACTATGGCCATTCCTGTTTGTTGAAGGGGCCGGGTACGGTTGGATTGGAACACGTGTGTATTTGTGCAACACATTTTGTGACTGAATGCACCAACACCAAGCCACAATTTAACTTTTATTTGTTTTTTTGTCTGAATTATATATTTTACTGTGTATGAAGATTTGAATCCAAAACTGTAATTGAAAAGAAAAATTCACCATTCAATTTTTCTCGGTCAGATTCAATTGATTGTTACAAAGGAATCCCAGAAATAGATGATCCATTTCCAGAAAAGGTTAATTCTCCATCAATATTGGTAAATAATAAATAAGAATACATTATATTTGATACCTACTATAATTTAACTATTATTGATGGTTGAAGTCCCAAGATTCACTTCACAATGGGGATATTTTTTCCTTACATTCGCCATTAATTAAACCTATTGTCAAGCAAAGAAATTTCAAACATGGTTCAGAAACAACTCGAAAAGTTGT
Organism: Acyrthosiphon pisum; assembly: GCF_005508785.2. Lineage (NCBI taxonomy): Eukaryota > Metazoa > Arthropoda > Insecta > Hemiptera > Aphididae > Acyrthosiphon > Acyrthosiphon pisum. The sequence continues at coordinate 15,162,348 of NC_042494.1, read as the reverse complement.
AAGTAATTATTTTAGAAGTGCATATAATTTTTTTAATTTATCATTGTTTTCTTACAAATAGGATTTAGTCTTTGGAAAAATTAGGGACACTAATGTTGTTCTGAAAGAACGTAAATTATTTAATGAATTTGAGTGTTCTTCTG
>NC_042494.1:15160919-15162105 GCF_005508785.2 Acyrthosiphon pisum | reverse complement strand
ACCCTAGTATAGTTTAATTTCTAAAATCTTAAACTAATACAAATTCTAAAAACAACAACCCGATGACACTCTTATTAATAATTATCATTGATCACGGACTTCAGTTAACTTGCGACAGTCGTGTATGATTCAACTATTCTGTGTGTTGTGTTAATTTAGCTGAAATTTAATTTTTTCGTGACGCGTGTTTACATTAATCTTTTAATTTGGGCAAAATATGACTTAAAAAAAATAAATAGGTGGTGTGGCTAAAAATATAAAATTACCGTAAACTGCTCAAGAATCGAAAATAATTTCTGGTATGTTTAATAAACAGACAAAACTTGAGCGGCTGAGCCAGAAAGCAAGCAATAAAAAAATATATATATTATTATTATTTAAGATAATATTAATTTGTGAATATATCGTATACCTAAGAGTAATAGAGTATAGGCTATAAGTGATGAATCAGGTAAAATTGATTTGTAGATAATGCAGTTGATATATATTTTTAGAAATAAAAAAAAAGAAGATATCCTATAATAAACTACTAATATTATTGTTTATCAATATAAATATTGCCATATAATAGTTTGTAGACTTTTAACTGATATAAGTATATAATTGTTTTTCTAAAATATCTGCTACCTTTTATTTAAAAATTATGTTACCTATAGTTAATAAAAATTAAAAAGGGTACCATAAAAAAATGTAAGCAGTTAATATGTGGTTGCGATCGAGGCGAGCAGTTTTTTTACCCTTTCGGGCCGGTCAAAACCTTTGCCCCCCTCTATTGAAAACTGAAATGACGCCACTGATATATAATATGCCCATCAACATAAACGTTAGGTATACATTTATTATATTACATGCCTTTCCACTAGTTCTTTTGCTATTTAATTACTGTCGATTATTTAAATCGATTACATACAAGAATAAAAAAGAAAAATCGGATAATGTATCGCGAATTAGTATTTAATTTGGTCGCTCAAAGAAGAAACATCGAAATCAGAATTAGAATGATGTATATCAATAATAGGTTTTGATTAATACTAAACTGTCGCATAGACTTGATGATGAGAGTATGAGACACATCTGTTTATTGTCTCATCAAATCGTAAACGGTAAACGTTTTATTTTTGTTATTGTTAAACTAAACGCTAAATACGTGTTCGTAATACTATATAATATAATGTTATATTATGTA
>NC_042494.1:15156604-15160819 GCF_005508785.2 Acyrthosiphon pisum | reverse complement strand
AAGAACTTCGCAAACAAGTAGAAGTGATTACTGGCGATGTTTTGGTCAAAGAAGACGTGGACAAGGTCGTCGAGGGCAGAGACGCGATTGTCGTGACTTTGGGAACCAGAAATGACTTGGGTAAGATAATATTTAATAAAATAACATTAGTTAGACTGCCTAGTACCTATGGCTAAGTTATGTGACCAATTCTATAGTTGTATAGTAATAAAAATACTTTTCCAGCTCCTACCACAATAATGTCCGAAGGGTTGAGAAACATTTTATCATCGATGGAAAAGAACAATGTGAAAATCGTATCTGTGTGCTTATCCAGTAATAATTGTTTATGGAATATTATAACGTTACACACTTGTTAGCTTTTTGATCGTACCATTAAACATTTTGTTAATTTCAGCCTTTTTATTCTACGATAAGCCCAAAGTGCCAGCAATGTTCCACGGGATCAATGACGATCACGAGCGAATGTTGCATTTGCTACAGGCAGCCGAATCTCTGGATTGGATTGCTGTGATGCCACCACATATTGCCGGCACTCCGTCAGGCGATTACAGCGTGGAAATCGGCTCATCTCCCGGTCGTGCCATATCTAAATATGATCTCGGAAAGTTTATGATTGAATGTTTATCTAAACCCGATTACTATAAGCAGAGATGCGGTTTGGCAACCAAAGTACCAGCTCCATGAACTAATATTTTTACAAAAAATAAAAATGGAATCAAAATCTTAGGGCAAAATGGTAATCATAATATTACAATTACTCAAAAATATGTAACGGAATAGATAAGGAAATATTTAATATATATATTAAAAATTTGTTGATGGAATTTGATATTAATTATACTATTATATAATTAAATTTGTTTATTGGTTAGTAACAAATTATATGTTTATTTTCCCTTCTTCTTCTTTTTATATTGTCCTCCCTTTCGGTGTTGAAGCCTGGGTGCATTTTCGGAAGGCACTTGAGCAGTCTGTGGTTTAGGTTGAGCCGCAATGTTTTTGATGTTACTAAGAAATGTAATAGTACATTATATTATTTTAAGAATAGCACAAAATTTGCAACATTATGTTAGTACTAAAATTAAATAAAATAGGTACATAGGTAATATAATAATAAATATTTTGAATTGTATTTGTTTTATACTTTTATAATGATGATATATTTATTTTTTACAAAGGAAATTTTTATAGTAAAATTGAAAAAAAAAGTTCAATGTAAATTAATTACATTTATAAAACATCTTGATATTATGTTTTGTAACAAATATTAAGTTTGAGTTATGGTTAAATGTACTCATTTCATTTTAAGTTGATATTATGTTAGATAAGTAACATTTTTAATTTGAGGCATTTATAAAGTTAACATTAAAAAAAAAAAACCTTAATTGCTTATATTTTAAGACATAAGTATACTTGTCTACCAATTTTTCAAGTTTATAATGATTTTTCTTTTTTTATTATTATTAATTTTAATTAAACACTAATCCAATTTGACATGCGATACAGAGGACAGACCTTGTGGTCATTTATCTTTTCTAATTAATATATTATATGATGATTGCCTATTCAAACATATTTATAGGTATTCTTAAAATTTTTTTAATGCTTGTATGTAATCAATTATACCCAACTAATGACTAACCTAGGAATTAATAATAACTTGAAAGTAATTGATGTGATGGGTGTTATATCAATTAATAATTGGTTGTAACTTGTCATTAAATACAAATTATAACATAGACGCTGTGTTGACCACATGTATTTTTAAGCACCCATTGAAATTTGCTGTGCACTCCATAAAAAAAATTAGATTAAATTTCATAATAACTAATAATTTTCTTAAAAAAAAATTATTTAATTATTTTGAAAGATTTTTATTTAAGGAATAAATTTAATAAATTGATGGATAATATTAATAAGGATGAAATAACAGACAACCAGTAAGGTTTCATACAGTCATTAATAATTTAGATGTATCTGAACTGATTTTGGGGGTTTTTTATAAAAATAGATCAACTAATTCTCTGTTAGTTTACCCTGAGTTCTAATGTTCTAACTCAGTTTAAACTATCAATAAAAAACTGCCATAGTCAGTGTTATGACGGCAATGTAAAATATGTAAGTGATCATATTATCACTATTATTAAGAATGGATGGTTAAAGCTTTTATACAGTATTTTTAATGGGGGAGGAAACCCATGGGGGTTCACTTAGAGCACCCAATGGTTGTTGAAATCTTGGAGCCAATGAATTATACTCACAATTGTTCACTTGACACATTGCTGGCCCCTTGCGTTCCTTTACCGATGCCTGTTTCTTTGCTTCTCCTGTCTTTCTTCTTCCGGTATCCAGTACGCTCGTGTCTTGGTAACCAACGTTCAGGATTAGGAGGCACATCTGGGTTGAAATTTTTGGGCAATATAATCTTTCTTTTCTTCTTTCGTTTCTTCTCTACTTCTGTCTTGGATCTGTGTAATAAATAAGACATTAATATAAATAAAATAGTTAAATATTTATTTACCGATGGCTAGTGGTATAGCGCAGAAAATAGTTATTCCCCGTGAATTGGGCAAAGTTAGGCAAAGTGAGAATTAATGTAGTAATGGTATTATAATTAATATTTTTATTTTATACACACTGATAACTATTTAGGACGGGTTTCATAGATAGGGAATTTTTATCTAGCTGGTACTATAAAAATGCAATTTTCTCATTTTCTCATTCCCTTAATTTAAAATATCTCAGTAACATTGCGAATACAATGATTTAATCCAATTTTTTCAAGTATTATAGACATTGGTTTAATACAATGATTCTTGTTTTTGTAGTTATATTTAATAATTAATATTATTCTTTTTATCAAAAAACAAAACAAGACTAAACCATCTTGTCAATATGATAGTAAAATAAACTCTATTAAGAATTTAAATACACTATTGAAGAAAATTAAAATTTTTTTTAGTATAATTGTATTCTCAACCTATTCCTGATTGATAATAAGTTTCTATTAAATAATTACCCTGCAAAATCTGGTTTCAATGTGGACTTTTTGATTAATTTAGATCCCATCATCCAGTTAGTATTCTCAAGTAAATCTATGTCAGTATCTTGAAGGTCCAATGGTGGAAGTTGCTTACTGTACATTTGAGCTTTTTCTGGGTCAAACTAAAAGGAAAAATAATTAATAAACTATAAATTAGCAGTTATTTTTGTTCATTAAAAACAGAAACAACATTTAGTTTAAATTTCTTATTGAATATTAAACCTTATAATTATAAATAAATGTTAAAAATAAATATTTATCAAACCTGTGTGTAGGCGATAATGAGTTGCGCCAAAAACTTTTTATTATTAGGATTTAATTCAAGTAGTCGCGTTAGACGTTTAGCTGCTTCCTTGGGATCTTGTTCCCGTAAATGTAATTTTGCAAGTTGTTTTAATAAAATGGTTATCTTTGAATTATCCACCTATTAAACATTTAAATGTTTATAATTCATTTTGAAGAATTGCGTTGAATATTAAATAATAAATAATAAAATGTTACCTCTTTTTGACTATACCAAGACAAAGTGTCATTAAATAAGTCAGATGCCGCTTTAAAATTGTCAACATTTAAATATAGCGTAACAAGTGTGCTCACAATTCCAAGTTTATACTTAAATTCACCAAGATTCTCCAGTAAAGTAATTGCTTCATTACTGTTATTCTAGAAAAAAAAATTAATAATAATATATTTACATCAGTAAGTAGTCAACATGAAAGCATATTTTGTAACATGAAATAATCAATTTAATTTAATTAAAAATTATTTTTGAAAAATACTGAATAGTAAATATTATTAAATAGTAAATACTAAATAGTATTATTAATCAGAATAATCAAAATCAAGTGATAATATTTCCAAAAAGGTTTAGTAAATTTATTTTTAATTTAACCACAAAAACCTTGATATGCATTGTTTTAAAAAATTAAATAATCAAATATATTTATTTATATAATTTATTTATAGTTAATTAAAGGAAATTATTTTAACATTTTATGCAAGTCAAGGGCGGACTGGCTAGGGTGACTGGTGAGCGATACCTGACCTGGTCCTGGCAAAAATTTGGAGTGCTTGAATATATTTAGGCCGATAACTTAAAAATATTTTATTATTAGCCTCAAAATTAGGCATAGAATTTTCTGTTTCCCCGGGACCAATTTTTATTCCCA
>NC_042494.1:15151762-15156504 GCF_005508785.2 Acyrthosiphon pisum | reverse complement strand
TACACCCGTATACCATCTCCCATGCATTAACATAGGCAACTGCCTCGTCGAGTGTCGATATCAAACCTCTAGCGGTGGCGGCGCGCGCTGGTCGCAGGATTAAACTCAAACGGCAAGGTTATTATAGCTTATATATTAAAACGTTACTGCGATGTGACTACGTGAGCCATTCTCCAGTTTCATACAAGTTTTATATGAAAAAAAAATTAATATAAAATATAAATTTAGGTAAATAGAATTATGAAATTATGAAAAAGTAAAAAGTAAAAATTAATTAAAAAATTGCGCCCCCAAAAATATTGCGTCCTAGGCCAGTGCCTTGGTGGCCTATGGGTAAATCCGCCCCTGGCTGGACCAGTAAAAACTATAGCAACAATCACATTGTTACAAAGAAATTAAAATTTAATTTTCCATCCTATCTATACGATGTTATAAGTATAGCCTTTAATACAAAATATTTTTTGAATTCGAACTATATTAGTTTTTGACATTAGCGCGTTCGACCAAACAATATAAAAAGATAACAATAATATTAGTATAGAATAATTCCTGTTTGCCGAGCTCCTACTCGGGATCCTATTGGTCGTAGCAGTATCGTAGCCAGGAATTTTGTATGGGAGGGGGGGCTAAGTATACAAATACAATATGTCTTTTATTTACACTATTTATGTTTTTATTAATCTTGATACAATTCTAAGGTCAATGGTGGGGGGGGTTGACCCCTTAGCCGCCCCCTGGGTTGCCACTGGGTAGCTACGGACACTGGGTCGTAACTCGTAGCATGATATAATAGTCTATAGCTTTTCTCGATAAATGGACTACCCAACTCAAAAATAATTTTACAATTCAAACCAGTTCCTGAGATTAACGCGTTAAAAAACAAACCCTTCAGCTTTATATAATATTTGTATAGATTAAAATATAATATGATTTAGCTGTTTCACATTGTTTTTTTTTAAGTAAACCAAAGAAATGAATTGCCCGTTTTGTTTGTTTTGTAGGTCACGATACCTGCGTAACGCAGATAGGGAAAATAACAGTACGTGCTATCCTTACTTGGACTATCCAGAAATGTATTTGCTTGATGGTGGATACTGTAAATTTTACAGTCAACACAGTAGTTTGTGTGTGCCGTCTAGTTATCGGTCAATGTATGATCCTGCCCACACCTCAGAACTGAGAAAGTTCAGATCCAAATCAAAAACATCGGTTTGTCACAACGATAAAACGTCACTATTAGCTAGAAAAAACACACTCAAACGATTGCGTTTTAATTAATCGCTTTTACGTGTCCTTTCGTGTAAATAAGTGTTGAGATTTTTTTTTTATTATGTATAGATTTGTATTTGATTGTTTTCTTTGCGTTTATTTTTATTCTTTTTAACCATTTAACCAATTATTTTCTAGGATTTATTATATTTTTTTTCAATGCATTATTAATAAGTAAGATGTAAGTGAATGAAAACGGATTGAATGTGTTATTTTTTTTTTCATATCGCGTTTTCCATATTGTATTCTACATTTTTATGTGTAATTAGTAAAATGTTTATATACTCGTATCAAAGCCAAGTATTTAAAAAAATTGTACCTATTTAATTAATTTAATTTTTCATATTCTGTTTGAAATATTAATTGTTATGAGATCTCATACATTATGTACCTACATTATATTATATTTTAATATATTCGTCTATGTCATTGGCTGCTAGTTATAATTTTATATTGGTACAATAATGTTTAAACAATCTCTTCATCGACTCGTGAGTATTGAACAAAAAAGAAAGTTAAAACTACCCCTCATGAGAATGCTACCGGGTTCATGTGTTGTCTCCGTCTGATAAATGTAAGATATAGCAAAAACTGATTTTCGCGGATAAGAACCACTCAGGCTGTAGTCCAAGATAAGCAACCAAATTTTCACTCTAGAAAGAAGAGACTCTTTGTTTTTAATTCTTCGATATCACAAGTACAAAAAAAGTACTTGTTTGAAAATTCATTTTTTTAAGTTTTTTAAGTTTGAATACCTTTTTTTGAATTTGTGGTATCGAAAAATTAAAAACAACTTTGCACAGTCAATGTTCTCTTCTTTCTAGAGTGAAAATTTGGTTGCTTATCTTGGACCGCAACCTTTGTATAGTGAATCGACGAACGCGTGATGGATATCACGCGTTGTGACCCGTGTGTCCAAATCAGTGGTGTACCTAGTGGAAGGTACACTGCGTGTACCCTCCTCCTAATTTTATACTGCAAAAATAATATTATACAGTATGATGTACTACATTGATATAAAATATATAATATTATCTTATTTATTTTGCACAAAATATTAGTGCACAACTACCTTTTGTCTAATATTAATATGCTATCTATACAAATGAAAATAGTTTTGTGTTCACAAATTATGTTGATTGATTACAAAAACAAAAATAATACGAAAAGGCATAAACAATAATTTTCAAAAAGGAAACACTGTTTTGTTTGAAAAAAAAATAAGCACATTGGCTATCAATAATATTATGTTCATAATAATAAAATGTAGATCAAGAAAAAAAAATAAATCGAAATTTACAATATGTGAATAATTTGACAGTTTGAGATAAAATTTAAGGAAAAAAAATACGGCGGTCAGGAGCCACAATAAACAAGGGGGGGGGAGAGTGTGAATTGGTGCGGATATGCAGTGTTGTTGGCCACTGGTCACCTCTGCGCTTTCTCACGACCTGTCCCGCGGGTTGACGTGTATCGCCGGCACGTTTGCTCGGACGCTTGACGACCTATTGCCCTGCAGCGCCCGAGGCCAGACCTAGACGGCCGCTGACGGCAAAGACCAATACGCGGAGCGAGATTTTGTGCAGCGGGGACGAGCGAAGCGACCGATGTGGAATTTACCGCAGAGCGAAAAGGCGAGAGTCAGCGGACCTCAGGGCGATCCTCGACTCTCGGTTATTTTCGCCCTGGCGTTGTCCCCTCGGCCGCTCTTTCTAAAACCAGTAAACCTCGATTTAGACCGTGTTCATCCCGAGATGGGCGAGATAATCTGACATCATTAACAGCTGAACATGAAATATCAAAAAAATGAGTTCGCGAGAGGCCCTAGACAAAAATCTATGTAAATATGCAATTTTACGTGCTCCAATGTAATGATGTTCAGACCTAGAAAAAGTCGTATCTCCATATTATCATTGTAATTTGTAATAAATTATGGAGATACGAACTTTATGAATTGGGGAATTAGACCGACGAAATGCTAGAAACGTTTTTTCGCTCTCCTATAAAATTTACCATTTTTTACTTACGACTTTTATGACTTTGGCCGACGATACACAAATCTACAATGCCACATTGCCACAATCACATTTTCAAAACTTTTAAACTAATTGTATATGCTAAATGCTTATTTATATACCAAAAGTCCTAAAGACTAAAGGCCACAATAAACCTATTCGCACCGTCTTACGGTAGTATAATAACTAATAAATGTCGAATAAATTGTCATAGGCTATTATACTGCTATAGCACCGCCATATGGTGAGTGAAAACTTTAAAGCCCCGCCACTCGGGTTTGTTATGGTTTGTACGCCATTTTAATAAATAGTGCCTGTAGCACAGTTTGAGACGTCAAAATAAGCTTCTTCGTTTTAAAAATCGAAGTAACATAAACAATATAAAAAACATAAAAACTGTCATCAATCCCTTTCGTAGTTAGAACAGACATTAAAAAAAAATTATTTGGCAAAATTGTTACTCGACGGTGTCGTAAACTATCTACCCTAGTTTTGAAGTTCGCTCGGAAATCCTTCCACCAAAAATGCACTAAAAGTAAAATATGTACAAAAAAAGCCATCGACAAGTATGTTGCCGTCACCCAACTATAGATACCTAAGCCAAAAGTCTATACTGCTTGCCCATCGGACCAGGGGCGTATACAAGGGGGGGATGTGGGGGTCAGATCCCCCCATAGGCCTTTTTTTTAAATTTTATAAAATAGCGTACTTAATGTAAGGAAATTACAAGGAAAAAAAATGGCAAGGATTTTTTGTAAATTTTTATTTTAACACATTCAACAATTAATTAAAAATAATTTACTTAATAATTAATCAGTAATCATATATTTATTTTATTTTATTCATATAATCGTATTATGTGATATTTGATAATATGTATATTATATATACAAGTTCATAGGAACATTCCTATCTGTGCTGAAGAAGTAATTGATGAATTGACTAAAAAAAAAAGAAAATTAAATTTTGTTCTATAACTACTTGTAGAATTTAAAATAAAATGTATTGAATATATATATATGTTTTATACTTTTATCATTTATTAGGTATTTAAATGTGCACATACCTAGGTTTAGGTATTTTTGTTCCATAATAATTTGTTTGCAATTGATCCCCCCCCATACAAAAGTTATGTATACGCCACTGCATCGGACGAAAATTGTACGGGTTGACAAAATATTAAATTTCTAAATTCTTAACAACAGAAGTCATAAACTCATAAATTACATAATATTGTTTTTTTTTTTTTTTAAATTACATATTTACATGACAAAATAAATTAATTTGTCTATTGATATTATTGGGCCTACGACTCGCTTATTAGTTATTGTAATTGCACGCTTGCAATTATGAAGTAGGTACTTATTTTCAGTCCTGTAAAGAATACTTTTAAAAAGTACTTGAGTAAATACTCAAATACATTTTTTTTTAAGTATTTAAGATACTACTCAAATGCTT
>NC_042494.1:15090488-15151327 GCF_005508785.2 Acyrthosiphon pisum | reverse complement strand
ATACTTTTGGTTTTTAAAGTGGGTTTCTAATTATCGTAATATAAACACATAGGTAGTAGGTAATCTAATAGTTATCTAATAGTTTTAAAGAGAATATTGTTATTCAATAACTTTTTTTAGAAATCTGGTTTTCACAAACCTTTGGGCTTCGGCTAACACAGAAATACAGAATATTAAATAAAACTATTATTCTATTATTGTAGTTGACAATAATATTTTTCCAACCAATTATTTCGAATGAAAATAAAATGTTCGAAATAAAAAACCAAAGTATTCGATACCAAAAAGTATTTAATACAAAAAAAAGTATTTAAAATACCATTCAAAATACTTCATGCTGAAAGTATTTAAAAAGTTATTTAATACTTAAAAAAGTATTTAAATACTTTTACTTAAATACTTTACAGGACTGCTTATTTTGCAGGTCAGTTGTAAAGGTTACAACACGGCTGTTAGATAGTACTATCGTGGTTACAGGTATAACAATAATTAAGTGGTCGGAAACCCGGAACTCGGAATATAACGTCGTGATAATAATAAGTATTTATTATTTAATACTGAAAAAATTCTAAATAGTGAATACCATGATAATAATTTAATTTGTCATAGTGTAACTATTTAGAATTTTTAAAAACACACGTAAAATATTCTTAGATCATATTATACAAATAGTATAATATGATCTAAGACAACGGTTCCCAACCGGGGGGGAATATCGTGATGATGGAATATTGGAATTACGAAAATAATTATGTTATTTTACAATGTGTAAAATTGAGACCACTATATTAATTGAATTTACTTATATTATTAATATTTTTGTTTTTATATTCAATAATTTTTTCTAGTAATATTATTACTTTGTAAGTTGATACCTACATTTTTAAAATTATGAAAATAATAAAAGTAAATAATTGTTTTTTTTTTCTTAGCGAAAAAATTCGCCTAAACTCAAATATTAAGCGGAAGGGTGTATGAGATTTTAGTAAATTTACAAGGAGGGTGTGGAATAAAAAAGGTTGGGAACCACTGGTCTAAGAGAATATTATTATGATAACACCGTGTTGGGCGTGAAGTGATAAAAGAGAAAAAAAAAACCGTCGACTGTCGACCCGCGACCGGGTAACCGGATGCATTTCGTTAAAACCTAACGTGATTATTATTATTAATTTTTTCTACTGTCATACCTATTAATATTTTCAATTTTGTTGACTCATCGTCCGACGGCGTTGAAGTAGCGTTCGATCTGTTCGTCGACGTCCGTCAATCAAGTGGTGGTTCGCTTTGTAGTTACGTACCCCAACGACGAAGAGAATGAAGAAAATTGCAATTTTCGGGGCCACCGGCATGACGGGACTGTGCACCGTTGAAGCCGCTTTGAAACAAGGTGTGACTTGACAGAGGAAAAACAATTATTGAGGATATCGGAAAGCTGACGGTTTCCCAAATGCTTGTTTGACGATTGCCTAGTTAGTTGAGAGATGCCGGACATGGCATTAAAAAAAAACTTTGTGTTTGCGCAGGTCTAGAAGTCAGGGCTCTCCTGAGAGATCCCAGTCGTATGCCCGAAGAACTTCGCAAACAAGTAGAGGTGATTACTGGCGATGTTTTGGTCAAAGAAGACGTGGACAAGGTCGTCGAGGGCAGAGACGCGATTGTCGTGACTTTGGGAACCAGAAATGACTTGGGTAAGATAATATTTAATAAAATAACATTAGTTAGACTGCCTAGTACCTATGTCTAAGTTATGTGACCAATTCTATAGTTGTATAGTAATAAAATTACTTTTCCAGCTCCTACCACAATAATGTCCGAAGGGTTGAGAAACATTTTATCATCGATGGAAAAGAACAATGTGAAAATCGTATCTGTGTGCTTATCCAGTAATAATTGTTTATGGAATATTATAACGTTACACACTTGTTAGCTTTTTGATCGTACCATTAAACATTTTGTTAATTTCAGCCTTTTTATTCTACGATAAGCCCAAAGTGCCAGCAATGTTCCACGGGATCAATGACGATCACGAGCGAATGTTGCATTTGCTACAGGCAGCCGAATCTCTGGATTGGATTGCTGTGATGCCACCACATATTGCCGGCACTCCGTCAGGCGATTACAGCGTGGAAATAGGCTCATCGCCCGGTCGTGCCATATCTAAATATGATCTCGGAAAGTTTATGATTGAATGTTTATCTAAACCTGATTACTATAAGCAGAGATGCGGTTTGGCAACCAAAGTGCCAGCTCCATGAACTAATATTTTTACAAAAAATAAAAATGGAATCAAAATCTTAGGGCAAAATGGTAATCATAATATTATAATTACTCAAAAATATGTAACGGAATAGATAAGGAAATATTTAATATATATATTAAAAATTTGTTGATGGAATTTGATATTAATTATACTATTATATAATTAAATTTGTTTATTGGTTAGTAACAAATTGTATGTTTATTTTCCCTTCTTCTTCTTTTTATATTGTCCTCCCTTTCGGTGTTGAAGCCTGGGTGCATTTTCAGAAGGCACTTGAGCAGTCTGTGGTTTAGGTTGAGCCGCAATGTTTTTGATGTTACTAAGAAATGTAATAGTACATTATATTATTTTAAGAATAGCACAAAATTTGCAACATTATGTTAGTACTAAAATTAAATAAAATAGGTACATAATATAATAATAAATATTTTGAATTGTATTTGTTTTATACTTTTATAATGATGATATATTTATTTTTTACAAAAGAAATTTTTATAGTAAAATTGAAAAAAAAAGTTCAATGTAAATTAATTACATTTATAAAACATCTTGATATTATGTTTTGTAACAAATATTAAGTTTGAGTTATGGTTAAAATATGTACTCATTTCATTTTAAGTTGATATTATGTTAGATAAGTAACATTTTTAATTTGAGGCATTTATAAAGTTAACATTAAAAAAAAAAAACCTTAATTGCTTATATTTTAAGACATAAGTATACTTGTCTACCAATTTTTCAAGTTTATAATGATTTTTCTTTTTTTTATTATTATTAATTTTAATTAAACACTAATCCAATTTGACATGCGATACAGAGGACAGACCTTGTGGTCATTTATCTTTTGTAATTAATATATTATATGATGATTGCCTATTCAAACATATTTATAGACATTCTTAAAACTTTTTAATGCGTGTATGTAATCAATTATACCCAACTAATGACTAACGTAGGAATTAATAATAACTTGAAAGTAATTGATGTGATGGGTGTATATCAATTAATAATTGGTTGTAAATTGTCATTAAATACAAATTATAACATAGACGCTATGTTGACCACATGTATTTTTAAGCACCCATTGAAATTTGCTGTGCACTCCATAAAAAAAATTTAGATTCAATTTCATAATAACTAATAATTTTCTTAAAAAAAATTATTTAATTATTTTGAAAGATTTTTATTTAAGGAATAAATTTAATAAATTGATGGATAATATTAATAAGGATGAAACAACAGACAACCAGTAAGGTTTCGTACAGTCATTAATAATTTAGATGTATCTGAACTGATTTTGGGGGTTTTTGATAAAAATAGATCAACTAATTCTCTGTTAGTTTACCCTGAGTTCTAGTGTTCTAACTCAGTTTAAACTATCAATAAAAAACTGCCATAGTCAGTGTTATGACGGTAATGTAAAATATGTAAGTGATCATATTATCACTATTATTAAGAATGGATGGTTAAAGCTTTTATACAGTATTTTTAATGGGGGAGGAACCCATGGGGGTTCACTTAGAGCACCCAATGGTTGTTGAAATCTTGGAGCCAATGAATTATACTCACAATTGTTCACTTGACACATTGCTGGCCCCTTGCGTTCCTTTACCGATGCCTGTTTCTTTGCTTCTCCTGTCTTTCTTCTTCCGGTATCCAGTACGCTCGTGTCTTGGTAACCAACGTTCAGGATTAGGAGGCACATCTGGGTTGAAATTTTTGGGCAATATAATCTTTCTCTTCTTCTTTCGTTTCTTCTCTACTTCTGTCTTGGATCTGTGTAATAAATAAGACATTAATATAAATAAAATAGTTAAATATTTATTTACCGATGGCTAGTGGTATAGCGCAGAAAATAGTTATTCCCCGTGAATTGGGCAAAGTTAGGCAAAGTGAGAATTGATGTGGTAATGGTATTATAATTAATATTTTTATTTTTTACACACTGATAACTATTTAGGACGGGTTTCATAGATAGGAAATTTTTATCTAGCTGGTACTATAAAAATGCAATTTTCTCATTTTCTCATTCCCTTAATTTAAAATATCTCAGTAACATTGCGAATACAATGATTTAATCCAATGATTCTTGTTTTTGTAGTTATATTTAATAATTAATATTATTCTTTTTATCCAAAAACAAAACAAGACTAAACCATCTTGTCAATATGATAGTAAAATAAACTCTATTAAGAACTTAAATACATTATTGAAGAAAATTACAATTTTTTTAGTATAATTGTATTCTCAACCTATTCCTGATTGATAATAAGTTTCTTTTAAATAATTACCCTGCAAAATCTGGTTTCAATGTGGACTTTTTGATTAATTTAGATCCCATCATCCAGTTAGTATTCTCAAGTAAATCTATGTCAGTATCTTGAAGGTCCAATGGTGGAAGTTGCTTACTGTACATTTGAGCTTTTTCTGGGTCGAACTAAAAGGAAAAATAATTAATAAACTATAAATTAGCAGTTATTTTTGTTCATTAAAAACAGAAACAACATTTAGTTTAAATTTCTTATTGAATATTAAACCTTATAATTATAAATAAATGTTAAAAATAAATATTTATCAAACCTGTGTGTAGGCGATAATGAGTTGCGCCAAAAACTTTTTATTATTAGGATTTAATTCAAGTAGTCGCGTTAGACGTTTAGCTGCTTCCTTGGGATCTTGTTCCCGTAAATGTAATTTTGCAAGTTGTTTTAATAAAATGGTTATCTTTGAATTATCCACCTATTAAACATTTAAATGTTTGTAATTCATTTTGAAGAATTGCATTGAATATTAAATAATAAATAATAAAATGTTACCTCTTTTTGACTGTACCAAGACAAAGTGTCATTAAATAAGTCAGATGCCGCTTTAAAATTGTCAACATTTAAATACAGCGTAACAAGTGTGCTCACAATTCCAAGTTTATACTTAAATTCACCAAGATTCTCCAGTAAAGTAATTGCTTCATTACTGTTATTCTAGAAAAAAAAAATTAATAATAATATATATATACATCAGTAAGTAGTCAACATGAAAGCATATTTTGTAAAATGAAATAATCAATTTAATTTAATTAAAAAATATTTTTGAAAAATACTGAATAGTAAATATTATATTAAATACTAAATAGTATTATTAATCAGAATAATCAAAATCAAGTGATAATATTTCCAAAAAGGTTTAGTAAATTTACTTTTAATTTAACCACAAAAACCTTGATATGCATTGTTTTAAAAAAATTAAATAATCAAATATATTTATTTATAGTTAATTAATGGAAATTATTTTAACATTTATGCAAGTCAAAGGGGACTGGCTAGGGTGACTGGTGAGCGATACCTGACCTGGTCCTGGCAAAAATTTGGAGTGCTTGAATATATATTTAGGCCGATAACTTAAAAATATTTTATTATTAGACCCAAAATTAGGCTGAATTTTCTGTTTCTCCAGGACCAATTTTTCTTCCCAGTGCGCCCCCGATACAATTAGATCATAAAAGATAACTTTTTTTTTTATGGTTTGAACTGTGTAACCACAGTTCAGGTCTTCAAAATGTTAGATTCACACGAAATTCAAAGAAAATGAATCACTAATAATTTAAGTTAAGTCTGAACTTTTCACTATTATTAATAATTGTGTATATCACATATAATTTATTATTTAATAATAATAATTATAATAAAATAAATAAATCATAATTAAACATTTTTAAAAGTAACAACCATATTATTTGTATAATAGTTTGACACACCTGCTGTTCTCTACTTTAAATGTATGTTAATGTGATATTTATACTCTGC
Source organism: Acyrthosiphon pisum (assembly GCF_005508785.2). NCBI lineage: Eukaryota > Metazoa > Arthropoda > Insecta > Hemiptera > Aphididae > Acyrthosiphon > Acyrthosiphon pisum. Next base: position 15,145,267 of record NC_042494.1, on the reverse strand, counting down.
CCAAAACAAAATACCATATAATAACCACTTTCCTTGTTTCTTATTTTTAACATAACTATTTAAATCAGCTAAAAATAATTGTGTAATGCACTAAAAATATGTTAATCTAGTGCTTTATAAAAATATAAAATCAAGTGAAGTTAATGAAAAAGCATTCGTAAACTTTAATTAGCTAAAATATTGAAAAAATCTTATCGACATTAAATATTACTTGCTTAGTCATTTTCGTGTTAGGGTATCTTTACATAGTTTGAACAAGCTAGGCTACAAAATAACAAATGTGACAAACACTACAATCTGTAAGTGTAAATTATATTTTTAAGTTTAAAAATAAGCATTTTATAAAATTATTGAACTTTTTTTTTCAATGTTTGAACCGACGGCGCCGCGGGGACTGCTTTCGCAATGCTTCCGCGAAATCAAATTATTGAACTAAAATAGTGTAAGGTGACCAAACTTAAAAAAAGATATAAACTAACAATTTTGGCTTAGCTTTTAAAAAAAACTCAAAAATGTCTAAGTTATTTTTATATTTTGAAGATATTTTGGAGTTAACGAGGCCCTTTTAGATAAGGTGCATTGTTGGAAATGATTATGGCCATTAAATAATAATATGGAGATTATATTAGGCCTTTATTTTAAAGTCATAACCAACAAAAGTGTCTGGTAAGTAATTACAAATTTGATTTTTTGGGGGGCTAAACTCAAATATGTTTTAATTACTCTAAGTTACATAGTAAAATATAATAAAAAAAATTAGAATTAAGATATGAAATTGCAAAATTAATAGAGATTAGTTTTAAATTCCGATATCAATATTTAAACTTTATACCTGCAATAATAATAATTTCACAGCCACCAAGGTACAATTAAGCTTAGCAGTGGGATTTTCTTGTTTGTATATAAACTTCTTCAATAAATCAATAGCTTCAGAATTTTTATTTTGACGCCATAACATGACTGCTTTTAATAGTATAATATCCTCAATTAGATCGGGATATTTATTTTCAATGTTGTTGCACAATTGAGTACATTGGTCTAGCTAAAAATAATTAAATACATTAAATATCTATTATTTAAAAAGGAATATATTCATGTGATTATCTCATTTATTACTTGATTAGTGATCAACGCGAAACGACAATGGTTCAACATGATTCTTTTCAATTGCCAGGTATTCAACTTGTGAGTTAATTCATCAGACAATGTTGACTTGAGTTTTTTTTTCGAATCAAACACATTGTGTTCCCGATTTAACACTACCAAATTGTTTGAAGCAATGGCCAGAGATCCAATATCATTTGGCTTGTACTTTAATACGTCAGTGTATTCAGCTTGTGCTTCTTTTTCACGGCCTAACTTTTGTAAGCAATAAGCCCCTTGTACTCTGAAAAATAATGGATTGGTTTAATACAAATAACAAAAATTTTATATTTTGTTAATATTATTTATGCTAAAATCTATGGGTAAAAAAAATTGTATTGAAATTATAACAGATAAATAATAAACTATGGTTCATTTATATTTTATTTAGTACAAATAACTAACTTGAACTATTTATTTTTAAACAATTACGTAATAGGTATAGTTTGAAAATTGTAAATAATTGTAATTAATTATATTAATCATAATATTTTCATTGTTAGGAAATATAAATCAAATTTAAGTTTAAAAGTACTAAAATAAATAAAAATTATATTAATTACTTAGAAATCAAAGTTACAATATTATTAACTTTTAAAAATAACTATTATTATTGTTATCTACCAAACAATGCATGTCATTACTCATTATAATATGTACATATTATGAACACTGTTATGATTATATTGTATTTTGAAATATTATTTAAGTTTGAATAATTAATTTGTAATTTGTATTTTAAGTATATTGTTTTATACATATAGGTGGTAAGTTTTGAATTGTAATACTAAATTAAATCTAATGATTTTATATAACATTTATACACAATGTAGTAGAAGTGTATTAAGTGAATATCTATTTCATCACAAAATTAATGTGACATATATTGTTAAGAAATAGCAAATTCAAAATATAATTACTTAATAGCTGTAAGCTCTTCTTGAATTTCTTCTTCTGTCGCTTCCTCCTCTTCCAATGTATTTCTACATGATTTTGCAGCCTGATCAAGTAGTTCTTGAGCTTTTTCAATTTCTCTTCTTTCAATTAGTACACAAGCAACGTTATACATAAATTCATAAGTGTTATGTTGCTTAACAGTTGGAATGTCATATTTATTCTAAAAACAAAATATAAAATTAATTATTGAATTGAGTATGAGTGTATAATGGTCTAAACTACTTACGTCTCCTAACTTAGAAAGTTGAGAAATAACAGCTGTAAGATTTGATTCCCTTTCATTTGCAAAACTGTCTTTACTCTGTTTGATAATATCTCGATACATGTCAAAACATTCATTATACCTAAAATTATTAAGAACAATATAGTATAAATTACAAAACATATAACCTTAAAAATATAATCTTTACTCCACGCACAAATATTAACCAGTTAATATGGGAAAGAACAGGTTTTAGATGGCCAACTAGTCACATTCTTAATGTGCGGGGAGTATAATAAGAACCAATTAGGTTTTTTGATAAAGCAAAAACTTTACATATTCATAAGTAAAATTCTTGGTAAATTTTGTAGGATTTTTAACTTTAATTAATCAATGATTAATTACTAGGTACCTTTTTTAACACTAAGAGTTAAAAAATAGCTTAAATATATTTTGTTCATAGTATAGGTACCAAATTAGTGTTTATCATGAGCTGAACATAAAATATTATCTTACCTTTCCAACTTATAAAGAATTTGAGCTTTCAACTCCTTAAAACTGTGTGCAGGGTTAGGTTCTTCATTTATCAGTTCTAATGATTCTTCAGGGCGGTTTAAACGATACAAACAATAAGCTTTTTCAAACGTAAATTTCCTAGACAATTATAACACACATATAAGAATTTAGATATATAAAAATTGTAAACAAACCAATGCAAACTACTTACTGTGACGCTTCATTCTTCAATATGTAGTTATATGCATCTTCTATCTGGTTCAGATGGATGAGACAAACAACTTTTGATTGAACCAACGACAACTCTTCGGGAAACTGAGGTATATCTGAGAACAACGAATACACACAAGGTAAATGTTTGTTTAAATAAAATAAAAACTAAAATAATGACTGCTCACGTTTCTCGACGAGTTTAATGATTCTCTTGTATTCTTCGGCCGAGTCCAACTTTTCGATTTCCGAAAATACGGAATTCAAAATGGATATCTTGGACATGATCGCTGTGAACTGTCCCTGAGCCAAAGGTTTATTTCAAACCAACATTAAATTACCAGCGATAGGTTCGACAGACAACAGTTTATCTTAAAACCTACCTAAACAGTAATCTTGCCCTTTAAGTAAATATTATGAAAACGATTTTCGTACTCAACACGATAATGAAACTGCGAAAGTACTGCACGGGACTAGCATAATAATTATTATGAAATTAATTAATCGTAATAGTTTATAATGTTATTAGTCTATAAATATTGTGTAATAATCTATTATCAATAAATTTCAACTTGGTGAAAGGTGATATCATATTTTTGATGACGTCTTATCACGTCACTCGGAGCGGGTGTTGCACTGATGCATACCATTACCGTGGTCGGCAACGTGCGAAACACGTCTCATTTACCGCTCTTTTCAAAATCCACTTCTTCACTTATCTCGAAATATATTTGATATTCGATATAATTTGAATGTCCCTCAACCTTAAAGTCTATTAAGATTTATGGTATTTTTAATTTTACCATCTGATGAAATAATAGGTATATAATTAATTTGTTATTTTACTATACAAAATTGTTAATATTTATTCTACAAATTATAAACTATTGTTGTACAAATACATGTTATTATAATCATTAGAATAAAAATGTCGTTGATGTGTAGTTGATCTCTAAAATTATGTAAGCTATCAGTTTATACTAATTTGAATAAATAAACGTATATAATAACTGTTTATCAAACTAATAAAATATTGAACAAAAGTTATAAAAGTTGTAAATGTTATTATTTCCTATTAGGACCAACTAGGTATACTTAAATACCACCCCAAAAAAACATAAAAAATGTAGATACAACTTATGGTTGATGAATAATAAAAATGAATATTTCAAATTTCAATTAAATTGTAAGTAATGTTAGTTATTTATCTCCTTTCGAATAAAAATATTTGATATTAAAATTTCAAATACACAAAGGTTTTTGATAATTTACTAACACAGATGATACCTATTTGGTTTCGAAAAAATAATCGAAATCGAATACAATTATTCGCCGTGATCATAGGCGCAAATAGCGTTTGAGATTTGGGGGGGGGCAATAGGGCTAATAGGGCCTTACTTTGATAATATTGAATACGCTTACAACAAAATGTAGGAAATATTTGGGAGGGCTATGGTCATTTTTGGGGATGGGCTTAGCCCCTAAAGCCCCCTTATTTGCGCCTATGGCCGTGATAACTGTTTTATAGTTAAAAAAGAGTATAACAGGGTAACAAGTAAACCAGAAAATACTGAAAAATTAATTGTAGCATTATATTAATATAAGTACTATAGATAATATTATGTTGTTAAATAAGTTATAGCCAAAACAGTGTTTATTACTACCAGCTCATTGCTTTTTGACTTGTGTCAATAGTGTTTTTAATTAAAGACTTGGTAAGCAACACTAGTACACTGCAGAATTCTGTTTAATATTATACTTGTGTGCTAATCATGGATAATGCTTTGACGCCTTGTATAATTGTATAATGTATCTACAGACATTTAACGAAATTGTGCTTTTATAAGTTATGTTTGCGGTGTACGCGTATAAGGTATATCTGGTTGCCGACCTCCGCGACGGCACGGCGAACGAGTGACGAGACGTCGCCGCCGTGTCTCATCAAACTATAAGACCGACGGAGATTACGCGCGCACAAGTGTGTCGGGGCTTTTTTTTCGGCTTTCGCCTTTCCCCAACACCTACACGAGCGCGCGCGATCGAGGGTCACAAGTAATTTGGTCGCTTTAAAACTAATCTGAGGAATGTTGATTGAGGCCGAGTGTAGGTATATACCAGTATGTACCACGCGCGGTACCCTGCACGTAAGCACGCTCGCGATGCGCTCCTTCGCGCTCGGCATCCATACAACAATATCAGGGAGGGTAGGGGTAGGATTCTTCTGGAGTTTAATTGATTTCTTTTCGGGTTGTACGTTCGACGAGTCAGGCCACCGAGCGTGTCGAAACTTCCGGGTGTGTATACCTATATATATGCGTTTCTTTTCGGAAACCTTTGCACAAACGCCTGCAAGATCCTGCACCGATACACACATTATGTAGGTACACCCGTAGACCAGCAGGACCGTAGTGATCAGCATTTTTCGGGGGTTTCTTATACTGCATGATGTCATGCACTCGTGCGACCATCGATCCCGAAGTCACACACCATAATATTATTTCGTCCACTGCAATCGTTTCCGACACGATTTTTCCTAGGTACCCTATCATATAGTTTTATAATTTATTACATATTATTCTTGTATTATATTCTTATTCCGACACTAAGTTAATGAATTTTAAACCGTTTAACTGAACTGAGAGTTGAGACAATATACTTTACTTCTCCATCTCCACATTAACTTGACTCTGCTTTTAGAGTAAAAACGTGTTTACTGTCTAATTATGATAACTATATCAACTCATATCTCGACGTACTTGACGTAATATCGATTTGACTTGACCAACTCGATATAATTTTTTTCATAAAATTTCCCGCCTTTTTTTGTATTATATATTATTATATAATATTATAATAATGACGAATGTGCCCGGTAAGTACACGGCACCGTGTTGACAGTGGCGTAACCAGACAGGGAGAATTTGGGTGTTTAACCTCCAGGTTCACCCCCCCCCCCCCCCAACTAAATGTATTATTTATACACGAAAACTGTAAAAAACTTGATTTAATTTATACGAAAACCCCCTTCATTTCATGATCTTGGCTACGCTACTGCAGCGTTTTGACTGTTGATATAGACGACTAGACGGGTGTGTGGAAACTGCAACAGCATATTAATATAAGTACACGTGGTTTTTGTGTTTAGGTCATTTATATTAGTTTACTTTTGTTTTTTTTATTAGGTACATATCAATTAAAAAAAAACAAAACAACGAAACAAACAAAAAAAGAAGTAAACAATATATATAAATGAGGATTACATGTACATCATCATTGACATATATATAGTTATATAATGTTATATTATAGTATAATGCGATAATAACTATTATTTCATACATAAATGAGGAGTGTGACGTGTAACGCGCGTGTTTCTGGAACATATACACACATACAATATATATATGTCATCATTACGATTAGCTTAATATGGTTTGACTGTTATTACAATTATTAGGTATAGGCACATACCTATAAATATGTACTGTTAATCGTGATAATATATATTATCGTATATATAAATAATATAATAATATGAGAAAACAACTTGGACTAATTTAATAATAATAATAATAATAATAATAATAATGATAATAGTATAAAGTTAACGCTAACGAAAGGAAAAATAAAAAATGCCTTGTGAATATCGTATTATATATAAGATACCCCGGGCCACAATTTTATTATTTTTTATAATAATAATAATAATAATAATACGGAAAAAAAAACTTAAAACAAAAGTACACGCGACATTTTAAGACGGTCAGTAACGTGTGCGTAGTACACAAATATCGTAAAAACGTATACAAAAAATAGGAAAAAAATCATATTTAGCTTTATATCATTTAATAAGGATTTGAGGTGACCATGTAACAGAAAAAAAATATTATTCTAAAAAAATAGTAATTGTAGTCAAAGTACCCGCACACATATATAATATATTTAGGAGTAAACTGCCTAATTATCTCAAGGGGGTAAGGGAGACGAAAAATTAACGTTAAAATCGATATTTTATAGAAGTCAGGCGTATTCGTGACAAATATCAGAATAGTTAAATAAATTATAGGTCCCCGAATCCTCCGTCCCTTATTTGCGCGCTCATGTACCTATATATATATATATTATATATTATCGCTGAACGACGAACGGGTAAGTTATCAGTCTTGGGAACAAAAATTATAATAATAATAATAATTAATAAACGTAATATGATGAAGGTATACTGTCGCGCGTATAGACGAGAAGAGTAAAAAGAAAACCGTAATAACACGACGTATTCGAGTAAAAATAATAATTATATTGATGAACATAATATAACCTATAATAATATTATATTATATTATATTATATTATACCTAATATATTATTACATAGTGATCGAGCCCAGGGCATAACTGTTTTCATTGAACTATTATTAAAAATGTTACATTATATTATTATTATGCGTATGACTATGAGTAATTTTTTTTTCATATATGTTAATTATTGTAAATATAATATTATCCTAGCACACTCGAAAAACTGTTCAACTATTTTCAAAATTAAAAAAAAAATAATAATAATAATTGTAAAACATAATATTATTATAAAACAAAAGACTAGTACATAGTTTATAGATTCTTTTCGCGCACACAGATATGATATAGGTACACATCTGAACGAAAAAAACCCTCAAAACTTAAACATTTAGTTAACTCGTGAAAAAAAAAACCGGCAAAAATCAAATAAATCAAATTTAACACACTGTGTATATAATATTATTTTATATTTTATATGTAGTAAAAATGACTTTTTTCAACCTGAAACCTTATCCGTTCTATTTTATTTTATTATATTAAATTATAATGTATTATGCGTAGTATATTATTAGTAGTATTAGTAGTAGTAGTAGTAGTAGTAGTAATAGTGAAAAAATCGAATAAAAAATAATATTAGAGTTATATCGTAATAATATAATAATTTATATTATTGTTTAAATCTACAATGCCATTTTTTAAACGCGCCTATTGTATGATAAACACGCTTTTTGTTTCTGTATATTATATTATAATAATTATTGTCGCACATATTTCATATGTGCGTCTGTACCGGTTTAAATCTATAGAAAATATTATATAATATACGTATCCCCTGCGCGAATGTGTGTGTGTCTGTGTGTGTGTTTGTGTATCTATATAATATATTACAGTCGACTCTAGTCGGTAACTTGAACCTTAAAAAATTCTCTTCCAAGCGTCATAATAATAGGTACTTATAACATATATTAGGTTTTCTTATGTATATCGAGATTTTTAATAACGCGAATATTTTTTTCTCCCCCACGAACTTTAAGCTACCGAAAGTCGACTGTATCATGATTTGCTTATAACTGTCTGTCTGCATGTATGATGTGATAGGGGTTATTGCGATCTGTCTGTGTGTGTGTGAGTGGGTGTGTGTGTGTGGGTGGTAGTTGCGGTGGACTTTCGCGACCCGCGTCCGCTTGTGTACTGAAAATGCATTTGAAACTTGCGCGCGATAGGGGGGCGGGCCGAAAAACGCGCCGAAATCCGATTATATGCAGACTGCCGGCGAATCGTTGTAAGTCTTTGCGATTTTTCACCGCCCGCTAAGTTCGGCGCGTATATAATAAATATGTATAATGTGTGTTTTCTTTTTGTTGCTAATATTGTGTCGTGTAACGTATAATAATAATAATAATAATAATATTATATTATAGTATAAACTGTTGCTGTGTGATGTATATAATTCAATATATATATTATATATAGTCTGTGTGTCTGTCTGTTCTAAATATCCGTTTGTGTGTGTGTATGCGTGTGTGTGTGTACCGAGGGTTGTTTGTATATACGGATGAATATGCGGCGTGGAAAATAAAATATACACGAGCGTAATATTATTATGTCGACGGAAGAAGTATAAAACATTAATTCGTCCGAAACGTGCGGCGAACGAAAACGAAACAAATGGAACGAAAAAAAATTTCAAATTATATATTATTGGTCCGTATGCGGAGACCGTATATACATAATATATATATATATTATGATGTGTGCGATGTCCTTCGAGTGTCGTATATAAGTTTTGCGCCTGTGTGTCTATTTATATATATATATATATATATATAATATAATATAATATGTAAGTATACTCTATAAATGATATTATATATATATTATATGTATGTGATGATGTGTGATGTATATAATATGTGTGTATATATTGTATTCGATTGTAAAACATATATATCGATGTCTGTACTTATATTATTTGAGTATGTGTATGACTGTGTGAGTGTGTGTGTGTACATAATATGCACGTGTGTATGTATATATCATCGTGTATATAGTCTGTATATAGGAATATATATATATATAATTTATTATATATATATATTATATAATATGCTGCGAGTTGTAAACTGTCTGTAAACTGATTGTATTCTGAATATTATATTTTGTTATTGAAAATATGGTCTGTCTGTCGGCGGAGGTACCGCTAGCGGATGGGGAAAACTAAACGTTGATAATAATATTATATATTATAATAATGAGTAATGACAATGATAAAATAATAACGACGAAATTATAATATTATAAGAACTATTAAAATAATATATATGATCCTTTTATTTTTAATTTATTTGACTAGGAGAAACTCACCACACCAAAAAAAAAAAAAATAATAATAATAAAATAAATAAAATAAAATAAAATAAAATAAACTAAAAAATAAAAATTACGCTAGATTAATAATTGGAATAATGTGAGATCACGTGAGTGGGGGGGAGGGGAGGAAGTATTTGAACGCCTTAGCAGGCAGATTATTTTTGTTTAAATTTTTTTTGTTTGTTATCAAGTGCTATAAAATTGTGAAATAACAATATAACCTAACCTAAACATTGATGTAAAATTAAAAATAATAATAGGTACATAATAATCATAATGACAATAATGATAATAATAATAATAATAATAATAATAATAATAATAATAATGATCATATTAATAAAATGGGTACCCCGTGTGAATAAAATGTAGTTTTTAACAATCAATTAATATATATAAATAATATGTTGTGTACATTAACTGACCCATCGTTGGGGCAATAATATCTCTACTATACATCGTAATATTGTTTTTCTTTTATAAATAAAAAATTGGTGGGTCTCTTGTTCCCTATATACATTTAGACTATTCCATATACATATATATAATTTCAATATTTAAGCGATTATAATTTTTCTTTTTAAAATATATATATAATTATATAAAAATAAAATAAGTAAAGATAAATTCAAATTTTTTGTACAACATAATATTATTATTTTCCTTTGTACAAAGAGACCGCCCTTATGTTTTATAAAAATATTTGGAAACCAAAAAGTAAAACATAATGAATGTTATAAAATTTGTTTTCAAAATGACTGTACACAACAATGCATATATAGAATATTATAATATAACCCATCACAAAAACTCAATGTTTTGAGCTTTCGTTTTTGTTTTCGTTTTTCTCATTGAAAACGATAATAATAATAATTAAATTTTTTTTAAAAAAAGCACAGTTTACAGACGCGATGTCGAATGCGTGTATATAATGTAGTAGGTATTATATATATTATGCGTACATATATATATGATGTATACATAATTATATACCGTTTATTCGAGCTGTTCGAGGAAGTTCGGAGACCTGAAGTACTCCGGCACGGTGTCGTCCATGCGAGAGATGACCTTGTATATAGACTTTTTCCACGATTGTTCCGTGTCCTTTCCGTTCTGGATGGCCACGAAAAATTCGCGTAACGTCTGCTGGACCACATACTCGAAATTGCTAGGTGCCTATTGGACAAAAACATAAAAAAGGAAAATTAAAAATTGGGAACCACATGCCAAACACGATAAACATATAAACATATTATTATATATTATACTATTTCTACGATTAGGTTTGACTGGTCGAGCGATATGCCTGTATACCTTCGAGGTTTAAAAGAAATAATTAGAATTTTAAAACTATTGTACCGGAAAATTATGGTATATAAATGAATGAACTCGTATAATAATAAAAATAATAATGTTGTACGCGATTACAATTAATCCATTCGATTTTATTCAAATTCAGTCCCCTATATTCGAATATTATGATATAATAATAATATTATAAGTATGGTAAATTTCTAAATGTATCATCATCAAGCCTGACAATAATTGCATTAATTAATAATTATAATTAAAATAATTAGTAATTATATTATTATAATGTTATGATCGTCAAAAAATGATCGCGAGAGTCAAAAGAAAAAAAATGTCCGGTATTATTACCGGTTCAGGTATACCGCAATATATACACTCGTTTTTGTGGTGCTGGCAGAGGCATACCTCAATGTGGTTGTTGCGGTTGTAGTGCAAGTTGAGGACCCTGTAGATCTCGCTGTCCTTGTTGACGTGTATGTCCTCAGATCTCTGCAAACCCTCGCTAACGGCTTGCCGTGCGTATTTTTCCATCTGAATGTAATAGAACTCTCTGCACAAAAAAAGGACACGATTAATAAAATAATATCGTTATCGTACGATAAAAAAATAATTATTAAAACGGGTTGGTTACGTATAATATGATATTATTATTTATCAATATTATATGACGTATAATTGGCACACTCGTCTCGAGCACGCATCGGAAACATCGCGCCGGAGTGCATAATATAATAATATTTCTATAATATCATCGTCGTCGTCGTTATTATTATTTCGAACGTTGTACGATGTGTTGCGGTGAAAAGACTACGCGGGCGCCAGAGAGTTGTATACAATAAATTAATATAATATTCTACTATACTATACAGCCATATTATATAGGTGCGCGCATACGATTACGTTGATAATAATAATAATAATAATAATAATAATATTGAAATCAGCGGATCGAGTCGATTCGAGTGCGGTGCACACACCGCGGCGCACAATACGTCGTACATTAAGCATTGCGCTTTTCCGAAATACACTCGCACTCGATATATCATATTATATTATGTAATGTTGTGTGTGTGCGCATAATAGACACGTGCGCGTAATGATAATAATAATAATATAACATGTACGAAGGCAGGTAGGCATATATAATGGCGAAGAATGGCTCCGCTGCTCGAAGACGGACGGGTATACGCCTGAACGAAAGTATCGTGTATGCGAATCACGAGTAGGTATATACCTACTATAATATAATAATAATAAACACGATGATGGTAATAATTTAATATGATATTGCGGCGGTACATATTATTATTATGTACTAAATATGGATAAACGGACGACGGAGGTGAAAAGCCAATCATTTCTATATGTGGGGGCGGGGTAGATGCTTGTGCGTTAAAACAAATTCACCGTTTTCACATCATGCGCCGCCGAGATATATAATAATATTATGTGCGATATACATTATTATTACGAGTGTGTACGATTTTACCCCTAGCTCGGCGTATATATTGTAAGTACGTAGGTATATCGAGAAAAATCGCGAAAGCGGCCATGTGCGTATACTTTTTGACAAAGCTGTGCAGGTTAACGATATTTTTTCAACGAAGGGTCAGAATAAAATTTGGTGGATTAGATTTTTAAGATTTAGAATTTTAAGTTCTATAATGGTTTGCTATTTTTTTAACTCTACAGAGTTGAGAGTCATAAAAATCTACAATAAACTTACTGGCTTGCAGACTTAAGTTAATTTTGTTTTAACATTATATAAATAGTCAATAGATAGTTTAAAATACATGCCCGTAAGTAATAAAAAATAAATTAGACAATTTTGGCCAACAAGAAGTAAATTTAATAATTACGTTTTTAATTTCTCATTATGTATCATAGATAATTATTTATAATTAAACATAACTTTTGAAGTTGATTGAAAGTAATTCGTTATATTTATTAAAAGTAAATATCAATGATGATAAAAAGTTAAGATAATACAAATTAAATACAAATACGTAAGTTAAAACTGCCTTGACTTTTAACTTAAACTCTCAACTCGTTTATGCCCAGCATTGCCTTTTGACTTATCCATGCGTTACAAACGGCGTTATAATGACTATTACTATTATTTATTTTTTAGTTTTCACGCGAGTTTCGCGATCAAGTCTGTTGCAGGTTGGAAGCGTTATTTTGCCCCCTTGTCGTATTCGAAACGTCGCACGCTTTATAATATATTTATAACATAATATTATTATAATATACCGTCGTCGTAGTAAATTGTATATTATAATGATACTTGTCTCGTTCGCGACGTCACTATATCTGCAGCAGCGTGTGTATAATACGCATATTATTATATTGTAAACACAACCTGAACTATATGGGTATACCAACCATTATATACACACGTACCTACGTTTAATATAAGAAATAGACGCGCACGACCATATTATATGCAACACGCGAGCTTTGCGCGTTAATTAGGCGACCGATTCAAAAGAAATATATTATATAAAAATGTTAAATAAAGCGTTAAAATTCATCTCTAACCCATCCCGTATCGCATATTATGTACCTGGCAAGGAAACAAGACACAAACGAGATTATAATATTATAATATAAATTGTGGTTATAATATACGTATATCGCGCGTTTCGTTATTTTTTCGCCGACGATATTTTTCGCGGCAGCTCCCGTCAATCGAATAATCACAACAGTAGTAATAAGCAAATACAATGCAATATTATTATATTGTGTGCAGTAAGTGTGATCGCACTAACACACGGCGCGCGTGTTTTAATATATACACGGAATTAAAATAATATAATATATTATAATTATTTACGTATTATGTAGGGGGGTGGATGGGAGGGGAAACACTTAAAGCAGGTGCTTTACAAAAAAATAAATATATATTTTTTAAAAATGGGACGTGGCCCGCATGCGGTGGCGAAAAGAAAGCTGGAATTAATTTAACACCCACATGGTTCGGATGAATTACTTTTCTTCGTGTTTTATGAACCGTGCGCGTTTATATATGTATACGATAGAGGTATAAGGTTTTAAAAAAATTCACGTTTCGATTCAAAAATAATGTCATGACGACAATCCTCCTCCGAATAATTACTACATTACCAATTACTAATTAGTATATTTTATTATAACGTTATACGAGATATTGTGCAGAAAGTTGCGGTGCTTACCTGAAGTTTGAGAACCACTTGACTAGTTGTGCGGTGTTGTTCTTGTTGAACTTGATGTCGGGGAAGTACATCTTCAGGATGGCCGAGCTGGGGTACCGGACCCAGAAGAACATCAGCTTGGCTTTTCGCAAGTGCATCGGAGTCAGGGTTGACGAGTAAACATAACAGTTAGGGAAAAATCGTATTCTATTTTTTTCAGTGTATTATAATAATCATAATACAAGTCATAATATATCAATTTATAATCGATACATAATAATAATATTATAATATTATATATTTCGTTACAGTGTTACACTGACGGATAATCGTCGTTACTCATTATTATTATTATTATTATTTAATTATTTTCGTTATCGTCTGGCATAGACCTATACACGCACGTTCACATTTAAAACGGTATCGTTTTCAAATCTTATCGACGGTTAATTCGATTAATCATGAAAGTTTGGTTTCTTTTGTAGGTCTTCCGCGCGTGTTTGTGTAATACATTTTCCTGGGGCTTCCCCGTGGCCACCGCGTCCCGAAAACCTCCCCGTATAGGTACGTCGTAAGTGTCGGGTTCCCCGTAGTTTTTACCCGCCTTTTTTCTGAATGTTTTGCTTCTCGGGACGATAAATATATATATTATATTGATTCGAGACAGATTCACCGAAAAACAATGAGCGGGAAGTATATAGTATAGTATTATTTTATAATAATATATTATCAAGACGTGGTGCGCATATTCGTGGCAATAGAGATAGGGCAAGAGAACCCCCATATCGTTAAAGAACTAACGATCGTTTTTTTTTTTTTTTTAATGTCTGACATAAAAGCATTTATTGGAAATCCCGCGATAATTCGTCGCGAACACGCAAATTGCGTCGTCCCCCCGACAACTTCTTACGGAATATATTATATCATAATGTACGCGATTAAATATTATATTACCCAAGTTTAGGTAAATAAAATATGAATGACGTACACCGTAAATACCTAATAATAATAATAATAATAATATTTAGAGCATAAACGAAATAACCTAAAAATATATTATATTTCATTATTATATACATCGTTACCAATAAATGTTATATAAGTTTTTTTTTTGTATAAAAAGGATATTATAGGCGACATGCCGTCGTACGGTCCGTCTCCGGAATTGCACTCGGATATGCGGTCGACGCTGTCGTTACCGCCGTTGCCCATGGACATGTCCATCCGGGCTTTCATGCTCATCAGGTCCGGTGACGAGTTGTGGTGCTGCGCGGCGGCTAGCAAGGCGGGGTGGAGCAGCGACCCGTGGTGGTGCTGCGGCGGCGGTGGTGGCGGCGAGTCGGACATTCCGGGTGGGCTGGACGACGGGATGTGGTGCGGCACGCCCTGGTGTTGGCTGGTGTAGAACGGGCTGTAAGGGCTGAACACTTGTGACTCGTGCAGACTGGGGTTGGGTATGGCCACCGATGTGGGCAGCGACACCGGCAGCAAGGGCATCGGGGGCGGCGGCGGCGGCTGAGGTGCGGCTGGCGCGATCGACGGTGATTGCTGTTGCTGCTGGTGGAACGGCCGCTGTTGGGACGGCGGCGGCGGAGGGGGTGAGTCGCCGGCCGCGGGTTGCATAACTGCAGCGGACTGCTGCATGGCCTGCGCGCCGCCGACCGGTTGCTGCGCCCTTCCGTCCAACGATTGCATAGGATTTCCGCCGCTATTACTGTTACTGTTGGTGTTGTTGTTGTTGTTGTTGCTGCTGCTGCTGCTGTTGTTGTTGTTCGCCGAGTCCTGGGTGAGTATGCGGTTTATGGCGCGAGGGGTGATCCGGGTGTCGGTCACCTTGTGTCGTTTCTTTTTGGGTATCACAACCAGGCTGAGCGCCTCGTTCTGTTCGGGTGCCGGTTCGCGTTCCATGCAGAACGGGTTCAGGTGAGACGGCAGCCCGCTCATGGACGAGTATAGGGCAGCCGCTGCTGCCGCGTTGCTAAGGCCCGCCGAGCCGTGCAATTTTGGCGCAAACATTTGGGCGCCCCGGACGTGCCCGAGCGCTGCGGCAGCCGCGACAGCGTCCGCGCCGTTGTACAGGCCGGCGCCGGCGCCGCATGTCGTGTTGACCAGACCGTTTCTCATCTCGGCTGGTCCATTGCTGGGCATCTGCAGCAGACCGTTACCGCCTCCGCCGATCGTCACGCCGTTACCGCCTCCTGTCACCGGCACCTGGCTCGCGCTACCGTAACCAGCGCTGCCAACGCCGTTCATCATCTTCGATAGGCCGTTGACCAAACCGGAGTTACGGTCGGCACCGTGGCTTCCGCGGTCGATGACTTTGGTCCGGGGTGACTTGCGGTCGACGTCTTTGGTCATCAGCTGCATGTCCGCTGCGTCGGCCGACTTGGACGATTTGCGCTGTTGTTGCTGTTGTTGCTGTTGCTGCGTGAACTTGGCCATGATCGTGTCGATAAGCCCGGTCAGCGTGGTGGATATCTCAGACTTGAGTGCTTCCGCCAACAGGTCGAGGTCCGGGAATGGTGGCGTGGTGGGTGGCTGACGGCCGGACCCGGGCACCGCAGCAATCTTTTCGGGCGTCTCGGCCGAGGCGGCTTTCTGCGGGTGCATAGGTGCTGGCACGTTCATCTGGTGGTTGACGTGATGTTGATGGTGGTGTTGCTGTTGTTGCTGTTGCTGCTGCTGCTGTTGCTGCTGTTGCTGTTGCTGTAGTTGCTGTTGCTGTTGTTGATGTTGTTGTTGTTGCTGTTGAAGTTGTTGTTGTTGTTGCTGCTGTTGTTGATGTAGTTGCTGTTCGGCCGCGATCGCGGCTTCCTTGGCTAGCCTCGCTTCCTGTTCCATGAACAGTTTGTGACCAACTCCTTGCAGGTACATGGCCGCTGCGTTGTTGATGGCGTGGTGCTGGCTGTGAGTGTTGTGCTGTTCTTGGAGCACTTGCTGCTGGAGCAATGTCAGCGCCCCGTTGAATGACGGGTGTATGGGCATGTGCGTCTGCGGCAGAAATTTGACCATTTTCGAGTAGTTTGGGTTGATCTGTTGAGCCGACGAGGGCATCATCGGCAGCGGCGTAGTGCATTTCGGGGCAATCGGTGGACTCTGCCTTGCCGCCGACATTTCGGTTTGTTCCTGTTCGGCGTCGCTGCCGTCCTCGGGCTCGTCGTCGTTGTCCATTCTGGTGCACAGCTGCACGTACTTGTGTTGCATTTCCGCCAACTGTTCCTGCATGGTGCGCAGTTGGTCCTTCAATACGTTTTTCTCGTCCATTTTCTGTCTAAGTTCATTAGGACTAAGATCTTCGTCGTCGTCGTCGTTGTCATCGTCGTCCACGTCCATCGTGTTGTACCGCTCGCTGTTGTCGTGCTGTTGCGGGTGGTACAACTTGCGTTTTTTGCAGCCGTTGACCTGGACCGGCAACGAAGGGCTGGACCTCATCGTGGAAACGATATTTTCAACCCTAGCTTTTTTCAACTCGTTTTGTTCGACTTTCACCTCGAAGTCTTTGCTGTGCTCTTCGGTCGCGATTTCTTTAGTGTCGGACACGGGCGAGCCCAGAGACCTCTCGGAATCGGTACCGTCGTTCATGTCGTCCGCGTCGTGATCATTGGTCACCGCGTTATTGTTATTGTTGTTGTTAATAAAATTGTTCACTGCGCTTACCTCGGATGGATCGACAGGCTTGCCACTGCAGTTGTCGACGATGTCCGCGGCGACCAAATTTTTGGCGGCGTTGGTGGCAGCGCACTCGTCCGCGCCACTGATGTCGTTCTTATTGCTGTTGATATTGTTGTTGTTGTTCATAATACTGTTGTCCGGCGACGACGGGTCGTCGGAATTTCGGAACTCCTGTTCCAGTGCGAGCAGCTCCTTTTTTCTGCCCTGCAGTATGTCGCGGAGCATATTGTGATGGGCCAACTCGCTGTTGGGCCCGGCGGCCGGCGAACCGGGCAGACCGGGTAGCGGTTGTGTCAAACAATCGGACGAATCCATGGTCACCATTTCTTCTTTGACTTGACGGCCGATGAACTCGTTTAGCATTTTACCGGGCGCGAAGCCCTGGTTGAAAAAGTACTGCTGGTGGCCTTGGCCGAAAAATGCTCCGTAGAAGCTAGCAGCCTGATTGAGCAGTGGTGCCGAGGACACGATCGGTCGAGAACTGAAATTCGGTATAGACGAGTAGCTGTTACGCGGCTCGCCGGCATCCACGCGCTGTCTGCTCCGCTTCGCCTTGTTCTTCAACAGTTTGTCGGCCGAACCGTCCAACGGATCACCCCCACCACCGATGCCGCCGCCGCCGACGAAACACTCTGCGCCCCCCGCCACCGCCGTCGTTCCGTGGTTGCCGCCGTCCTCCTCAGATGACATAGCCGGCTCCGATTGGCGGTCCCCTTCCTTCGCGCATCAACCGGATCACCTGCACACACACACGCACAACGCAAACGATTAATACACATATAATAATAATAATAATAATAATATACAACAACTGTTTTTTCCCTTTCCCCCACCCCGATTATTCGACTACCCGCGACGACGCCACTGCCGCCGTTATAATATAATATTATATTATTGCCGCCGCCGCCGCCACTCACCTACAATCGCTACTATGTACTCGTATACACATACACACACGCACACTCGAACATTTATACTTAAACTTATATGCATTTGAGTCTGTGTGAGTGTGTGTGAGCACAATAAATACTGCAGTATACAACACTCTGTAATATACGTGTATATACAATACCCTGCGGCTCGTGCCTTATGTCAAAAACCTAATGCATCTGCTCCTTCCGACCCGCGTACACGGCAATTATATATATATATATATACGACTATTATTAATGCGCCCACAACGACGTACTTAATCAAATCAAATACGATGATAATATTATACGCTCGATCCCAATCAATATAAGTCTCGAGCGACCGGAACTATATTATATAAATAACTATGGTATAATATGTAATAGGTAGGCATCGTGGAGTCTCAAAACAGTACCTCTTAGTACCTCTACTAAACAAATGCCGTCTATCGATTCGTATATATCGTATACGAATAACAACGATAATAACGGCAACAAGTTTTTTATTCAATTGATCGATAGATCGACGTTTTCGAATGTAGGTACTATTAGAGGCCCCTATATAATAATATAATGTATAAAAAATCATCGCCAACCAAAATTAGTCATAAGCAATATTTTACCTTCATTTGAAAACCATCATGCTTTTCAGCCGCGGTTCCTCCATATTAAACGTAAGAAATCTAGTACGCTCGTACCTATATCTGAAATCCTTTATGTTCTGTCGAACGACGATATCATTTTACGCCACATATTTTTTTTCTAACATTAAAAACAAATATAATATAATATACATATATTACCTAAGTGTGTACAACCAAATCATAGTGTGTGTTTTAATAGTGTATTAGGTTAATATAATTGTTTACTATATGTATTTAATTAACGCGGTCGTGTGTGTGCATACACACACACTCATAGGAAACGTATTTCAAAAATTATTTCCCGATTAGTTCATAAATCAAACTACTGCGTTTACACGCTGCATACTTTTCTTGACTTCAATTTGTATAGTAAGTTTGCGCCAGCTGCAGAGCTATTTAACTATACTTTTACAAATATTTAATATTAATATTCAGTAATTGGGCTACGTGTACCTATAATTGCTTCGGTGTCATGAATTATTTCTATATACAATTATTAGTGACGAAGTTTTTTTTACGTTATTTAATGTTTTTGTGACTAGTGGATTTGCATGCGTTATTATAACTCGGGATTTTAATAATATTAATAATTAACAATATACATAGGTATTGGTACCTACATGTTCTGCGCATAGATGTCGATAATTCGTGATACCTTATATATGTATATATAATATGCCCATGAACATAAACGTTAGGTATACATTTATTATATTATATGCCTTTCCACTAGTTATTTTGCTATTTAAATACTGTCGATTATTTAAATCGATTACATACAAGAATAAAAAAGAAAAATCGGATAATGTATCGCGAATTAGTATTTAATTTGGTCGCTCAAAGAAGAAACGTCGAAATCAGAATCAGAATGATGTATATCAATAATAGGTTTTGATTAATACTAAACTGCCACATAGACTTGATGATGAGAGTATGAGACACATCTGTTTATTGTCTCATCAAATCGTAAACGGTAAACGTTTTATTTTTGTTATTGTTAAACTAAACGCTAAATACGTGTTCGTAATACTATATAATATAATGTTATATTATGTACTAATATTATTGTCACTATATTGACCACAATCGCGGTCTTGAGCGTTCGATACGACCCTGGGTCTTGGTTAGTTATTATTAATATATAAATATTAAACAATTTTTGGAAACTATATTAATAGTAAATGTAATACAAGTTATAAAATATACCTAACACAATAATAAATCGTAAGTCTACGCTTATTGAACAGTCGCAAAAGAATAAAACCATTTTTTGTGCTACGCGGTACTAAAGTCGTCCCACTCCTCTCCTGAAGTTGTTTCAAAATCACGGCTGTGCACCCAATTTTTAATATGGATATATAATATATTCTAAACTGCACGTTGATAACTGATTAAATATTTCATAGATACACTTTCGACTTTCGAATTTAAAATATATTATATTATATTATATTATAATATTATTACATCAACAATATGTTGTGTTGACGTCTGACTCGCACTTCGGATAGACCTAAACCGCAGAATGTATGCTGCCTATTTGTGTATTACATTTTTTAAACAGCCCAACACAATAGACGTGTTTTTTCTGGTTTTAAATGCTTTCGTTATTTTTAATTAAAGCAAGTTTGCAGTTTGTTTGGTTAAACGGAACAAACCAATGAGATACTCTGCAGTTACGTATATAATACCTATGACATTATAATTATTAATAATTACATATACCATTTATATACTTGAATGATACCATATCTCTATACATTTCTGCCGGTGAGAGCGACTACGATACACCCGATATCCGCGATATTTTTGTTGAACTCGACGACGACGATTCCGTTTGGTTTATCGACAAACAGTTTTATATTATTGCCGTCTGATTTATAGTACCCACCTAAGTGAATCGCATTGGATTGTAGGCACAACTGCTGTAGTCGTGTCACGTAAGTTTCAGCAATTGGTGTGTTATTATAAGTGCTGTGTGTGTTTTATTCTCATAAATAATGTTTTATGAATAATTGAATCTACAATATCGCATACACGGCGCTTATACGTAACAAAATTATCGATATATATACACAATACACATAGTTATGCGAAATATATTTCAACTATAACGCAACACAAAATAAAAACATAATATAGGAAAATTTAAATGTGATTGCAATTATCATGTTTTCAAAAATTATTTAGTTGTAAAAAGAATTAACGAACTATGATCTTAGAATATTGGACAATACGCAGCAATATAAAAACGATACAAGTATATGACTAAATATTGTGCTAAAACTTTAAACACATCATAAATCTCAAAGTCCAAAACTACGAATTACACTTAAAATATCTTTTAAAAATAAAATATAATAATTCGTTTGAACAAAAAAGTTTTGACAAGATTTTCAATAGTATAGGTATGTTTTAAAAAAAATGTTACAGCTAATGATATTTTTGAATTGCAGGTAGATAAAGGTGAGTCGTTAGTATATTTTATTTGTGTATGAGTGAGATTGGATTACACTTTGACTTATTGGCCGAACTGCCAAGTTTACGTGAAAAGTTAATGTTTACAATTCTAAATTTATAGGGACCTATATACTCACTTAAATAAAAAAGAAATTACCTATAAACTTAGTATATATATGACTAAAGGCAATCTAACGGATCACTCCCTATATAGATATGCATATCATAATATATTATATTAAGCAAATGCCGCGGGATACCTATTTCTTACGCATATACGTCGCAGTCGCAGCAAAACGTATAATATAACTCGCGCACAGTCATATACACAATATTATTAATTATTATGTACTGCTACGGATGTCGGAGAATATAATATTACAGAAGAAAGGAAACCGGTCCGCGGGCAAAAGACGAACGCCAAGAAGCAAAAGCTAAAAAAAATAAATAAAATACCCGCATAAGAAAGAGGGACGGCGACCCCGTCCAGGTGGTGCCTTTGCGGGCTCGTGGGAAAAAACAGTGTCGTACGCGCCAAGACCGCGCGAACCTATATGAATATAATAACGGTTTTTTTTTTCTTTCAACGTCGCGCGTCTTGGCGAGGAAGTCACCGAGGGTTGTTCCGGGCGCGCACAATAGCGAAATATGTCTTTTCGGCAACGACCGTTCGCCACCACCGTATAGGTACCCCCCTCCAACCCCAATATCGACGACTACAATAATAATAGTAATATCTTCAAGACGCGCGAGGCACGCACACACACGAGCATATACACGCACTCACACATACACATGCACACACACACATACATAGGGGCGCGCACCCTTCTAACGGTCGTTTCTCTCCGGTTTTTCTGCGGGCGCTCTTTTGACGCAGGTATACACACAGCACATATGTAATACTTTAATACAAGTAGGTACATTGCGAAACGATCGTTTTTTTTTCTTCACCTCTTCCTCGTTCGGTGCGAGAGGTACACTTATAGTACACACATTTTAATATATTATATACATGTATATATATATATATTTATACAAGACTTGTGTATTATTTCCGTTACGACTTAAGCGCACCGTTTTCTTGCAAACGCTCATGACATAATATGATTGCTTAAGGTCCTAACCCGGCCCGAGTGCGCGCGTAACCGAGTTCACTATATATTTACGTATACGTAAAACTTACAAAAAAGTTAACTGAATTTGGTTTTTTGGGTATAATTTAAGCTAAACTTATATTCTTTCGAGGAGTTTTGTCCGTCGGCACAATCACAATTACTCTAACAAATATATTTTGTAACTGCTGCTTTGATAATCCTCTTTTTGAATGACACCTAGGGTATAATATAATATGTACTATAGTTATCACTTGGGCTTGGATGTCTTTGATCGATATACAAGTATAAAATGTTCACTTTTGATGGTAAATGTTAGGTTCAGAAATAACCAATAAGGTGCAAGATCCCGTGAAACGTAGAAGAGTGCCAAACTGCAAAGGATACGGACCGTCATCGTTGTCAAGAATCATTCATAAAATTATATGCTCCCCGGTCATTTGCAAAAGAGTGTTATCAAAGATGTCTCCTGCAAAAATTGCTGATTTGTCGTATTAAGTAGGAATACCTATACTAAAAAAATCTAAATAATTAACAAAAGTATACTAAGGATGGAACTCTGAATGAGATTAAGTATATTGTTTAAGTTTAAATTGATTTTAAAAAATATAAGTTATAAATTCCGGGAACATTTTGATACTTCGGCGTTACGCATGCATAGGTATATTGTGCCTATTTATACAGATTGGACGCTGGTGCGGGGGAATCGTGAGCGCGCGACTTTCGACTGCTGATCGACGGCGGTGGCGGCGGCGGATCGGGAAAAGGGTTAATTAAAAAATGATTATTAATTATTTGCGCGCACACGCCCACACTCGTATAACGTACACTCGTGTGCGTGTATAAATATTTTGTAGCGCGGGACGGTGCAGTGCAGTGCTGCAGTTCTAGCGGGGTGTACAATGTACATGTATATTATATACATACATATATACGGTGTGCACCGAGTGCAATAAAAGGGCCGTACAAATTCGCTCTTAAAGACTTTTGTCCACTTTCTTTTATTTTTTCTGCGGCTCTTTCGCAGTTTTTAATGAACAACTATGCCAACACGTACACACACACACACGCACGCGTGTATATATATATGCATTTATATGTCGGGTGTACGTGTACACGCACAGGGGCGGGCACGCCGAGAGAAGGGGAAAGGGTTCAAAAAACGTATATATACGCGTCCACACACCCACCAGCGTCGACTTAACCTCTCGCAAGAGCACTCGTTCTCGGTTCTAATTGAACACGACACCATCACTACCGCTCGTAAAAATATAATAAATATACGCATGTGTGCGCGTATAATGATATAATAAAAATAATAATAATAAATATCCGATTGATTTTGCATGTGCACGGATCTGCGAGTAATAAAAATAAATAAAAATAAAACGTATACCTAACCAATTAACATAAAATTAAAAAAGCAAAAATTCCGTCACTCACACCGGAATCGCACTCTCGTCCGGTTTTAATTCGACGTAAGCTTGCGAATTTTTAATTCACGTCGTATTCGCATAATAGGTACACCATAATGATAATATAATACAGCTCGTTCGAAAACTTATTTACACGCACCCAGAGAATATCGTCTAAATACGATTTAATAACTCGAAGATGATGAATTGTTAAACGGCGAGCACTGCAGCAAGATGACGCGTGCTCCGCCAGACGACATAATATTTTCGGCGATAATTGTTTATATTTTTTTTTATGGTACCCGCGAGACCGTTTTATTATTGATGTGTATAATGGGTCTTTCGAGCCGCCGACCGTTTATACCGTCCCTCGTCGCGGACCGCGCGCGCAATAATATTAAACACTATATATACGTATATAATATTATTATTATATAAAACACAACATAACGGAGATTTGCAGCGTGTTGCAGGAGACGTAGTCATGTGAGACGCGAAAGGGTCTTATGAGATCGATTTATTTTTTGCCAAATCATTAAACCCGTTACACCGGTACACCGCGCGGGTCGCACATTTTGTAAGCATTCAATTTTCGGGTTTTTTTGTTTTTTATCATTTATTGGCGATCAATCGACTTCTATTGTCTTCCGTTACAACAGTCTTACTCACATCACAGACCGACAACACGTTACGATCAATATAACACTAACGTATTATATACACGTTTTGAGCCTATTTGCACATCTTGCGAATGAGCCCCCACGAAATAGATTATTCGCCGGCGCACATATCATGACGTGATGCTGGTCGCGGTTTGCTGCTGTTGCTGAATCATGGTGTATTAATTAAAATGCAACTGTTGCTCTCCTCTCGCCCGCGCGCACGCACTTCGACCCGACCATCGTCGTCGTAGTCGGAGGGAATGCCGTGGAATATAATATAATATATAATATAAACGACCGTATAACAATAATAAAACAAAAAACGACCAAGAACAACAACAATAATAATAATATTATAATATATACCTTCTATTCGATAGCTGATATACATTGTATATAATATAATATGTATATGCACCCGCGGAGAGCGCTTTGATGATTATCTTGTCTATATATAATGTAGGTACATATAATATTTTATTTATTTTTATAAAAATATAATAATATGCACAATGGTCGGTGGTATTGCCCTTCACGTCGTGTATTATGTTATATATACCTATAGATGTGTGTGTGTGTATATTCATGCTTCAAGGGATAATTCACAAACTTTACGTTGTTAGGACGGAGCCTTACCTTTTTATTTATTTTTTTTTATTTCATTTATTTATTAATTTTTTCAATGTTTATTGTTTGGGTGAAAAATAAAAAACACACGACTGAAATTACTCTACGCGCAATACTCTTTTGTCCGGAAAGTTCCGGTAGTAGTCAATGACCAAACACACACACATACACACACACACGGACATGGACCGATACGGTCTGTCGATAAGGGAGAGTTTGGTCCACACAGGTAACATATGGCTGCGTGTATATATTCCGACCAGGAAGGAAGTAGATAATTGACAGTGGAGACGGACGCGACGCGTAATAATATCCTACATTTTATACGCCACAGTAAAAATATATTCACGCAAATAAATTAGAATTCGTTACTCTGTCGGGGGCGGGGTGCCTTATTGGTGGGACTCTTATTAGATTGGATTCTGGATAACAACGGAACAACGGAACGTATTTTAAAAACTGAATTCTCACAGTGTGCGCATGTGTGTCCATGGCAACGACGGATAACCGTTGTAGTATACACATTATACACACACACATGTCATCGTAGTCGTTCCGCGGGAACGTGAAAAAATTAAAATACTAAAATTACCACTTCTGTTCACGTGTGTTATTCTACTACGATATCGGATATTATATTATAGGTAGGTAATAGCGCTTTGCACCGATCAACCTGGTCAAAACCGTGTGAGAAAACATTAAACAGTATATTTTAGTGGGCGCGTATATGCACAAATAATATTAATAATATATAAGTCGTTGCACTATGACACCATAATAATATTATATACCGCGTAACTACTGTATAATATTATACGTGTACTACAACACTCCTACTTGTTGTGACCACTCAATTAACGCGCTTGGAGCGGTCCTAAAAAAACCGTCTAATGCGTGTAAGATCAATAGCATTGTTTTTAACTGATGTGGGAATGAGTAAATTGATATTCCACGCTTCCTTTAAGTCGACTAGTGTACCATCGCGTATTATATATATATATTGTGTGTGTAAACGTATAGATACGCCAGCTTATACGCCGAGCAAAAGTTTTATTTGGTTTCATTTTTCATTTATTGTCGTTATAAATATATTAAACTATAGTCAGGCCACCGCGCGCGGGAATGAGGATGACGTAAACGCGTGCAACGTCTGTTACCAATTATCGTATATTTTATTCGAGCCGTGGTGGACAGACGCGCGAATAGATCGACAAACTCCTTTTACAACAATTGACATCGCCGCCATATGGAACTGTCGTAAGTTTACGACCGGTGACATTTTGGTCATTTTGTAGTTAGAATTTAAGAGTAACCACGTGCTTCTTTTTGGAATTTTAATTTGAAATAGTAAAATAAAAATTATTGATTGAATAATTTGTTTTAAGTTTTTATCAAAAAAAAATAACAATTTCAAGATAGTAACGTTATAAAATATTATATGTTATAATAGTATGATATGTACGATGTACCCTAAGCCGGGCTGAGGAATGTTATATTATATGCTATAACATGAAAATTCAATTAGTTAAATTGGTTAATGAAATAATTCAAAAATAACAGTTGTGAAACGTGACAATAGAACAATCGACACGTGTTATAATAAAATTTAAAATTAACGACGAACGAAAGAGAATTTATCGAAACCCCATCGATGGAGGTGGTGATGACGTGATGGTTCGTTTGAGAGAGCTTGCAGCGCAAGGTATAAATATTATCATTACGACGATATATTATAAAGTTGATTATTTTTTTGAAATTATAATTTTTTTCTCCGACAACAGCCACGCGCTGCTGCAGTATAATATAATATAGTGTAATATTAATGCCGGATAATTATTACACCACGGCCTTAAGAAACAGAACGGTGTATGAATTGCGGATTAATGACGATGACGACGGCGACGACGACGACGACGACGAGAATGCAAAGCACAAGTCAAAGGAAAAGAAGGGGTTGTGTTGTAATTATAAAAAGAGGCTCTGGTTTTTTTTTTACTTTTTTTTTATTCCATCCTCGTCCTCTCTTCTTGAACTTGTTTTTCGCCCTCTTTTCGATTCACCCCGTTGATTATAAGTACTTGCGTACGCGCAACGGAGACGGAAAACTACCCGTGTAATGTCTTACTTCTCGTGGACTTTTGCCCTCTCCTCACCCTCTCTCACCACCAACCACCAACACCACCACCACTACCAATCTCACCGCCGTTGTCGTTTGCGTCGCGTTTTAGTGATTTTTTTTTAAAAATGTATATATGCATACAAATATATAAAGAAAGAAAATATGAAATACGTATAAAACAATTTTTTTGTTCGTCATCCGCTCTCCGAAGTCCACCCACAGGGCTGGCGGTGAACTGATGACGGGCGGAAAAACTTTTGTCAGAAACGATTGCGCGTATATTATGAAATGTTCACCCAGTTAAGGCAGGTCAGTAAATACTATTCAAAGTGCAGTGTATCGGTATAGCAGCAGTGGTGGTGATGGTGGCAGTGGCGGTGGTGCAAACTTTGGAACGTCATTGTTTTTCTTTTTTCCCGTCGTATTACTTTTATTATTATTATTATTATAGCATATACATTTTTCCCCAGGGGTGTAAAGATTTCGTTTATGAAATAATGTAAGTAGTATACGCCCTTTGCGATAGGCCTCGGAATACACGTATTTTTTTTTATATTTGGGGGGTTAAAATAATCCAATAACATTTAACAAAAAACTTGCACAAATTCTCTATCGATCGGTATCGATAATAAATCATTGTTCATGATGCTATATAATATATTATAACCTATGCCCTTTGGCGTTTATAATTAAAATAAAATAAATAAAATAACATAGCACAGACCGGAGAGATTTGTGACGAACACACATAGCTGCTGTAATACATATCGAAATCTATAACAACATTATTTTCTCATTATGCGTTTAAAAAAATAATGCCAATCGGTTAGAGTTTCAGATATACCTATAGTTTGAAATTACCTCAGGTTTTAATAATGTATAAGGTTTACGTTGTAAAAGTGAAGGATTGATTTTCAACGTCTGTAGAGGAAATGTATAATTAAATAGTATATTATGTTGCAACGAAAATAATTACACGACGCATAGGAATAATATTTAAAATGAATAAACTGTCTATAAGGATTTAGGTACACGAGTTGTAAAATACCTCAATAATAAAACGCCGAAATAATAATTGGCATAAATATTTAGGGACCTATCGCGATCTATCACGTGGTGTACAACATATAGGGGTACTTCCCCTATATTACTTTCCCTTGGTATTATTCATAACGAGTCGGATGGTGGTAGAATAGGGTAATATTATGCTATTAATTATGATAATGTTATATGTTAATAATATATACCTACTTCCGCTAAACGACGATCGTCGAGATGTTCCGTCTCCCCCGCGAACCGCAGTGGCGATCGACACATATAATATCGCCTACATTTATACGCGTAGTGTGCTGTGTGTCTGGCGTTTTCGTTTCTCTATAATAAACCACACACAAACAGAAGTAGCCTGCATATAACACTGCGACGTGTCGTCAACATGTAATAATATATGCTAATAAAATATTATTATTATGTGCGCTTGCAAGTCGCGCGCGCGCCGTATAGTTTTTGTCACCGCGGTCGTCAACTAGCTCTGTCCGGTCCTCATCTTTTTCCCATATACACACGCACACATATTATTTTCGATTATTACTATCGTCGTCAAATACATATATAGGTATATGCATAGAGAGCAGGTCTAAGCGATATCACACAGGACCCCGACTCGGGGTCGCCACTATATACGTACGCCGTTTCCTTGTCATTTCCTCATTACGCGGGCGCGCGCGCGCGCCGCTAACCGTTCTTAAATATACGTACGTAGTTGTTATTATTATTATTATTATTATTATATTAATATGCGTACGGTGATAAACGCTCGGCGCGTTGAAACAATCAATCACAGAACGCGGAAACTTTCGTTTAACGCTCTATCCTCTCCGTCGGGTCGTCTCACCCGACTCTGATTTCCTTCACTGGCATATTAGCCAGATGAATTTACAATGTACATAATAGTATGTACATTACAACGCGTTACTGCACCAACCCGACGTCACATCTCTACAATTGTCGTATTTTCGAGACCCAGTAAGATCGCTTTATGTCATACCATTTTTAGGGGGCAAATCGAATTGAAATCTCTTAAAATATCCTGATAAAAACTTAGAATTGTAATCATCATGGTGAGAAAGTTAAGTCGTTAAATACCTAAGTGTTAAAATATATACAACGTATTAAATTACACATTATAAATTTTCGAACAGTGCAGAGGTGGGCAAGCACTAAAAATGAAGAACGTTTCGCCCAAACAATAAATATTACAACGCTGCAGTCACCACGCCACTGATTAAATGTCATCATGTACTCCAGTCTACATATATATATATTATATTATATTCTGAGTGTCTAATATGTAATAATATCTATAATAAAAGCATATTCGCAGTAAAATGAGAAGTCTATGCCGTGGATACTGTGAAAAGTACTAGTTTTTAACCCTCCCCCTTCTTACCACCTCATTACTCCACGTCTGCAGGATTTCGGTGAGCCGACGTCATCGCATGTATATATTATATATCTAATAAAAAATATGTATAATACCTACCCAGCGTAAATGAATATTATGGTTTTTATGCAATGAGTGCCGCAGAAATTTAGTAGGTACGTAGTAGTAGTATTATTAGTAGTAAAGTATTAGTATAGTAGTAAATATATAGTAGACGCGTTTTGGGGGGAATGACACACGCACGTCGGGGCAGCTGCAACTCTTGAATGCTTGACTATTTATGTATATGTATATATATAATATATATATATAAGTCGACAGACGGACCCCAACACGCATGTATATACGAGCGCTTAAAAGTTGCAAATTTCCATCTTGGAGGACGGAGAGGAGGGTGACGAGACCAGTTTTGGGGAACCCTCCCGAAATCACGGGACGAGGGAGAAGAAATATTGTGTTGGGTTCTTTTGTGTGTGACGCGCGCCACGACTAGTTCGCCTGTATATTATATACGTACATACAACTCTCGGCGGGGCTTTCTGCACCGCACACCCCTTACGCGAGCCGTTTCATTAAGGACCCCGTCGAATTTAGCCTTTCTTTTTTTTCGTTTTTATTTTACTATTATTTGTCTGACGTCGCCGCGTCCGCGTTTATGCTGCTGCACTAGGGGTGACGTCATGCCCTACTAACTTACATCCCTTATATATACCACCAGCAGCAGCCGTCGGCGATGGTGGTGGCCCAGCAGACATCTGCCCTTAAACTTGATTCGATCTCATTTTTTTTTCCCCGACCGACACGCGACCATTGAGCGGCGAGTATTCACGCGAACAATAACGCGCTAGCGCGCGCATCTGCGAGACCGATAAACTTAAAAATAAAAAACTATATCAAAGTAGATCAATGTCGGACACTCGAGCTTCGCATGATGGATCGCTATTGTGCGGCGGTAGTGCTCCCTGCCCGTAATCATCTATATTTATATTGTATAATATTTTATTATGTTGTTATACTGCAGCTAGCCGGCGGAGATGCGCCGCGGTCGTCCACGGCGATTTTACGGGACAATAAATTTCGTGTAACCCGCCGCCGCCGCCGCGATCCAGAGACGATAAAATATTATATCAAACGTTTCACGTACAAAGCTACTCATCGCGTCTTGTTGCGCTCGGTATAATATTATCGTTTGTTTATAATCGACGATCGCGTTGGGTTGGTGGTCTGCTATTATACATAGATTGTTATAAGGTATCGTCGAATATTCTATGTACCGTTCGCGGCTATATAGAATATCTACCGAACGCTTTTGGGCGCCGGGCCGCTTTCAATAAACGTAAACGTAAAGGTGTTATATTATGAAGAGTAATTACCGGTTATACGGTGGTGTGCGGTATGTATATTACATTGGTATAGACGCGCACGTATCATTATGTTATGTAGAAAAAATACCGTCATGACGCGCGTGTGCCGGTTTCTATAAAAGACATCTGCCGCGTTCGGGAAGGCAGATGCGGACTACTCGTACGCATATATATACACACACACATATTATAATATATTATTATTTTACGAATATCGCACACACCCTTTCTTTGGAGGCACCCCCGTGGGTCAAAAAACAATATCCCGTACCTACACTTCGTCGTCGTCGCCGTAGTCGTCGCCGAACACACACATTCACAATATAATGACCTGTGGAAAATAATACGGGTACAACGACCCGAAAAGAGGTTCGCCCGACACTATATATATGTATGTGCTTAAAAACCCTTTTATTCTGTTTCGCCACGATATCGATTTTGCGGGTGCTATATAAGATGTTGTTTGCAACCCGACGGTGAGGTGTCTTCAAGACATCTGCAAGTGTCGGGGTGACACATCTGCTCCGGTTTTCGGGCCAGAACGGGTGCACGCGAAAAGGGTTTAGCGAACAAAACGCACTGCTGAAAAGGCACTCGCACTCCACCCACGAACTACGATAACAATATAATATATATATTATTATAATATGCGTGTATATATGTATATCGACGCTTCCGATCGACGATTTGGCCATGTCCAACTCCAACAAACACCGGCCGACGAGACTACGACGTGCGCGTATTGAATTGTTCATTTCCACATAATGGAAAAAAAAAATTCGCATAAAGAGAATCCTTGCAAGACCGTATACAAATGTATATATGTGTAAATGGACTACTGTATATATAATATATCCCTATACAAAACGTGAGAAAGAGTGTCTTCAGAAATTCTCGCGTAAGATCAATAAGTATAGTAAAATATCGTCTACCTCTAACCTGTATGCGAAGGAGACAAATAATATCGCATACTTTTCGACGACGATTTTTCGTAATAATTTTTTTGAATGCTCACAAGCGTATATACGCGTGGTTGAGAAAATATGGATTTCTTTCCCACGGCAACTTTGTCGAACGCCTTTACACATATATAATATATATAGCTAATAATGTAGATTTTTCTCTTTTCGTTACATTTATCTATTTATTGTTATTATAAATATTATTATTATTTTTTTTTTTTTACAATACACTGCTACGAGTCAATTCCCGTAATTAAACGAATAATTATACATGGCAGCGGCGACGGCGGTCGTTAATAAGTGTCACTTGTTTCTTTTAAACAAATGTCGTCACCGTCCTATAACTACACGAGCTGGTTTTCTAACGAACGAACAATGGAGCCCGGTCTATTCGTATATAGTACACGACCGGGGCTGCCACAGGTAAGGCACACGAGGAACTTTTCAATCGAGTTGCGTATATATAGGCGGACATGACCTCGGGTTTCCTGAAATTCTTTCCGCAATCGCTCGTGTGTGTGTGTGCTTGCCGATTGTGTCGTTCTGCCAATCAGACGACACTTCTATATATATTATATACACAGCACTATTTACTCAGGCCAGCGTATTCTACTTCCGTTTTTTGTGTCCGCACCGGAAACCGCGCAAAGGATTCAAGGACCGCTGACCACACGCGTAATCATCGGGCCCGGCCCCGTCGCTGCCGCCTCCGAACTTCGCGTCTCCGCCAGACCCCTTCCGCGCCACAATCCATATATATATACGTATAATGTAGGTACGTATATTTATTATATACCGAAAAGTACCGCACGATCTTTTTTATTATATATTTTTTTCTCTCTCCGACGTAATATACCGATTATACACGGATGCGGTACCGAAACGGAAACACACCTCCGGCTGCGTGTCCTTATTATATTCATCAGTTCCTGTAGGCTAATTATAATACCATCTAGCGCGCGCGCAAGCACACTAACACACACAAACGGCTGCAATGGTTCAGCGACGGCGAGGAGTTAACAATAAACTAACAGACTTGATAATAAAAATGTATACAACGAGGTATTTGAAATAATCAAATGTGTGTAATGTACATAATATATATTATAATCTACGATGACTATCGTTTATATTATCATTATTACGAAAAAAATCATCTGCAACTATGCATGAAGTCGCCTCCTGCACGTGTGATATGGTGTGGTTTTTGACAGATCGAAAAAGGAATTGAAAATCGAGATCGCAGTTACTGCGCCGATATAGTTATCGCGTGTGTACCTGTGCGATGCGAATTTTTTTTTGTATTATATTATTATAATTACGGCGATCGGCCGAAGAGACAAGTAATACTATTTGTTGTGTTATCACGTCACGCAATCGTAGAGTCGTGTTTGGCGGTACGCAAATTTACTTATTCCGAATAGATTTGAGAATTTTACGGAAAACAACTACCGGACCGTATTTCCGTTTGCCGTGCCACGAAGTAGGTACTTATAATAATATTATGTATTTATTGTGATATATTATTATTTATTAGTACCTGTACATATACCACGAACAATACTCATGACAGATTGATATCGTCGAAATCGTTGTACCACATATCATTTCGCAGAGCGATTTATTGGCAGGCCTTCGACGTCCTTCCGTAAACAATATCGTATTATTTGAATGTATCACATTCGCAATTTGCGCAACACAAAAACATCGTTTGAAAAATATATTTGCCGAAAATCGGTTTTTTCGAAAAACCACTTGGCGGCATTGCGATTAATTGTATATCGTCAGAGCTATATAATAATATAAGACGTAACTTTTTCGGCGAACACGTCGCCCGAGTAAATTTATTGGCTTCCATTGTAATAATCATGAGGACGTTTATGGATTTATCCAGAAATACGCAGTATGTTTTTCTAAAGACATCCGGAAAAACTCGTGAACAAAATATAACATTTACGTCTACCGGTCGGGTAAATAACTCTATTGGGGGTGCGAGTTGTTGTTATTACCCGCGCGCGCACACGAGTGACCGGTAACGCCTGTTTGACGACAAGTCCAAGTATAATAATAATATAATAATATAATATAATATAATAAACGCGAGTCTTGGGTGTTTATAATACATGTTACGCGTAATAATACCTATACCATGACAATAATCGCCGGCGGCGAACGTACATACATAATACTTATGTGCGGCCACAAAGCGCACGTGCTGAGCCATTCGGCCGAATTCTTTAAATAGTAATAAAAAAAAAGAAACGTCCCTGTCGTCGGGGCGGCATTTATCACGATCGCGTAATTTATTTTAGCACCCGCGTTTGTCGTCCGCTTGATGGTATACGCGCGCGTTCGCCATTGTGCGGATTGCTTGTTAAACGCTTGTTACGGACACGGGACGACAATATAAAATAACAATAATAGTAAAGGCGGAGGCAAAAGAAAAAAAAACGTGTCTTTACATTTATGTTTTGGCTGACTGTAATACAATAACGCGTATACGAGTGCGAACCTATATATATATACGTACGCAATAACTGCCGAGGCAGGTATAAGGCATAACACGTATATTGATAGACCGCAATAAATCGTCGAGGATTATAATGGCATTACGACAACGTACATATTATTATTATATAGGAACCTATATTATACGAGAAGAATCCGCACGCGGACGTTATACAAACACACACTGCACATAGGTACACGATACACATCCACTCACCCACTCATATATGTATCGTGTATCGTGCTTACATGTCCGTCGCCCGATATAACAATATAATATAATATAATATAATATATTATAAAGTGAGAGAGAGGTCAAGCGGTGTCCGCGATAAATGTTGTACTGCACTGCACAAGCGAGACGGTCGTTAATACGACACTCCGGGGTCTCGAGGAGACGTCTCAATATTATATTATATTATATGCAGACAGAATAAATGCTAAAAGACGGAGACCATTTCTGCGAAAATGAGAAAAACCATCCACCGGCCTTCGAAGAGACGCAGAAAAGAAGTGTGCATGAACAAAATATGAACAAAATGATATGCGATAAAATACGATAAAGTAAAATAACGCTAACTAAAAGTTTTTCACATAGTTTAATTAAGCAATTTTATATTATATAGGTTAATTGTAAAAAATCTCTATTGCTGAGTTACCTAACTAATATATGTGAAATCACTTAGGTTTTTAAATAAATTTTTATATTTTTTATTATGTGCAATCTTCAATAGAGATTCTTTACATAATAGCCTATATATAATATAAAATCACTTAATTAAACTGTGTAATAAAAGGAAAAAATAACTATAAAATTAAAAATTTAGCAAAAATTCTAAGTCAATAAAATAATGCATAAAATATTAGTAAATATTTGTTGGCGGAAAAAACTGTGGTCGTAGATTTGAAAATTAATGTGTATTTATATTATTGGTTTTACCTATCAATACAAATAATTCCTAATTTACAATTTAGATATAAAGGTATTATATGTCAAAAACTCATATGTGTACAGTGTTTGCATTTAATATATAATTATTATGTATTTTAATATATGTGATGTAACTCTATTCATTTACAATATTATTTTAAACTAAATAGTTTCTTAACGATAAGAAATTATAATTATAAGAAAAAACAAAATGTCTTACAAGTTCAATGTCTTCAAATGACTTTCGAGTAAAAAATTAATTACCAATTTTATTTTATTACTAAAATAATTATTTAAAAATCGTTTATTGTTTGCCGTCTGGATGTGGTTTATAGTTAAGTTCCCAAAAATATAAGTATTTTATCTTAATAAATGTAAGAAAGTAAGATACTATTACTTTCTTACGTGCTTTTAGCTCGTAAAAGAAATCAGGTTGCCTTTTCGTCGTCACCCGCAGGTATCGAGAAACAAAAGGTTCTGCCCGCCCCCTTAGTTCAAAAACCGTTCCGGCGCCTCTACACCTTATTGAATAGATGTAGGTACACCGTCGTCGTCGTAGTCGTACTCCTCGTGTAAAATGAATGAATGCAGACAGGGTGCACCGCGCACACGTGACGACCTTGAGTTTCCTCCCAAGATCCCTACTCTTACACTTACATATTGTTATTATATTGTAGTAAAAACATGTGTGTACATGTGTGCTGTACACCATGAATGAAGAAAGAACGCGATTCGGTGGATTAAGAAACAGACCAGCTGTGCAGACCGGTTTTGACGTAGTCGAAGGAACATTCGTGACGTCATTATTATATTGTTAAATGGCAGTCTTGAGGATTTTTGTCCTCCTCTCTCATAGTGCAAGACGA
This sequence comes from Acyrthosiphon pisum, assembly GCF_005508785.2. NCBI lineage: Eukaryota > Metazoa > Arthropoda > Insecta > Hemiptera > Aphididae > Acyrthosiphon > Acyrthosiphon pisum. The sequence continues at coordinate 15,108,388 of NC_042494.1, read as the reverse complement.
CCTACTCTACATTTTCCCCCTTCGCGACGGCAACCGATTTTTTTTGACACCGATTAATCCGTCGTAAAATTTACATACTTTAATCTAAACACGTTGTGATATTATATTGTTATAATATTATATAAAGTCGTATTACAACGATCTACGCCCAGCGACAGTTATTATTGTAATACGTAAATTCGATTAAAAGTATCACAATTTATTTATCTTCACTTATCCACATGAGCCTAATGCAGTTTTCGAATAGTCGTCGGCTCGTCGTTTTCCAACTAGGATTTCATGGTGAATATTACGCCGGCCGTCGCGGGAGGAAAGGATAAGATTGACGACGGCTGCTGCGGCTGCTGCTGCGTGGCGGCGAGTCAATGGACAGTTCCGATTAGACAGATAGACAGCAGATGGTGGCGAAACTCCCTACAAGTTCGGAATTGGCACCTTTACATACAACGCGCGCGTCCACGTGCCCACCCTTGGAAAAAACTAAAACCACCTGGTTGTTGGCGGTGCGCTGCAGCTTGCGTACATGATTCGTCGCCATGCCCCTCTGTCTCCTCAAACACACACCGGTCGCCGCGGTAATTTTCTAGCAAATATCCCAAGTATACAATATAGTAAAAGGGTTGCGGTGCCGGGTGCACTGCAGAAATCGACCGAGTCGTATACACAATTATAATATAAAGAGGCGAGGTAAAGGGCGCGTGCGCGCGCGAAAAATAACTGAAGCAGCTATACCTATTTATATACAGTGTGTGTTTGTGCGTACAACAATGTTTGCTGATAATAATAAAATAATAATTCCGAAATCCTATGGTGACCTGCAGACCGCACGGCACCCATTTTATAAATGACGTCACTGCAAGACCGACCGGGTGTTTTTGAGAGACAGAGAGAGGAAAAAAAAGATTTGACGTCACAGGGGGTGAGTTTTGGGGGCACGCGTAAGGCACGTGGATAGTATATCTTTTGCCGAACAACCGGTTCGGATCGTAGAGGGAGTGCGAGAAGGGAGCGAAAATAGAACCGTATGGTCCCCTAACCCGGAGCAAACAAAGACCTTTTAACGGTTTTCTAGATGCATATATATATAGGTGCTATAAACAAAAAGGGCAGCGGTGGCTAGACTCTGCAGCAGCATTATTCCCCGCGTATGTGTGTGTACATTTACGATCTGCTTAAGTACAATGGAAATATACGTGCGGGGAGGGGTCTTATACATTTTATTTCGTCCAGAACACGCGGTGTGTTTTTCTATTCAAGATTGGATTTCACGGCGTACGGCGCGCGCGTAATTATACATTTCGTCGCTGTCCCCTCGCTTGCAAACATAATATAATATAATATATTATATAGGTACGCCCGTCGAAGACTCGACTCCCGGCATTTCAAATATCATTTGAAAATAGCATTTTAAATGTCTTTTTTTGCTGGTGCGACTAGTTATGCGCATTTCGCGACCGTCGATTCCGAGTCCATCATAATATACTAAATACTTATACTACCTATTATATAATGGTCGGGGTATTCTATAGGTACCGAACTCGAGAGTACGTTTATCATCGAATCATTTCGTAGGTATATAAACGAGAGAATTGCTGCAGTCGATAAACCTTCGCAAAACGGTTTCGGGCATGCAGGTTTCTTCCGCTCGGGAGCCGGGACACAAATTATGTTAACCCCTCGTTCATATTAAATTCTAATGGAAACACAATATGACGCGTGCTAACGACAAAACGCGGTGCAAAAATACATACACACACGCGCTTCAGTTGTCGTACCGAGTTTACCGTCGCCGTCTCTCAATTTTTACTTATTTGCACCAGAGTTGAATAAACGTAATTTATTATATTGTTATACATTATATTCTACGAGCTGCACATCATACAAATGAAAAGAAGACGACGTAATTAATAAACAAATAACAATGGGACTCCGGTGGTCGGCCACAGATCAAACAAATTTCGTTCTCCGTCTTTGGCGCGTCGCGCAATAATATAACGACCCTCTTCAATAATATCCGCGAGACGATGTACCTACGCCGCGCCGACTAATTGTTGCCTCGGGCGGCTCGGAAACCGTCGTTTACCGAGTGACCGCCGCCGATCGCGCTGTTGTGCACATTATTTTAATATATTATTTTGTTACTATTATTTCTATACCATCGAATATACAGAAACACGTCATATTGTTGTGGTTTTTGTGTTTTGTTATTTACATTTACGGGGACGCGATGAAATGCGTTTATCCCTGTCCCGACCCATCATCGTAATGCAGACGGCCGACGACACTCGAAGTCATTAGGGTACACCGTGTAATTCGGCATTCATCGGCCTACGCGTCCCGTTGGAAAGCAATTTTTTACATGACTGCGGCTTGTGCCTCGGCCCGGTATAATATCTCGTCGATCGTTGGGCGCACGCGCTACGGACGTTTACGACTACGAAATTACACGTTTTAATTTCCGGCGGGACACGCGTCGGGCACAAGACACACACACCACCGTGTAGGCGACACTCTGACTCCGCAATACACACACGCTGACGAGCGGGTATCACGAGTGGCCAACAGACCATAAGAAGACGCGGTTCCGGTTGTATCATTGAACGTGGTTACGAAACAACAATAATATTCCATCAAGATACACCCCGTAATTAATTTCCCATCCCGTTTCGTTTGACAGTCCGTCGCAGGAAACGCGATAATGACACCGACAAACCGTAATAATAATATAATGTAGGTAAACGAAATAAACGAGCGGCCATCTATAGGTATCTATATACGAAATATTATGATATAAGCACCGAATATGTACGGTGCACGCCACTCGATGATAGTATAGGTAATATAGACTAATTGTATAACTTCTTATCCGCAGTTAAACGTATAAGGTGTACTAAACAAATAATGTAAAAATATTAAATTAAAAGAATGTGCCCGCAGCAGAAGAGTATAATATCGTCGTGTCTATACGCAAACTATTATTATTATTATTATTATTATTATAACGCTATTGATGTATCCGGAAACTGGACGGGTAGGAGGAGAAGAGGAGGGGAGAGGATTGAGCCGAGTCTGTATACTGTGTGTGTTTATATATATATTGTGTATATTTGAATATTTCACGTCGACATAGCTGGTACACGCGTATAGGATATTATTATTATATTGTTTTCCTTCTGACGGCATCTCGTTTCTATATGTGCGCCTTTGCGAATTTAAATGACAGAACACTTAAACTCATCTGCGGTGAAAAAAAATTCCCGACAAGTTCCTTTGTCTTTCCCTCTTTCTCTCACTCCCACCTCGTCTCCGTCTCTATCGCACATATATACATATATACATCGACAACCCTTGCATAAACGCTCGCGCGATCCATATTTAAACGTTAGATGCAATCCTTTCGCGTTCTACATAAACGCGGCCGCCGTCACTGCTGCCGGTTCATTAGAAGTAATAATATTCTCGGGACTTAATCGTAGCAGCGAAGCGCAAAAAAAAATAAATAAAAAATAACAAAACGGGACGTAAATTATTATTCTTGAAATTAATTTTTTTTCACTTTGTATAAACAAACACGCGAATATGCACAATAATATGCGTTTAAGAAGAGAGAACACTGAATATTCCGATACGCGTGTGTATATATATATATATGAGGAGTAGGCACAACACCACGACTGAATATACTATATAATATATATATATATATATTATATTATACTCTCATAAAAAGTACGAAATTAAAACAATTTGTAATTTCTCCGGTCCGTACTCACGGCTCCAAGGTTAAAAGCTTTGTCATTAATATGTACACGGACAAAAGAATTCACATTAATATTCTTCGCGTTGATTACACCCAGCAGCGGAGTTTCGAAAACCGATGCTTGCCGACTGCCGATGACGCGACGACTAAAAACCCTCTATATAATATTATATTTTTATACATTAAACATCGTCGTGGTAAGAACCCCCTGAGCCCGTTTCTGTCGCTTGCGTTCGATTTGACTTTAGCCTTCACCGTTTTGTGGTGCATATTTCTAAACTTAATATACCGAGTCAAGTATGAATTTTCTAAACGACAGTTTTATTCTACCAAACTATGTGTATATGTGTATACAAATAAATACACATATTTGCGACGGCCTTCAAAATATTTCAATTCGTCCCTAATCATATGAATATTTGATCAATAAAAATAAATAATAGCAATATAATAACGATTTTAGCCTACGCCGAAGTTTAAAATTACGACACACAAATCATTTACTAATTTGAAATACGAGCTCCTATACTTTTTCGGACTGACTGACGTCTATCCTCGAGTATATTCGTCGAATAGAATAGGACGGTACTGTTTACCTGAATTTGGAAGTCGATACTCGGGAGTATAATATTATGTCGCATGACGTTGTATTGATGTCCGAGTCATTACGATACACGAAACGACGATGGTATTATTGCAACACGCACCACAAGAATATTGCGCCATGTATAAAATAAAATAATATCGTTTAATATCTATTTTTTTTATAAAATTGATATACTTTCATCGGGAATACATCTTCAAATTTTAGTATAATCATATTAAATAAACTATTTATTTTATTTACTATTATTTTTTTGTTTTATTGTACATTACGGTTATATCAGCTAAGGAAAACCAGTGCCCACAGCTATCCTACAGGAAACATAATATATAATGATAATTTATTTTCAATCTATGATTTGTCTTTCTACCAATTAACCCCTAAACCCAGCCTCTATAACGCCAAACTTCTAAACGTCACGATGTATATGAAAACATCGTATTACGGTATATTCGTGAAATAGGAATCGACTTTCGATAGATTTCGAAGATTAAAGTAAAATATTAGACGGACACCTTCTATGTCTATGTGTCTTGTCGAATGCAAATCCGTATTAAGTTTCACGGCTGCATTCACATGCCTTATCTCATCTGACTAAAATAGTGCGACCCGACATAATAATAATGGTATATTATCATCGTCGGCATTATGATATTATTATACACCAGTGCATTAGGACAGCGGTGAAATTTCCTTTTCTTTCGAAAATCGTATTGCACCGAAACGAAAGCGAAAACAACGGCAGACAATGCATGCGAGTATATAATAATCGTGATATACACAATCGAAACGAACGGACGGACGTACCGGACAGACAGCAGCAGCCCCGCCGCAGGTGCGATGATCGCCGCCGAGGAATTAATCGAAAATTTCTGCGAAGATTATTATAACAACAACGATAACAATAATAATATATATATTATATGGTATCGGTTTTTGTTTACTTTCGAACACGGATGACCACCCGCGGGCCCGGTGGCGCGGGCGTGTGCGGTCAGTGTTTTCTTTTGTAGAACAATACTGCGGCGAAACACAAAAGCCTAGATAGAAGTATCTATATATTATAATAATATAATGTATATATACACACCTTATGATGTGCAGATGTTGCGAGCCATTTTCGTACGCTTTTCCAATCTTTGAAAAACCGAATTTCGAGTCGCCCCTCGTCGTGAAGACCACCCTCACACGCGCGCACGCTCTAATAATATCCGCTGCCGCCGAAAATACCAATCAACCATCGAATTATGCGCGCAATAATATTATTATTATTATTATTATTATTACTTTTTTGACCACTCCAACGCCCTCGGGTTTGAGGACATAATATATATATATATATTGTGTGTCAAGAGTGCATCGAGATTATAAAATCCCCGCGAATGTCTTTGCAGTCGAAAATCGAATCTCGCGGGGTGCAAGGCCCCGTGTTATCGCGCGTATATAATAAAATATTCCTTCTGCAAGTGCCGTTTAAAAACGAATTAACGAAATCAAGTGGCCCTCGTCGGCCCCCGGGGCACTCGTCTCCGCCGTCTTCGCGTTTTCAAAAATAATGTAAGCACACCACTGCCGATACGGACGACCAGATCGATATCTACCCTCCCCCTCGTCGGCAGACTTCGGCCGGTTCTCAAGGAAGTCACACTTTGGTGCGCAATCAATTAACCGTTCGATCGCAATCTGCGAGTTCTTAACGGTACGGCAAACACACCGTCGTTAAAGAGGGGTCGCGGCTCAAACAATTAAGAAAGTCGCGCTTATAGATTAAATCGGCGGTGGCTTATTCGGTATTGTTTAAACGCCACCTCCGCAACCAACATAGATTGCAGTCTCCGTGAATCGTGAATCGGTTATAATACGTATATATATATTATATAGTGACTAAATGTGACTTGAAGAAACAAAGATACTATGTTATAATATAATTTAATATTGCGTGCTAACGAGGATAACGTTTCGACGACCAAATCGAAAACAATATAATAACATGTACAATGAGCGAAACAACAATAATGATATTAGAACAGAGCAGTGAAATAAAAGAACGGTCCCGTTTAGTCCTGCAGCAGCAGCAGACGACTCGGCGACGGTTGCAGAAGGATAGTGCCATATGGCCGGTACGTGCGTACTTTATGTAGGTACGTACACATTTCGTTAATTCGACTCGAGTTCAGCTCAGCGATACGGTCCACGGCAATCGATTTATATAATATGTGTGTTATGTACCTCGGGAGTGAAAAAAACCGACGTTTATCGTACGCCCTCGCATATGGCACGTTCCCTTTTCATTATATATTACAACGTATATTATTGTTGTGCGTATACGGTTTTTATTTTAAAACTATTAGTAGTTTTGGTTTCCCTCCCCGTATATCTGCGTCTTTACGAGGTGAAAGACCCATATGATATATCCTCCGTGTAATTAATTACTACTCGAATGGCGCACGAACATCACCAATAATTATTATTAAACTCTCCGTCTATCGGGTTTATACGATCTCAGGTGTACATCGTATACAGCAGTAATATAGTATATTAGTATAATATCCTTTCGGGTTTTTTTTCAATTTATAATTTCTTGAAGACCACATGACCGCGATATATCGTCATGGGTTCCTGTTTGTCAGTCGGCTGCCGCCGGCGCATCCACCCCCACATCATATACACGGTAATACGACATGTGTGTGTCACCGCCACCACCACCACAACAAACATGCGAAATCAAAAAACGTTTTAAGAGGTTCGCCCCTCGGTCCCAAGACAATGAATATTATATATCAATGGAGATATATTATATATATATTACCTTTTTCATCCCCAGTTGCACCTTTATTATTATTATTTTTTTTTTTGGGTAAATATCATACCCGCGCCACCCGCACTCCACGACCTTAACAGTAACCAGATACGAAACATTTGGTCGCGTTTTGTTGGTTAACTTGCGGTCGACCTAAATACTATCGGACACATATGTCTACTTTTAAAAACCGTCATTGATCTTATATTTTTGTTCACCTGCACCGATACCTATTAAGGATCCTTGAACCTAAATATATTATATTAGTTTCTTTAGACACCACCGCTGCTACATTCAATCGTCTTTTCATGTGATGTTTTGCATTTCCTGACGATCGACGCGAAGAATATTCTCAACAGCGTACGAAATACGAATACGGCGATCGATACAAAAATACAATGCTCCGCAGTAGACCGGAAAGAAAGTGAATAACTAAATTGCGTTTCACGTGTAAAATTCACATGTATGGCGAGTTACCTTTAAATCTCTTAGAAAGCAAAAGCGGAAAAACAAGCGTCTAGCGATTATAGATAATACTATGAAAACGAACACATTAGTGCAATTTATAAGATGCGTTTTGATCGCGCGGGGACCGAGAACCTGTATAAGTATAACGTGTCGTGCGCATATATTATAAAGAGGTCATATACGTTTTGAAAAGTCAATGATAAAAAAAAAAAATACCGTCGTGGCAACGGCGTATGCCCCGCTGCGATTGTCCCTTTTCCCTGCGCTTCAAAATTCGAAATTATAAAAAAAACTTTGTTCACAAAGAAAGCACTCGAACGGCGTGTTTTGTGCGAGGCGGGCAAGATGTTAATCGTAAGTAACCGTCCAATGTTTGCACGGTTTATCTTGGGAGACGGCGCTTGACTTGGCCGCTATCCGGTGATGAGATCCGCCTATCCGTCTGTAAACATTTCAGCGCTTGTCCAATCGCAGCGCGCCGGATATACTCGCGTCGCCTGACTATGTATATCTTCCTCTTAGCATGTATAGGACATAGGTACATCCGTAAGTGCTGCAGCAGCGTATATAATGTATATAATATTATGTTAAACGAAAAACAGCGCTACTTCTCAAGATATAGGTATACGTGAGGGTATAGTACAGGCCACGAATGAGTTTTTTTAATTTAAAAAAAAAACATTTGTTTTCGTTTTTTGGGGACGAAAAAAAAGTCCAAATACTAATATATACCTATTCATATTAAAAGCCCTGCACACACCGCACAACATAAGTATATTGTTTTTTTCGACAGAAGTTCGTTTGTTTCGACACATATGGCTCAGAAGGTGTGTCACAAAGTAATTAGAACACTATGTAAGTTGTACAGTCTTTTTCCTATATCGTTATTCGGTATATAATTATTATATGGAGGTACTATATATAATCGCCGGTGTACAAGTGTTGCGCGGTGTTAATTACAATAGACGTGGTTATGTATGTGACTACGAGTATATATTATATACATAGATACTGTTGTCACTCCTTTTGTCGAGTTGTCGCACCTGTCTAAATCTTTCCACGCTTCAGGATATATATTAGACACTGTTTGCACAACCGGCTTTGAACACTTGTTAAATAGACGTGGAAAATTTAAATTGTGATCCATTTTCGTTTTTTTTTTGTTTATTTTTTCAAGTTGCCGCCGCAATATTTATGCTTGCAGATAATTCGTAAATAAACGAATATAATAGTCATATTATTTATTTATTGTAATAATATGTAAGCACAGTACAATAATATAATATTTTTTATAAATTCAACGGAAATTATAAACATTAAAAAAACGTAAAGGCGCAGTAATCACCCGCTGCAGTAACGTTCGAAGTGTGTACGATGGTAAAATAATATACGTTCAATGTTTCTCCGGCGCATAAAAACTATACGCGTCATCGTCCAAAAAAATTGATACCGCCTCTGACCAATAATGCATATAGACACGGACCTTGGAGACCCAAGTTTTGCAGCTGCTTTCTTCCACACTGCGCCCGTACCCCTTGTCGTGTCGTTGGTTGGCCTAGTGCTGCTGACTATATAATATAACGTCCCCTATTTTTTCCTATACCCGTCACACCCCAGTGCTTCTAAAAGGTGCACTCCCCTTTGCACTATTCCCTCACAATGTGCCTATATGCACTATTAGGTGTACGCTTTCGGGCCGCAAGTCTATTTGCTTTTATGATGATTAAGATTATTTTACAGATCGTATGTTCCGTTTGTCGAGTGTCCAATAAAATTAACGCTAATGTAACAATAAGTAATAACAAAGCAATTGCACGAATAATAATGCTACGCGTCGCATAAAATCAATTCGTTTTAGACTTTTAGAGAAGCGGGTACACCCCGCCACGGAAAACTCAAAACTCGTAGATAATATTTGATCAGCTAACCACGAACTCAAAATGTATTGTTATTTTATCGACATAAACACGACGATTATTATACTCTTCGGCTGAATTATTCTGATAATTATATTATATAAACCAACGGCGAATAGAAAAAATAAATCTAACAGACTATAGGTATATACACGGTAAATTAAAACGATCGATGTTTGTTCGTTACGTTTATTTCTCTGTATGTATGTTTTCCTCTCGTCTACAATATGAAGTGTTTTGGGGCCCGCAGACTGCTCAAATAATATACCGAACTACTATAATGACAACTGTCACACGCAATAATATGCGGTGCAAACGATATGTGGGAACGAACGTGTCTTCAGTATGTAATATGAATTGTTATGGCGAACTAAAACAAATAAGTATACGCACATACAAAACACGACGAAACAATAAAATTAAGAAGCGGATGTGCTCTGAGAAATAACAAATTCGTTCATATACCTACATATAATATAATATACCGTAGTCCTTAGGCGAACGTTTATATTGTGGTCCCTCCGAGTCCGAGACATATGCGTGTAATAATAACAATTATATTACACCGAAGACGTGAAGACGTATATTATTTTGTCGTATTTGATGTTTTTTTTCGTCGGCTTACTCTTGAAACCGAACTACAACAATATTGTTCGTGTAACCGAACCGCGTAAGCCAATGATTTTAAAAATCGTCGCATATAATATTATATTCACATATAAAAAGATTATGATTACATTTTGTACGTCATCGTCGTCGTTGATCGGATGACCACGCTATGTATGCGTATAGCATAGTGAACGTTTGCGATTTTAATTGTAAGAAAATACGAATTTATACAGGTACGCAATACGCTTTAGTGAGGCGAAAAGCTCGAAGAATCTAAAATGGATTATAAAATCTAATAACGACTAATGCGATATGGCTTCCAGTGGAATTAAAAAATGTAATTGGAGATTTTCTTTATCGATCGTATTGAATCGCTCGCGTTTTCTTTTCCGTATAATATATAACCGACATTTTGACGAACGCGCGCGTGTGTTTACAAAACAATTTAATTAATTTACCGGTCTTCTTTGTCACACATTTTAATAATAAAGCATTTAAGCGAGTATAAAAGTCGCAAACGAGGCAATGGAACTGGCGTACTATATAGACGTAGCTGTATATAATGTAGTTGTTATTTTTTATTTTTTTTTTTTATACCTAATAAATCTTACGTTGAAAAAAAGTGTTTGTATTACCTATTAAATAAAATATACCTATTTGAATGTATTATAATACCACATAAGCCTAAACTAACAACCATTAATTTAGTCGCGTGAAGGGTCTCATGCTAAAAAAAAGGTTTCAACAAGGAACGTTTGGTGCGTATATATGATTTGTATACAAATATACTTATTTTTATTAATTCATATGTATAGGAACAAAACAGTAAGGTATTATAATATCACATTGAAATTCCTTTGGCGTTCGTCGACGGTCAACTTAAAAACCGGATAATACTGTTTGATATATTTTTTCAATAATGTATCAATAACACAACCCTCGCGTTTAAGACTATTGCGAAATCATCATCGTTGATATTATAAGAACCAATTATTATAGCAGGGGTCCAAAACAATAGCGGTACAGCACGTATAACTCTCGGTCGGTGGCATTAAATTAACCACGCGGCGACGATAAAATTTAAATAAAATCGAGGGGGGAGGTTGTCAGATGAACAAACTTTATTTGTATGCGAGTTATATTCATTAAGTAATTTACCGGTAGAAACATTTGAAGTAGGTACCTACAATCTACATATAAAATATGTATATAATATTATAATCACGCACTGCTGCTGCATGGACTATATATAGTCTTTTAATTTTTCAACATTTTTTTTAAAAACATAGGGTTTAAATGTCAACTTCGACTTAATATTATAATTTATTTCTTAAGGACTGAGGTACTTTTTTTCTTTCATAACCGACGTCCTTAAAATTAACATGGCTGTTTTAATAGGCTGACTCAGTTTTTACGTTAAATAAACCTAGTTAATAATATCATAATATTGCGTACAAGTCACTTTTTTTTTAACTATTTCATTCAGTATATAAAGACTGAAAACGTAGTTAGTAAATAAAAAAAAGTCTGTATCACATTGTTATGCTCTATATTATAGACGAAGTGGTAGATATACTATAAGCACACGTTTTACTGTAAGTGAAAGAAAAATACCAATACCTATATTATATACTTTCGAAATGTATAATATTACATTATAATTTTTAAAACATAAACAATTTCAAAAAAATAAGATCCTGATAAAAAAAACATACTTTGTTTTAGTCTTTTCATTAAAAATATGATTTACCTACGTCCTACGGTATTTTTTAAATGTATTTAAATTAATTTAAGACTTAGGCATACAATTTTTTGCTATTTTATAATGAATCCCGCTTGGGTGTCCCGTAATTGGTAGAAGTTTTTATTGCTGAATATCTTTGAAATGGTAAAATTTCTCTTTTGCCCGTAGGTGCATGTATACAATATTATAGGCGAGCGTACACATTATGTGATAAGTATTTGGTTTACAGTTTTATGCGAATTCGTAATTAAGCTATTACATACCACCACCGATGCGAAACTATCAATAATTGCCACGCACGTGTAAATAAGTCGATAAAATTAAAAAAAGATATAGGTGTATTTCGACGACGCTACCGCAGTTTCTAGCATCAGTATAATATTATTGTAACGGAAGTCGTAACAGCTGTAAACATAAATTTATTACATTATCATCGTGTCATAATCAAAAAGAAATCATTTTTTTAATTGGAAAATCGGCAGATATAATATGTGCAATAATAGAGTATATTATATATGATATATAATATATTCACAATAGATAATCTATTAAATAAATATTTTGGAAAATGTATATTTATTTATGAGGCTAAAACATTGTTTTAAATTCGTATGAACGAACCCGCTATGAAATTACTATTAATATTATAATATTTCGTTAACGATATGGTGTATATTATTATGTCGATAAAAGTGTGTCAACGACGACGACGTGCTCAACGAAAAACATTTTCGGGTAAGCCGAGCAGCGGCGGCGATACGCTACAAACCACGGCGCGGTTGCAGCAACCGTGCAAGCCACAACGCAAAAACGATTGTGTGGCGACTCGAAAAATTAGGGGTGGAAAGAAAATACGCCCGCGGTCGTACTTTTTCTCATTTTTTTTTATCGTTCGGTTTCGTATATTTAGCTTTAGTATACTTGCGCTGCAGTTGCGCGCACCGACCCCCTCGAAGTATATGATATACATATATAGATACACCAGTGCAATACTTATATTATATTATGTATATGCATGTATAGTGTGTATATACATATACTGCTGCACCACCACATCTATCCTGCGTGACCGTCTTATTATCACGTGTCTCTTTGTGTGTCTCGGGTGCACTTCTTAAAAAAAAAAACTACTGTCGAGTAGGCATCGTATCCGCACCCCATGACGGAGTATGCGTGGGAGAGGAGATTTTTTTTCAGTCACCCGATGCACGAGGTCCTTAAGGATCGTCGTCGTCGTTGCACTCTGTGTATACGCTGCGTGTATATTATATAGACCTCTTAACGTCGACTGCCTACTTTCGTCAACCCCGCTTCCCTCAAACCGCTCATCATCATCTGCAGCGGTGTCGTCATCGCTAGCCGACTGCACCGCCACCGTTGACACTTCGCGCGCGTTCTCTCCCCCGATATCGATACGTCTGCAGTTGCTACAGGGGTGATCTTCTTTTGTCTTAACTGAGCGTCGGTATATAGCGTAGGTGGAGGGTTACGACGGAGACGACGACGAATATATACCACAACGATGACGACGAGTATATTATAGCAGAGAAAACGAGTGGAAGAGAGAGAGATAGACAGAATGAGGGAAACAGAGTGATTGAGAGAGTAGAAGAATAAAGTGAGACAGAAAAGAGTGCAAAAAAAAGATGCGGGGAAAAAAATTCGCATTAAAGATTTCATCTCTTCAGCGTGGCCTATGATTATGTGCGCACGCGAGAGGTAGTACATTAATAATGCCCTCGCGTTAAAATAAAGCTTTTCCCTCCCCCACCTCCCCGGATTAATATCCTCGCACCATCGTCTTGTTTTTATTCGCGTATTACCTCCGTCACTAGTAGTTGTCGTTGTCGTCGTCGTCGTCGTCATCGCCATTGCAGTGCGATATACATACATATATTAAAATATATATACGAGTATATTACATATATATATTTATGTGTATAAATACGCGGGGCATTGACGCATTGTTTCTTATACAATATTATAATATATATATATATAATCCAATGGCGTTCCAAAGTTCACCAACGAAGGAGGAACGCATCAAAGTTTTTTTATACAATATAATATCTCGTTTTGATTACAATATGCGCGTGAGTCACACAAAACCGACAGGAAAAAATAATTATAAAAAAAATAGGATATCAAAAATTAAAACACACTATATATAGGTGTTATGGATTTTTGAATGTATGTCATCAAATTCCAACACGCGTCAAAATCTGTGAATATTCTCGATGAAAAATATTTTTTTTAAGTTATGCGCAAGCTCGTTATAAGCGTTTATAATATTTTTAATATTTATACACGTACTTTGACACGTTTATAATATTTTGAGTACTTTAACACGTTTTCAAAGCGTATAATAATTTTTATTAAGACAATTCGAAAAATTATACAAAGGATTTTTTGTTGATATATCTACCTTTATAATATTATACAATTTTATATTGTTACTATTTTAATCACGAAAGTGTTATAAGATTTTTTAATGCTAACATGTACTATTATTTTTACTCGTACACTAAATGTAGAACAAATATAATGTCATTACGATCAACAACATTATTTTAATAATTAAATATTATATTTGTCCGGAGTAATTATATGAAATCAAATATTAATTATTAACGAACAAAAAAAAATGTTAAGGAGCATTGCGTTTTTATGTTTGTCAAATTAAGTAAGGTACAGATTATAATTTTTTTTAATATACGCTATAATATGTGTTAAACAATGCAAGAAAGACCCTTTAACTTAACGGTTCGAGTATTTTGCACCCAAACCTATAAAACGTTATGGAGAACGCATTAATGTCATTGCAGAGTTTCCGTATTTGTTTTTAATTTCTTAATGCTATATATAGGTAAAGCATGTGCATGCGTACCGTATATGGTATACCTATGGGTATAGGAGAGTATAATAATATCATATAGATATGATATATGTGATTATAATATATAGTGCGCGTATATAAGTATATAATAATCTTATTGTGTAAAGAGTAAAGACTATAAAGACTAAAGGTATTATATTAAATATAATAAATCGAAAACGACGCACAGTATTTTATGTTAGAAATTACTTCGCTTATACGAATTTAGGGCATTCGAACTGTAAAGAAAAACACTAAAACAAATGACATGTTTATCCAAATGTCAAATATACAAAAAAATATAAAAAATAAATATTGATTCTGCGGCATTTGATTGTGAAAATCGACCAGAAGAGAATTAATTGTGTGCAAAAAGAATAGTTAATTCGTCGTATCTTAGTCGCAGTGAGAAAGCACCTAAAATGAACATCCGACCCGAAACCGAGTACTATCCACACACACGCACACACACACACACACACACACATACATATACAGCCGTTGAGAGATATTATTATTATTATAGGTCGTACATGCAAATCATCACACACACATTTGTGTGTATAATATACATATACGTGTATGGAAGACACGTGTAAGAGGAGCAGGTAGTTTATACGATAATAATAGAAAGTCGTAGTCGTATATGTTGGGGTGTACGAATGTACGATACGAGGAGATGACGACGACGATGACTACGATGACGGTAAGGGTGCGTGGGAGGGACGGGTTCGACGGCGCGGAGAGGACGGGAGGGGCGCGATTGGCGGACGGAAATTTCCGCGTACTTTAACGACTTCCCTTGTTTTGTTCGACCGGCCGCCGCCCGCGTGTTCTTATTGGTCAGCGTTCGCCGCCGTTGCCGTCTTTTCCGGCATACACCGTCGCAACTTTCTTTCCACCCCCATCACCTCATATCCGTCTGCCACTGAATCAACCCCGCTTCAAAGCCGTACAACGTTTATAAATCGTATTCGATATTATAATGTTTTTTTCGTCGGATTTTTAGGAATTCTCCACTACAAATCGGTTTACCCCTTGGCTGGGTGGGACGAGGCAACTAAATGTACGGCCGTGTCACGTCTGTTACTTATACGCACGTGCGTGCATACGCCGTACTCTACACATACGAATTATAATAATAATGTTATATTATATCTTTATAAGTTTTTATTTAACCGCGATAAGTTTGGAAGGGGACTATGACGTAACTCCAAAGGTGTAAATAAAAAAATTTCATCAAGCCCCCTCCCAAAAGTCATTAAACGTAATTTTTCTTTTTTACCTATTCATAAAGTCATATGCACATACATTTCAACAGTTTGAACTATACTATATAATATACATAACTTGGCTTTAGTAATGTAGATGTGGTTCTTATTAGTGAAACCTACAATTTTTATTTTCTATGAAGATATAGAATTAAATAATAATATAAGATAATTAATTGTATACTTAATAAAATATTACTGATCGAGATAATATGACATTATGGGTATGATTTATTTATCGATACAATTTCTACAGAATCGCCACTATATTTTATAATGCTAATTGTAGTACTCAAATTGGATTAACCGTGTTTGAAACCGTATACCTACTAACATTAGGTTTAAAACTAGGCCACTTGTGAAATAATAGTTTTTAAATGGTTTATTTTATCGTGCAAGACAGGCCAACTTCAATCGCTGCCGTTCTGATGTGCTAAAAAAATTATATAGCAAAATGGTGAAACATTTAAAAATATTTTTAAAACTTAATATATGGGTCTAGGAAATGTTTGATTCTGAAAATATTTATCTTGGCATTACTTTAATATAAGTACACTATACGAGTCATGACATCTACCGGAGAAATGGGAATTGTGAACTCTGTCGATCCGTTGCATAATATTATAAACGAATAAAATTATCTTTCGTTACACTTACAAAAATAAAGATGATTTAATTTGTATACAAATAATTACACTTCTAAGGGCCACCTTTTTTTTAATTGAAAATAATAGATCAGCATACAATTTCTTAAATGTCTGTAATTACCATACTGAAAATTAAAAGGAAAGATGACTCCTAGAGCGCGCCACTGATACAATACAACGTTCAGTATTTATAATATTGTATATAAACTACCCTCCGTCTGATGTAATTCGTAATAGAAATTTATAAGACACAGTTAATTAATGTAAAATAACTATGTCACTCAAATATTTTTATTAATTATTCACCAGAAAAAAGGACGAAGTTACATATTATATAATATAATATATTAAGTTACATGAGTTATATATAATAATATTAATACCTAAAATATTATGTAAAAATAATAAAATTCTTTTTTACACATTCGTTTTTATTTACGTCCAGTTATTTATTTAAGTTATAACCTAAAATAATGTCCTTGAAAATACTTTAAATTACAAATAGGGCTTTTTTATGTTGTAACGGAGTAACTATGGCAAGAATGTAGCAAGCTGCGTTTCTCAGTGAAAATTACTCGAATAGTATACAATTTTGGCATAATCCGTTACTATTGGATATGAAAGGTACGTAATTTAAAAATATAATATATTATATTATGTTCATTAAAATTTCTTCAAATTGATAATATGGCGATGATTGGTGGGATTTTAATAGAAAAACATTTTTTAAAAAATAATTAAAAATTATTAGTGGTTTGTTATTTCAAATATTTTAATATGTAAATGCGATCTTCTAAAACAACAATATTAAGTGTTTATTTTGCTAATAGTCTTAAATAAAAGTACTTAAATCTTTTATTAATAAAAATGTAGGTAGGTACCTTGAAAACGTTATTCATAAATGTAATCTACATTTTGATCTATGAAATAGGACGCAAAATATTTGCTGTCTCAAAATAAATCACCAATCTTATAGTCTCTATTTTAAGCTATATTTTAGTTTGTAATATTATAATATCGTTTAATACGTTTATTTAAAATGGTTAGTACTTATTAACTTGAAATTGAAAAATAATAAATACACGAATACCTACCACAATATTATTTTTTTTTTAAGTACCTATATGTAAAAAAGGTTTATTATATCTGTTAAAATTTAATGTACATATAAGTATTAATTAATTTTTAATAAAATTGTTAATTAAA
>NC_042494.1:15073023-15090438 GCF_005508785.2 Acyrthosiphon pisum | reverse complement strand
CCTAGTTTATTATTGTTCAAAAATAACAAAACCGGTTCTACCCCTTTTTATTGCTAAGAGATTTGTTTGTATTCAGCACCTAGCACATTATGACAATGGAAAAAGTTTGAGTCGTAAAATCAAAAAAGAATTATGGTTTTGAATATTTAAAAAAAAAAAACTTTGATTCCTATTTATTTTATTTTTGTCACGTGTCTAATAAATAGGCTGTTTATTATGATTTGAAATAAGAGGTCGTACATAAATATAATATATTAAAAAAAAAAAATTTAACGTTATTTTCCAAGCAAACAATTTTTCACAATAAACTCGAACAGGTGCACCGCGAACATTTTTTTTTTATTTACCAGAACAATAAAATATATTAAAAATAAAAAAAAAGATCACTTACTCGACTGATGGATTATTATAATATATAGTGGACAGCGTGTTGTGGTCGGCCGACGACGAAGGTAACCTGCAGCGTTGTCCTATTTTTCACCAATACTGCGGCGAGCGAGACGATAGAAAAAAAAATTTTTAAAAAATTAAAAAAAAAATTAAAAAATCAAAAAACCGAACGAAAATAAAAAATATATTGTCGACGGAATGTTGTAGCAGACGATGGTAGAAAGTTGAGTCGTACGAGCCCGCGAGTTGTCGACGGAACGAAAAATAAAAATAATAATATTAGTGATACGAGTTTGTGGTGTGTAATTGTTTTAGCGGGATCACGCGAGCGACGGAACGAGAAGACGACGATGTGCCGGCATTACGTTCGCGGACCGAGTGAGAGACTACCGCGGCACTTAAGACTTACGCCGCCGCCGGTGTTGGTAGTGGCGGCGGCGGCGGTGGCGGTGTTCGCCCGACTTTGGCGCCCAGCGACAAGACGCGCGAGGCGCCACGGAGGGCTTTACCCGCAGCTTTTCCGGGCAGGCGCGCTGTGTAAAAAAGCCGCCCCAAGAATGAGACGCGTGGGCAGGCGGTGCTGGTGCGCGGGCGGCGGCGGGATGGCTGCCGGACGCCATCTGCCTGACCGGTCGTCGGCCGCGCAAAAACGCTCGTCCCTGATGACCTAACCGCCTGGCCAGCGGCCGCGCCAGTGTCCAGCGCTACGCTCAGAACGCCGTCGTCACGACTGTTCTGCGCCGAACTATCGTCAGGAACATGACGATGATAATAATAATAATAATGCATCTTCGACGAATGTTCTATAATAATAATAATAATAATAATAATAATAATATATTCTATGACTATAATAATATTATTGTTATTAAAATATTTAGATTTCGAACAAAATTCGTAATCTCGATTACAATTTTCAATTTTGTCTACGTCTTACAACGTTATAACATAAGAAAATTTGAGTTATGAAGAATCAATTTTATTTTAGATGACAGGTCGGCCTATTATCAAACTAAAGGTAAAAAGTGAGAACATTATCAGTGCTTATATTATGTAGCTTTTTACTTTTTAAACCTATAATTACTAAATTTTTAAAATATTGCAATTTAAAAATGCTCATAAGTAACTCATAATTTATTAAAAAATCATAAAAAAAATCGATGTACCTATATACAAACAGATTATGTTCTAAACTTTGAATTAGATACCTACCTATTTGAATGATAGCCGATATCTATATGTCAATAATAAACAATACCATATATAGCATTAATGCTAACACAAACTTGGTTCAACTAAATGCAAACTATCTAAGTCTTATGTTTATTTTTTAAGACGGTGACAATACACGTGGGTGTAATGTCCTCTTAACACCAGGAAGATTGGTCGCTAGAAAGAAATAACTACAATGTGTAAAGGATCTAACCGAGACAGACGGTATGTGGGGCTTATAGAACAGGAAAGCATGCATTTTACACGTGCGTATAGTAATATTATAACACAATAGGTTATTGGAGAACAATATATATATAAGGACAATCGCGATATTTGCTTTCAACTAAAGAGTTTTTACCCTCCATTCAATACATGAGTGTTTATTTTTTCCGTGTTTAGGATGTGTGTGTGTGTGTGTGTGTGTGTGTGTGTGTGTGTGTGTGTGTGTGTGAAACATATTTTTCGAAAACGCAGACGAGATTTTTTGTAGAATTTGACAGATTTTTAAATATTCAATTCGATTGTTAAATAATATACACGTATAATAAATTATATTTCCTTAATATATCCTGAAAACCATGTTAGAATAAATTAATCGAAATTTGTGTGTAATTGATGTAATACTATATCTCACAGTGACCGCCCACTATTGGATAAGGTTCATCATTACGCATCTTCATATCGGTTTTTTTTTTTTACAAGTTTTGTAAGCGATAATGTTAACTAATTTTAGTATAATAATATATTATACGCATATTTTTTCCTCAGAAAACCACGTTAGATTAATTTTATCCAAATTAGCATGCAAATTATGCAATATTATTGCACAGTGTCCGCCCACTATTAGATTAGGTTCATCATTACGCCATCTTCGTACCGTTTTATGTATTTTTTTTAACAATATTTTTAAGGATAAGTTCGATTTTAATATAGTATAATATTATATGCTATTATCCGGAATCCAAACGAGTGAATATCACTCGAGCCATGAGATATTTTAATATCTATAATATTTACAAATTACAATGTAATAAGTCATCACGTCTACAAAACTTTTTCGTTTTATATACTACAATACAAAAAAAAAATGTATGACCATATGCGATCATCTACTTTATATTGTATAGGTAATATCATATAATATGTTATATGTTGTATCAGTTATATGTCACTGTTTTCTTGAAAAATATTCAAATAATAATTTACTTGCTTAATTTTATTGGATATTAATAATTATTATACTAATACAGTTACAATTATAATATATATAATATTAGTTACACACGTACTTGATGATTTTGAAAATATACAATTAGCTCTAAAAAGATATTAGAACGTACGTTTGGTATATTATATTTTATACTAACGTATACATGCATACTTATAGAATGATTATCTGGAATCTAAATTCTACCTATAATCTGGAATAATTTAAGTTTTACAGTAATTATTATTCATAAAAATAAATATGTATGTATTTTAAATAGATACAATCACTGGTTAAAATGTAAAATATAGTATGACCTGACTCTGGGTTATGAGCTTTCATGTTTCAATATAATAATTAATATATCACCACGTATCCGATAAATGGACTTTTTGTGTATTCAGTTTTTGATCACATTAAGGATTTTTTTGGATTTTTGGATTGAATTATTTAAATTTTGTTAATTTAATTTGATTATAAATATTTTAAATGCATTTCTGACATCTGTCGTATAGAGTAATTTTTATATAAATCAATATTACCAAGGTATATAAATATATAATATTGTAGGCACAGTCATAATATAATATTTGATCAGATTAAAATATGATTAATCAAACTGACAGTATTCAGAAGTACATGATAATATATATATATATTATTTAATATATTCTAACTGAGTTATGCATTCACATATTATTTTTTATTACATTTCTAATGTTTTTTTTATAAATTAGTTTTTTAGGTAACTTAATATAATATATTATGATGTTAACCAAATATTTATATTTATCATATTATTAAGTTTATATTTAAATTAAATATGTTCATAGCTGAAAACTGGAAAGGTTGATGGTTAATTTATTTATTTTGTAAATTTCTGTTTGTATGAACTATGAACTACGTGAGTAAATGTGTAGCTAATAAAATAAGTAATGTGCATTTTTAAAAAATAATGACTGATTCTAAAACGTGTAATATCATATTTTCTAGTTTCAGACTATGCGTAATAAAAGTAAATACGTAATAAATTTGTTTGTGCGTTAATAATATTATAATATTATTGTTTTTATTCGAACGAATCGATCGTCTTAATGTAAGGGGATCCATATAGGCAACCTCAAGACTTTTGTGCCATATAAGCCGCATATACACGGAGCTGTTGTATGCGGATCACCCTACTGTGAAGTCACCCTTGACTGGTAATTCAATACCCACTACTTAGCTGTCTTCGTTTACCACCATTTCCGGTTAAAATCCAATCCCTACCCGAAATTCTAACGTAACTATGTATAAATACTTATTCATATATATTATACATATTGTTATGGATACGATTATATTATGAATACAAAATGTTTTAACCAATAAAAAAAAAAATAGTTTCCATACGTTTTCTTAAAAATAAATTATTGAGACTACAATTATTGAAGGTGTATTTTACGAAATATAATATTTTTTTTTATGATTCAAATTTCAATCAACTTATTGTCAATAATAATTAACAATGACGTTATCTCAACCGATTGTAAATCACGGAAAAAATGATATATTTTATTAAAATTTTTTACTATGTGTCACCACTCACCAATTTAATAGTTTCTGCCAATGATATTTATAAGACAAAATTTAGGTTTAACAATACCCGCGAAGTTTGGTTTTTTGACAAAAATGTTTGAACATTCGTTCGATTCAGATTATTAAAAAAAAAACATTTGACGTGATAATATTAATTTTAATGTTAATTGTTCTACATAATATATTCATGCTTATAATACATTGTTAAAAGATTTTTAATCTACACAGATGTTTTAAAATAAACAATTTTACATTCTAATTAATATATATTTTGTAATAAAGTCAATAATAGTAATAACATAAGATACTTTTAAAACTAAATATGTAAGAAGGCGCAGAGTGCAGATTAAACCGGCAGGGTAAAATGTAGGGTCAGTTTAAGGTAACTTTCACGGTAGTTTTTTCTTTTAAGGAGTTTCGTGAGGTGACAAACATTTTTTTTCAATTGAGAACTACATTTTTAACCGTAAATTCTTAAACGATGATTCTTATAAAAATGTTGATGTGTTTGAATTTTTTTTTTTTACTTAGAAAACAAGAATTTAAACAATCTATAATACAATTGGTAATATGGGACGGGAGTACAAGTATACAGGACTGGTTGGCATTATAGAAAGGGGAGGGGGTCCAATAACCCTACTTCATAATTCTAAGCGTTTTTTTTTTTTTAATTGAAAATTGATTTTAAATGTTAAGGAGATCCCTGGACCAATTCCATTTAAGACGTTGGGTGGGTTATCAGAAAGTGTAAGAGAGAAGAGGTTTGAGATTAGAGGATTTAAATGACTGAAAGTATTTTTATGAAATGATTTATAAATTTATAATATCGGGTGGCTATAATTCCTATTTTACATACAATACATGTAATATTTAGTCTAGAACTCATTTTACTCACTAAAAAATGTTAATTAATAATTTTCAAATTATTATAGCAATCATATCTTTACATTAAACATATTATCCCTCCTTTATTCTTTAGTACCTATTTTAAGTATAATTAATTAGTAACTGATAGTGGTTGAATTTCGTTTTATACGAACCGCAGCGTTTACAAATAGATAATGTTCTTGAGTTGTTTTCACAACACAATATAATTTTCAATATGTTTTTCAAATGTACTTAAAATGTACAAAAATCAGAATTTGGATAAAATATGCGTAATGAATGGAAAAAAAATGTAGGACGAGAATGCTTGGCAAATAACTCTGTATAGAACCACAATAGTGATGGTGGACGAAGGGTAGGATTTTCATTCCATTCAAAATACTAAATCATGATTTACATATCGAGTACCTATAGGTACCTACCCATCATGTATTCACGTCTCACGTGTTAAAATTCTGTGTATAAATATGATATTCTGAATAAATAAATGTAAAAGAAAAGTAGTATGTAAATACTATAAATAGTTCATTATCAACAAGATGTGATAAAATTACCCGATATAATAAAATTACTATAAATTGTTGGTAGGTATTAAATTTTATCTGTATAAATATATTTTACACAATACAATTTATTCTATTAATTAATTTATCTCGGTAAAAAAATATTTTTATGGATTTGAGATCGATAAAAGGATAATTTGAAAGAAATATTTTCAACCTAAAGTTCATCGAAAATACCTTTATGTGTCATATGACTTGTCTTATTGGAATTTGATTTTTTGGGGATGTGCGCGTTTAAAGAATCAATTTAAAAAAAATATCTTTACGGTTTTATGGCATTGTAATATTGTGTTAAACGATTTTAATTACTACACTATGTTTATCGGTGACATAAGAAACAAGCTGCACTAAATTAAGATACATAACTGATTTATTCGAACGGAGACGTAATATTATTATGAAAAAATATAATATTTTAGTCTATATACTTCTAATAAGGATTGCAGTAAAGTAGAACTGAAATAAATTACGTCGAAAGACTTTTTGATGTCGAAAAAAGCGTTAACAGAGATTACGAACAGCGACCGTTTCTGCAATTTGCGATTTACCTGATAGCAAAACCCGCGATAAAATCGGACTCTTGATACACATTATTATGTGTATTGAGGACCGGATTGGTTAGGCGAGTTACCGAGAAAATCTCGGTGGGCCGCTTATAGTTTGGGCCGGTTATGTGAGTGTGAGTGAAAATAAATTCATGTTCAAAACACGATTGGACACCTATTATAAGCTCGTAATAATCATAGACGTAAATTCGGTCCACTGAATATGTAAATGGGCCGCTTAGAAGTGAAAATCTCGATGAGCCGATACATACCAATCCGGCGCTGTGTGTATTCATAAATTATAACTATGTGTACAATACATTTTAATATTATTTGTGCATAATGTTGTACGACTTACCGAAGAGAGGACGTGTAGGTATAGATCGGACCGCGACGGACGTAGGAAACGCAAAAATATATCCTTCAGCGAGAAAACGGGATTCCTAGAACACACTGATGCGGTCGCGGACGCGAGGTACTCTCTGTACCGATGGAAGAAGAAAGACGGATCGGGACCGGTCGCGTACCGCGGTTACCGCACGTGCGTCGTTTGGTCACTGGTCGTCGGTGGTCCAAGGAAGTGGCGCACGGGGTGTAGTCAGACGACGACTGACAAGACGGACCCGATAAAATGCGTACAACACATCGTCACGGAGGCGACGGCGAGGAAGTCGTACGCGCGCATATTATTATTATTATTATTTTAACGGTCTCTGGAAGATAAGATACGGCGTTGGCGGCGGCTGTGGCTGCGGTGCGCTAGGGTTGACGTCACGGGCCGTCGCGCCGCCCCGCCGCGTTACGGCCCGTGCATTTTGGCGGCGGTCTTTTTTCTTCCAGAAAAGACTCGCGTGGGCGCCGCCGCCGCCGTGCCGCTCATCCTTCTTTTACTTATTTAATAATATACTGTAGCACGCGCTCGTGTTGGCCGTGGTCCGGTGACTTTCCTCGCGCTCGCGCGTGACACGCGTCCGTGGACAGAGGAGCCGTTAAAAAAAATGTACACCATAATATTTTTGTCGAATAATATTATACTTGAGACAGCGTGTAAAGGAAGATTTAAGGATAGCACGTAATAATATTAATATAGTTGGTAGGTACGACCGTCCAAAAAACCGGCTAAGAAAACACCAAACGGTTTTATCGTATTATACATACCTAATGTACTCAATATTATATATTATTATGTGTGATGTGTCGCATTTACGCCGCCAAATGATAATATTATTACGCCACTTGTAGCTATATATAATTATAATATCTAACATTATTATTATAGTTTTCACGGAATCACTCGTTTAGGGTCGGCTTTGAAGTAGGTTCATATTATGTTGTTATATACATATAAAGAAATTATTGTCCAAATATAAATAAAACAAGTACCTATACTTATAGTACTGACCTTCGTAAATTCATATAGATATATTTATATATAGATAGATAGATTATTAAAGCTTTATATAACTTTGAATTCACAGTGTAAGGATTTTTTGGCCCTTTACCTACAAATCTAAAAATCACCAAAAATTATTATCATTGGTATTATCCTTTAAATTAAATATAGGTACGCGTTAATTTATAGTAATATAGTAAATTATGCATTTATTCAAATATCTATAAGCGTTGTAAGCTAGTAAACTTATAAAGGCTATATTTTAAATACTTAAACACTTTTAAAGTTATGATTTTTTTTTAATTTAAGAACTATCTAGTAGTGAAACAAAATTGTTCCAAATAAGGACCTCATATTATTATTTTTTAATAATAAACTATAAGTCTATAAGTACTCGTTTCAATTTCAATTTCACTATTTCAACATACGTCAATATTTTCAAAAACATCATCTGTAAATACTCCTTATTGCCACATGTACAGTCCTTAAATAAATACCATACAAATCAATAGATTTCGAAATATATGATGGTATAAAGTATACTTTATATTTTAATAAATATAAAATAAATAAATGTATTAAATAAATAATTTTAATAAATGCATAATTGAAGCATGGTTATCTGGTGAACATGCTTAACAAAACCTTTTTTTTATACAAAAATAAATTTAAAGCCACTTAATCATTTGTAGGTACTGTACAATAATAACATTTTAACTTTTAAGTTCTCTTACATTGTTTATCTGAAATGTGTGATGTGTCGATTCATTCCTAGAGTGATATGGCAAGACAACGGCACAAGTATATTATGGACTATGGTGACAGTCTTTGTTTATCGACCACCGTGTGATCCGAGTGTAGTTTCTCACGACTATTGAAAAAACGCGAACGGTCAGTCGACGACTTGACTTCCGGTTCCGGAAGATAGAGCGAATATACATTTACACGTAAAAAATGTTTTTTCTTATCTAATATTTTATTCTATATTTTCATATAGCAATTTTTTTTATATATTTATAGTCAATGTTAATTAATTTAAATATCATCGATACGAGTAATAATTTATATAATTTGGTATATGTCAAATATAAGAAAAGAAAACAATAATTTAATTTTGTGACGTGAATGATGTGATGTGTTTGAATGACACCCTGCATACTTAATAGTTAAAAGAATATAATTTATTTATTTTTTGGGTAGGTATACTGATAGAAAAAAAATAGGAGGGGGCTTGGAAGGGTTTGGCCTACAAAGCTATAAAGTATCTCACTAGTGTTTTCAACATTTTTGATAAACATTTTACGAGTATTTATAATAATACTCAAGCCCGGATTAAGGGGTGGCAGGGGGGGGGGCATGGCCCCTGGGTCTCGATATTTAGAATTTATTAAGGGGCCTCTGATTTGTCTATTACTTTTTTCTAGGCTAGGTATATAACATTGCATAAATTATCTAAAAAAAAAAATAGATGTTTATTTAGCTAGGAAAAAAGCTTGGACTTTACCAACTTTCAATAGAAATTCTAAAAACTACGTATCTGATATTATAATATTATATTTAATTCTATTAATTATGTGTCATTTCTATGTGAAAGAAATGTGTAAGCACTCTTTCTGCGCATGCACGACGTTTATGAAAGAAAAATATTATAACATCAATAATAATGATAAAACCAACCAATAGTTTTCGTTTAGTAATAGCTGAATTTAATATTTGCAATTCTATTTTATTTACTAACTCAACAATCACTTTTGGTTTGATTAAATGTAGAAAACATGAAATTATCTCGCGGCCTATCATATTATATATTTAAGACGGTACATAGCAAGAGACTATCATGGTTTCGTTGATTAGGTAACATGATATATTATACGTACCTAAGTAGGTAAACAGTAAACACAGTACTTTACATGGTAAAATTATTGTGTTTGGCTATTATTTAACGTGTTTGACTTACACGTAGAAATTATTCCGACGTAATTATTTTACCGATAAACCATAATTTTCCATATTTCGTATATCCATATCATTATGATAAAAACATTGTAATTTTTTATCTTTCGTATTAATCGTAGTTGTATGGTCGCTAAGGTGTACTTATAATAATATTATATACCTGTATAATACAGACTGCTGTACGGGACTATTTTTTCAAATTATTAGATTTTTATAACATTTAATAATTGTTTGTCACAATCCCAAATTTATTTTTTCAAATGAATACCTTCAATGAGTAATTAAATACTTTTAGTACTTAATAGTTTTAAAATTTGAATAAATTCTTTATTAAATGAAAAAATGGGGGTGAGCATGCTTGTGAATCACGCTGTATAATATATTAGTTTTGACGTGTACCTATATTGGGAAATTAGTTTTTGGCGATCGGCCGATATAGTTACGATATTAAGGCAAACAACACACTTTTTTTTGTCAGTGTTTAATGACGCATCTTTGTCCAAAAAGGGTGCGTTTTGTTTTTTTTGGTCACGATGACCTTTGTGCACCTACCCATATTTAATATTTATACACGTACGTATAACACGCGTGCGGGGGGGGGGGGGGGGGAGTCGACCGTTGTAAAATTGTAGAATAAAATATATTTCAAATGTTTTTCGCACCACGTTCTAAATGTTTTGAAAATATACAAATATTTATTTCACGTAGAATTTTTCATTTTTGTCTGATTTTCTTAAACGTATTTATACTGGTGTCATTATGGTAAAACCAAAATCATTGAAATGTATACCGAGGTGAGAATTATTTAAGTTTTACAAATATTATGTATTACATTGATATTCTAAAAATTTTTAAATAATAACTAGGTACCTAATAATTTTGTTAAAAATACTAGATATTTTTCTTATGGTGCATTGGTGCCGCAGTGGTTCAGGACATTGTAGGCATATAGCGATAAAGCGTGATTAAAATAAGACAAATTAATGAATTAGTTTCAACTACAGTTATAGATGTTTATAAACAAGATTTACCTACCTAATGTTAATGTTCACCTTTGCACTTCTCTATATCTTGTGCGATGTCTTTATGTCCATATTGTGGTTACCACGTACCTACTTACATAATACGTTCAATATAATCTTTTATGCGGTTTCCTTCTTTTCAACTCGATAATCTTTTATAAATAAGGCATTGACTTAAAAAGTATCACAACTTATCATCAGTACGGTGAAAAATAAGATAATGTTGTTTACACATAGCGTGTAATGGACATTGGACGCAGTATTTAACAAGTAAATATAAATATTCGATATTCGTTTCAAATTACATAGTACTGCATACTTTTACTATATAATAATATAATCTACATACTATTATATTTTATTAAACATTATTATAATACTAAGCACAACGCGTAACCATATAATAACAATAATAATAACGCCGCAACAGATGTCTCCTGGTATGATAACATATTATTATTATTATTGTCGTATCTTTCGCGCACACATGCCGTGCGATTCCAAAAATTCCCTAGAAAAACGTCGCCACCGAGCTCAACAGGCGCTCATAAAATATAAGTCGTCGTTATCCCGAGTCGCGACGTTATCGTCGGGCATTTCACGATGTATAATATCATGTCGGCGGAGGGCTATAAATCACATCTATGGGCGGTATAATATATATTAGCAGGATTATGATTAATATTTAATATTGTTGACGTTGACGCGAGCGAAATAAAAACTATAATATTTTATCTATAGTCTGCGTCGTCGTCGTCGTCGTCGTCGTTGCCGTTTATTCGCGGGGGTACAATAATATTGCGCGATTGTAACGTGGTTTGAATAATAATATTATTAAGAGCATGTCAGCGCACCGTTCGTTTTCTCTCTCTGGCCCACGCTCAACATAGACGAAAGCGTAGGTGAAAGCGCTTTATCTAGACAGAGAGAAAACAAATATTGTGCCGACATCCTCTTGAGTAAACGGACTTCTCTTAAAAAAACATGCAAAAATGCTCTAATATTCATTCATTTTTTTTCTTGAAAATTACACTACGTGAAGATATTTTTTCTTATACAATTTAAAACGTAATTAATAATAGGAGATTACTAATCGTTCCACAACAGAAGAATGTGGTGCATATTTAAAGAATACTAAATCATAATTATTAATTTGTCTTTTATTAAGGCAAACAATTCATGTCATCAGCTTGGCCTTTCAAAGTTTTTGATATATTTTCGACACACATTTTACAGGAATTTTTGTTTAAAACGTAATTTAGCTTTATCTTGTATATTTTACGTAACTTACACCGAATCAAACTAGTCAGTTTTTTTTCCAAAGATGTCATATAAGTTCGGGTAAAAATCCAAATTTGGATTTTACAGATCTGAAATAGGTACCTACCTACATGAGTGAATATTATTTTCCCTAAAATACCCTAAAATAGGCTGTAAACAACTGGATATTCCGTACATATGCTCTAATAAGCGAAGACATTAAAATTTGTAAAAACTGCAAAATACAATATTTTGGATTTAGATTCACCTTGTGTTCTCTTCATCTTAATAGAATTTTTAATTTGATGGTGCTAAAAGAGATGTATACCTACCAAAATTCAAAATATTTCCAGAAGTCCCTATATCTAATAACAATACTAGTAATATAATATATAAGGATATAGATATTATAGGCAACCGATGTGTAATATTAATAATTATTAGGTGTATATTATATTATGTGTTAAACGCGTAATACTGCGAGGCCGCCGCACTGTAGAGGAAACGTATATAGTTATTATTATTATTATTATTGTTTTTTTCAGATATCTTGAGCCATCCGGTGTGTTTATTATATTAATATTATGTGGTCCGTTTATTTATTTTTTCAAACATGCGATACGATACGTCTGCAGATGCTGTGTGGTGCGGTGGACGGAGATGCGATTACACACACACATGATGCGTTATGATACTGTGCAGCAGTGTCGTTTGCGGCGGTGGGTCCTTGCAAGGCGATAACGTGTCCAAGCAAAACGTGTCATGCGATGTTATATAGTGTTGTTCACATATAACACATTAACACGATATCGAAACGTGACGAAAAAAATTAAATAATAAAAATTTTAATATTATAATACAGTAAAACTCGCTTAAGACGCTCTTTAAGGGACCAGCTCTCTAAAACGTCTTATGCGGGAAAGCGTCTTATGCGGGAATGAAACAAAATGATGTGGTTGAAATATCGAGTTTATTTTTTTATTATTAAACATAATTTAATGAGAAATACACTTAAAAATTAATTATAATTACAATATACATACATACTTATATTTTTGTGCTACTGAATTTAATTTAAAAAAATATTATTATTACATACATATTTTATTATTGTTTATTAAAAAAATGATCTATTTTTGATTGTTTAAGGTTCTGACAATGTGTTTCAGCAAGAAAGTTTTCAATTTTATTAAGACAACCTAACATTTCTTCGGAATTTTCAACACAGAATAATACTTTCCGAATCGTTAGCGCTTTACGTTTTATACCACTAGCCATAACGAAATTACGGTTATACACATGCGAACGAACAGCACTTACTAAATCTCATAAGACGATGAAATACAGTAAAACTGTTATAATAAGTAATGATAAAATAGGTATAGCGATAAAATAAAACGATAAGAACACGTATAATACTAAAAATTCTATTTTTATTTTCACAAAACTACTAAAATTTATCGTAATCTGCTGAAAAAAAGAGCGTTTTACCCGATTAGACAGAGAAAAACTGAGCGTCTTAACAGGTGATTTTTACATTGACTAGTATAGGAAATGTCTAGGGACCGACTAAAAACAGCGTCTTATGCGGGAAAGCGTCTTAAGCGAGAGCGTCTTAAGCGAGTTTTACTGTATAATAATTTGAGCTCGGATTTCGATGCATTTGCATATTTTTCCTGGAATGCTCGACATGATGTTTTCCAAGATACAAAATGTGTTTAACCATTTTCCTAACCTAATTCTAGCAATATTAAAAAAAATAAAAATAAAAATATATACTCAATTTATAAATATAGGTACATTGTACTAAAATAACATAAGTTAATCTGGTTTTTAAATAAAATGATTCACAAATTTATTTTGATATTTGAAGAAATCCGGGGTCATTATTAGTGAATTTAAATCCTAGCCCTAATAACAATATTTACGAAACATATAAATTATAGGTAATATGTTATATTAATAAATTTATTTATTTTTTCAGAGTCGGGCTTGTAGACTGGCAATAATCAATGAGAACGGCTTGTCTATGTGGATATGATGCCCTTTTTATAAGTGGAAAAATCATAATTGTATTGTTTCAATTGAACCTTTAAGACTTAAGGAGTATATAATTTTTAAAATGTATACCCAAAATTTTCATAGTTCATCGTTCAGTGGAAATTTGCAATCGGTACACAGTGATACATTTTCTATATTCAAAATTTAAAATAAAATTTCCTTATCACGACATACGATTGTTGGATAATAATGTTCAAATTATTAAAAATATATCTTATTACCTAAATCAAGTTATTAAAACGTAATTTACAGTATGAATCAGGTTCAATCACTATTTTTCTAATAAAGATTAAAATAATGTAAATTTATTTCAGTATAAGACCTAAATACATACTTAGTATGTATTGAGATTTGGGCAGTATTTCAATAACTTGTAAGTTGTAGGTATAAGACATTAGTGGTTTAATTAAAAATATATAAATAACAAAATACTTTAAACGTAGGTCATTTAATGAATTGTAATATAGAATCTAAAAAAAAAAATTCAGTAAAAAAATAATACGTATTTCATGTGTGAAAAACTATCCAAAAATTAAACAGTAATATTTTATAAAATATAGCAATAATTGATACACTCATTACACATAATATTATAGTAATTAATTGTTAAATGTTATTTATTCTCTTATAACTCTCGTTGTTTTTTTTATATTATTGTATTTGTATACATCTGTTATCAGTGTATTACCTCTTTGAATTTGTGGAATATTGGCATATTATAATATCAAAATTTATTAATCTACAAAAACTAAAAACTTTTTTTTTCTAATACACAATATATTATTATATATTATTGTATTGAGGTATTATTTATCGTTAAGTGTATTTACTTAAGGAAATTTTTAGTGAAAACAAATATATCATCAAATTCAAGTGAATAAAAATTATTTATTAAATTAATGCTGTCGCGTGCTTGAAGGCCTTTGTAAGTAAATTTCTGGCGAGCCCCCAGTCCGACCCATACTACCGTCATAAGCAAAATCGCCGTAAGTCCCAAAAAAATTAAAAAATGAGGTAATAAGAAAAAAATTATTGTGAAATTCGGCTTTTGTAGATGGCATATGCCGTATGTCTGAAATATTACAAAATACTGAAATATTATCAATAATCAAATAACTAAAACATCGTAAGTAGTAGAAAAAATCGTGGGTACTATAATAACCTATAGGTATAATGACGCCGTAAAATCACTATACTAAGTATTAACGCAGTTGAAGATACGGCATTTTATCTTAGTCCGTAGTACAAATTATAATTGGCGGCGTTTTGGCTTAGTAACACGAACTGGTTTACTTATTGACTTAGAAATAATATTTTTGTTTTGTGAATTCATTAAAATTTAAATGTATAAATAATTTCATCATAATATCAGAAATTGTTACTAACGAGTTACGGCATTCTTGCTTTTGAATAAAGTATCAAAAGTTTATACCAATACTATGGTAGGTACAACGTGAAAAGTAAAATATCTTGTCAATTATTAATTTAATCATATTTATTATTGTTTCATTGAATTCGTTGGGTAAAATTACATAAGAAACCATATATCATATTTAAATAATTAGAATGTACAAGGTGTTATGATTTTATGAAAATACAAAATACAAAAACGCGTTTTTCTCAAAATCGTTTTTCGGTGACCTACCGCATTTTCGCTTATGACGGCAGCATAGTGATATTATAATATTACATACGACTATACGAGTAGTGTGTCGCTATCATCGGTCCTGTATACCAAATATTATACTTAAACCAT
The DNA here is from genome assembly GCF_005508785.2 of Acyrthosiphon pisum. Classification (NCBI taxonomy): domain Eukaryota; kingdom Metazoa; phylum Arthropoda; class Insecta; order Hemiptera; family Aphididae; genus Acyrthosiphon; species Acyrthosiphon pisum. Next base: position 15,074,607 of record NC_042494.1, on the reverse strand, counting down.
ATTATTATGTGACAATATGATATATACACGCTTAAATGTCGTCATCTGGTGCAGAATCACTGCGCCGTGGGAGTCCTCCGTGAGGGTGATGAAGGCGGCGGCGGTGGTGGTCTTATCACGCCCATGTCTTTTCGAAAGCCGATAGCGTGCGTAATCGATACGACGTGTATACACAATGTTTGAATGTTTCTATCGTTTTTATTATTGATGCATATTATATTTTATTATTATATTATACATAAATAGGCACCGGTGGTGGCTTTTTTTTCTTGTCCTTTTCGACTCGTAATCTTCGTTTACAGCGGCGTTGACGTATATCCAGAGTACGCATAATATTATCCAATATATACATATTATTATATACCTACATCAAACATTTTATATTTATCGCATAAGTATAATTGACACATTTTGATATGAATATTTTACTGCAATGCTCTAATATTATATATGATATCCTTACCAAAACAGTTCACTACATATATAAAAAAAACCGTGACGATCGTATGCATAAATACATTATATCAGTTGTTTTGAAATAATGAGTGATGATAAGTAAGTAAGCTAAAAATTAAAGTATTTCCTATGTCGTTTCTCGGAAATTAAGTTATCTCCATACTAAATGCCATCAAAATCAGTTCAGTGGTTTAGCCGCGTAAAAACGTAACAGACAGGCAGGGGTTCTTTTACATCTATATTTTATAATATTATACAAATATGGATTATACACATAATATACATAGTGTACTAATGCGCCATTTATATATCAAAACGACTGAGGCACGAAATAACCTATCATACATTTTTTTTTTCAAATTTAAATCAACCCTTAAAAATATAATAACTTCTATGTTTGATATATATATAGTCATGAAGATAAGCATTTGAGACATACGAGTATTATACCTATCATTATATGTATACCAACAAAAAAAAATTGATTTAATCAATGATACATTTATCAATAACATTTTTTTGAATGTAAAAAAAAAATGAGAAGTATAAAATAATGAAAAAATGTCCCAAATACAATTTTAAACGTCAGTTTCTTTCAACTATATTATTTGACGATAAATTTCAAATGTGAAATTAAGTTAGGTACCTACTGGGGCCATAATATGTATTATATTATTATTATAAGGAGTACCTACCATCCATGGGCGATACAGTCCTCTTTTTTAAAATGAGCACCACTCTTTTTTATTGTAAATTATTTATCAGATGATTATTATATTTATGTATCTAAATCGAAATTCCAACTATAGTCTAGTATCTGTGAGTATTATTAAACTGTATATAGGTTCATAGAATAATAATGGTTTTACATAAAATATAAAATTAGTCTAAGGCCAGGTTAGGGCGACGGGTAACAGCGACGTGGTTTTGCAAAATCTCGGTTTAATGGAATATACCATCTTACTGTATTCTTACGTGGAGCAAAGTTTTTTATCATCCATTATGAACGTATTAGAATTCAAATCTGTATTCAAAAAAGTGTTTTGATCATTTTCAGTTTAAAAAAAAATAATTAAAAAAAAAAAAAAGTGTTGCACTTTCCTTGCTACCGGGGGTAAGTGCAAAACC
>NC_042494.1:15036227-15072442 GCF_005508785.2 Acyrthosiphon pisum | reverse complement strand
CCCCCCCCCCCCCCCACCCAAATGTATGTAAGCCTTGGGGCCCGTGTGCGCGGCACGCTCTGCACACCCGGTTTTTGCGGCACTGAGCTGATGATAGTACCGAACCCTTCGTGACTCCGACTCGCACTTGGCCGGTTTTTACAAGTTTTTTTAATATATTATAGTTAATACATAGGTATTAGTTTTTTAAGTGTTAGTTGATATTATAATGTTATCACATATTCAAAGTTTCATTGTCAACTACCTATTTACATATTTAAAGATGAATATTTGTAACTCGTAAATATTTTAGTCACAAACAATGTTTATAAAATCTTTTTAACTATTTAACAAAATAAGGCATGTCGTACTCTCCCCATAAATCATGTCGCACATTCCCCGTGCATAATCGGCTAATACTCATTTGTATCATACAATTAGCATAATTCATAAATCAAATAGTGTTATAAATATAAGATAAAATTTATTTACCTAATTTGAAATTATTTTGAGCACTTTAGGCGGTTTAACCAAACCGTTGAATTATCATCGATTTAAAAAAAATACGACTTAATAACTGATAAGCTTTTTGGATAGTGATAACTGCAGCTGTGTTTGATATCCTAAAGTGTAACCAACATTATACATCATTATATTACTATTAAACTTCGTAACCTTCATGAAATTAACCTTAAAATTGAAAGATTGTATTTTTTATATATTTATATTTATATTTAAGTACTATTATGTATTCTGTTTTTGTTTATTTATTTTTAGTAAACTATTGCAATAGATTTTCACTATCATACATTTTAAAAAACTTGATAATGTTATAATATTATTTGTATAACTAATATCTGAAATCTCCCCCTCTCATTACAAGCATGCTTAAATGGAGGGGTAATCAGCTCAGTTCATATAATTACTTATGTTTGTTTTTCTTCTTTCTTGTTTGTATTTTATCTAAGTTGAATCAATTATTATTATTATAACCCAATTAGGCACTAGCCCCGTTAGGCTCTTACTTTTAGCCTAGTACTTATACTATACTTGGATAGTTCTTACAAATTGTAAGACTGTATGACAGTGTATGTAATAACCTAAAATTAAGAGAATATAAAAGTAAACTTTTTTTTGTTTAGTTTTGTAAAGGACCCGGATGATTCTCTACACTAGTGGTTCTCAGCCTTTTTTAACTCATGTCGCCTTTAATCTCTATAATCCAACACTGCGTTACCCTAACATCAAAATATTAAACAATCTTAACTGTATACTTTAGAACTCACAGGATTCGGTAGGTATTGAGAGGTTGTTACTAAGATGACTGAAGCGCGTGTACTAACGAAAAGGACGACTACACGGTTATTATACCGACTAGATAGTGGTAGGCGGCTTTATTATAGGTTTTTGTGTTTCCAAGCATTAGTTTTCTCTTCGGTGGCAAATACATTTTTCGACCATCCTTTTTCTTTACAGGTTGCATACTGACATACTGTCATACAAGAAAGCCACACGTCTTACGTTTTACCGTTATAAATACGTGATCGTATAATACGGATTGTCTTTTTTGTTGGTAATAAAGTGTTAAGTGTTGTATTGGGGGTGTCCGAGGTTTTCTGCACGTGTCAATCTGTTATTTATTAATCTATTACTTATTCTTAAGTTTGCTTGTTACTATGATTTATCGAATTGATCGAATCTCGAATTATCTCTAATTTAAGTAGGTACATCTACATTAAAAAAGTCTGTATTAATTTGAAAAACTACTTAGTTTGCCGTGCCACAGGATTCTATCATCAAATTACACAAAAAATCAAATTATTTATATAAAAATATGGTCTTTAACAAAATCTTACTAAATCCATTTTATTATTGTTAATTGTTGAGTATTTAAAAAAAAATATTTTTAGGCTTCTCCCCCCTCTCATTTTATTAATAATATTCACTAATATTGTCTGGTTTTTATGTAAGTATAATTTAAAATATGCGTTCCCGACACAATGATTTGCATACAGTAGTAAATACAGTAGTAAATTATATATATATAACACATCATAATCATCATCACATGACATATGATATAATAATTAAAAACATTATAAAAAAACTACCAGAAGAACGCGAAACGCTCCGAAAAAACAGACACACACGCGCTCGCGCCGTTTATGTCTTGTTTCAAACTTTTATCAACTTTGGACCACACCCAAAAAAAAAAAAGATACACAATAACAATCTAATTAGGCTGCCGCCGCATACACCACCACACCCACTCTCGAGGGAAAAGATTCGTCTTATCTTATGACGTTGCGCAGTAGGTATAATTATATAATATATTATTCTGTGACGTTTTTGCCGACCATGTGCGACAGCGAGGGGCATGACAGTGCAGCAGAATAATGTTTGAAGATACAGAAAAGGGTGTAAGTAGGGTAACCACAACCATATTTTAGACGTCCGGACGACGGAATAATTTAACGATGGAATACGGCACCGTATACGGAGGTAGTAAAACTATTATAATATTATGCACGTGGTACGCAAATATCGCTGGAAGAATGAGCAAAGACGCGAATTTTGTAATAATTAAATTTACTGTTGTCATAAAAAAAATATAATAGGTATAATAGGTACCTATATTATTATATTATAATAATATACTATGCTAAATTATAAGAGGCCGTATAAAAGTTGCGATAGTCCATAATAATATACGGCGTGGTACACGCTCAATAATAATCATAGAATTATATATAATATTACGTTATAACACGTTAAAAGCCGTCGAGTAGTTATCTACTCTGCTGTACAGTAGGTGTCGAGTGCATTTCATAATTGAGTATAGGTCACGGTAATAATGGATGTGTACAATTTGAATACAACGATAAATCATTCTATAAACTATTCTGAGCGGAAACTTAAGTTACGAACAGTTGTTGTTTGTATAAGCATTAGTATAACCAACCACTAACCAGTATTAATTTAATGCTCGAAATTGACGATCAGGATTGGCCAATTCTTGAAATCGTGATATTATATAAATTTCACAAGAATCGGCCCCCAGAGGATTTTTGCTATTAGAAGACACAAACAATTTTTTTTTTTTAAACACTTCATTATACATAAAATCAATATAATTTATTATTCATCGCTCCGCTCTGAATCTAAAATATTTAAAACGAATAATTATGGCCAAGGCGTATAACCAGAATTGTTATCGATCGGTTCATGTAGGTACGTTTCTTTTTTATCGTCACATTTACTAAGATTTCACTGCAATATAGATTTCTGATTGCAGTTTTCTGCTGCAAGTAACCGCATATACCCGTGCAAGTAGAATTTTTCGTCACAAAATTGTATTCAATTTACCGAAACGTCCATAATATTATTTCTTAACGTTTGTTCTTACAAAATTGACCTTCGGTTTTATTTCAGTTCAAGTCGTCATATTATTATATACTACACCGTCTGGCACCCTACAGTGGCGTTGGACAAGGAACCGCAATTTCAAACCGAGACCTTATGTTACGCCCCGGCGCGCGGACTGCAAAAAGGAAAACCGTATTAAAGGCGCACTCGATGATCGTTTGGGTATACGGCCAACTAACACCTTAACCCCATTTGCGATGATTCGCTCGGAAAATCGATAAGAAAACACGACACACTTAACGACGAACGCATTACGGACGACCGTTTCCGATAATATTTCAGCTACAGTGCGCGTCGTACTTGTTCCAAATTCCTATATTATATAATATAACAATAATATTATACACACAGAGTGGTTTTTAAATCGATTTCCATTCGGATACACGCTGTGTGGGCACAGATACCAAATCACAGTTTGTCCAATATCTATATGTATTTGCATATGATATTATTAATTATATTAATTGCATTCCTATATTGTTTCTAACAACTTGATGTTTTTGTCTCGTCGTAGATGGAAAGCGCTTCGCCAAACGCGGATTTCCGGTAAAATGTATCGTGTCCGTAGAAAATCGTCGCTTCGGCGCATCACCGGATATTGGATTCTCGGGGGGAACGGATTTCGGGCAGCCGTAACAATAGAATATATCGTGTATTATATTATTATATATTTCGTTATACGCGTATCCACGAGCTATTCTTCGTTTCCATTGTCATCAATTAGGTACATTATTATACACGTGTTATGGGGACATCAAAACCGTTTTCCAAGTGCGCGTTTTCGAAAACTTCACCGGTTGTTGGAAGATGATACAAGGCGTATAAAACAACAAAAAACTATTAATTAGAAAAATAACTCCAATGTATATATGTACACACAAAATGAACTAAATACCCGTGTTGTAGTGGTGAATTTATGAAATAATTAAGATACTTATTATAGGCACTACCTACACCTACGTACATACAAACTCAAAAATTCTTATAAATGTAAACACTTTTCTCGAAAAGTAGAATGTTTTTGAAAATATATTTTTAACGTAATTCTTGAAGTCATTAAAAACGAAAAAAACAACATTTGACCATTTTTAAATATTTTTACCTTAGAATAACTGCATAGATTTTTAATTTGAAAACTTTAATTATTATTACAACTAATTAACTACTATTGTTCAAAACCCAATTTTAAATTCTCAAAAATATAGGTATTCTGTTTTGGAATACAGAATTGAAAATGTTTGGTGTCATTAAAAAAGTACCTAATATTTCAAATTATTCCAACATTTTTTTTTCTAAAAACGTTAATCATTAAAAAATTAAAAAATTAAAAAATAATTTTGTATAATACACCTTGACTATATGGGACATGCGTTCATCATACTTATAATTGAGACATTATTCTCGAAAGTCTCGAAACTTGTCGGCAGATGTCTGAGTTCAGAGAAATACGTTTGTTTAAATATTTTCAATACTTGGTCATAAATCATAATATAATCCATTGCATGCATATCATCATATAGATCTAAACTTAAAAAATAAAATGCACCAATTATTTTGTTGAGATACCTATGTTATAGATCAAAATAAAAATTTGATAGTTTTCATTACCTGCACGTATCTATAGTATGATTTCAGGTTCTAAACGGAATAGATACTAATATATTTATAGTTATTTTAATGGCGTGTCTATCGTTTTTTTCAGTCACTTCGACCACTGCAATATAATTTAATAAGTCATAAATTATTCGTTTTAAACAACTATTGGATACATAACATATTTTTTTGTAACCAGCAGTATACTATACAGTTATGTTAGTAGTCTGCAGGGAATCGTATACTGTAACATTATATTGGCACGATTAAACAATAATTACAACATTTACTACAGTAGTATATTTTCCGGAAAATATTTCAATGAATATCTCAGGGAAACGTATAGGTTTATCGACTAATTCTAGCACTTCGGTCAATGGCGTATACCTAAAGAAATTATTTTTGTTACCGATAAATTTACAAAATTCAAAGGGATAAGTTATATTCCTCAAAAACATAATTTTAACACTAATTATATTTATTTTATTACTAATTATATTTTTAATTCTTTTTTGGTACCCATCGGCTACCTAGTAAGTGAAGCATGTTAATTATATATTATTCATTACTTATTAAAGAATAAAATATGTATTTTTTGTCACAATACTTAATTTATAATTAATAAAGATAGGTATCTACCTTAAATATACAGGTAATCGAATGACCATATCTATAATTTAATTAATCAACAAAAAAGAAAACTAAATTCATTATACATTATATAATATATTATTACACAATAGATATTATTTAAACTAGTGTATCATATAAATTGAATAGGTAAAAACGTATAACAATAAACCAATAATTATTTTTGTCAATTAGAATAAATCTAAATAATAAAACTATAAATTTAAAAATCTACCCTCATGGCCAAATGTGTCCCCTCTCCTATTAACGTGCTACTGTTTTTTACCTTTCAGCACACACATCAGCTCTATACAATAATATCGTATAATATCGTTCATATATTATAGTGCTCTTGTTTTAATTTTTATAATGTCATATTCGCATATATTCTTGTTGATGAATATGGATATACACCTTCATAGATAAATAATGAACGTTCCATATTATACGTTATCTTAATATTTCGTACATTATTAATATGAATTGAATGATCTCTACCTACATCTGTGCACTTTGGTTTCGTACAAAAATATTATAAAAATAGTGGAATGATTAATTTTATATTATAATAATATTATGTTTACAGGATGTCTCTGCCGAAGTTGTTTTCGTATACCCACCTCCTATATATGTACATATAATAAAACTTAACCCCTTACATCACTATTTCTATATACATACATCATATTATGTGGTACTTAGTGGACATGTTTTTGTTATTCTACTATTAAGAATACAAGTACCACGGTTTGAGGTGAACAAAAAATATTAATTTGAAAAAAAATGAATGACAAGTTGAAAAGAAGACGCATTGTATTCGTACGATATGTCTATTGCAGTTTTTATGCAGTAAAAATTGTAATAACAACACCAATACACTATACACCATTTTAATATTATTATACTTTATAGGTATAGATATTTTACATAATTATGTCAATCTCACTATTGTAATGTAGTATATAATACTCGACAATATTATGGAATTCGATTAAGATTACATTATATATAAGTACTAGGCATTATTTATTTATGTGATAATTTACTGATGTAAAAGATACAATTACCAACGGATGGGCCTGCGCTTAAAAAAACAATATGAATAATAGTAACATGAGTTAATATAATATAAGAGTACATTTATGACGAATAATATTATAATACTATTATGAGTATTTTTATTTGTATACATACTATTATTCAGACTCGCGGTGGCTAACTTACTACACAATAATAATATTACTAAAACATCCGTGTCGATACCAATTTATACGCAGGTATGGTATAAAAGTTATTAACAGTAAAAAAAATATAAAATATTTCTATTGTAATGCTATCACAAACCTTAATTATAAGATAAAGTTAAAATAAGTTGCGTGATAAGATGAATAGGGTAAAGATACCTTCAAGCCTTTTTTCCTATAATGATAAAAAAAAAAAAAAGATAATAATATTATTACTGAAAACTGCAGCTGTTACGAGTTGTATAGCCAGCACGGCGTATAATATATATATTTTAGATTAATGAAGTTTTTCGTTTTCGTTGCCTAAAACAAATAGATACGGTTTTGTAATTAATTATCACTCGTACGGCGACTTTAAAAGCGACTCGCCTTTTTTATGTATTTAGGTGTGTGTGCGTTTATATACCGTGGTATGGTATACACACATTTCGCGGTCTTAGGACAATGTAACATGCCGCCCGCCACCCCCTCCTTGTACGGCACGTTGACACCCAAAGTCCATAAAACCCCGAGCAGGGTCGTATACACATAGAGCATTAAGGTAATTTGGTGAGCGGCGTTATCACGTTTGGCGATCACATTACCACATGTCAGGCGATGATTAATAATTCAATGCAACGGCACCACCGGTCTTCTTTGACAATTAAATGTACGTGACAGCAATATTCGGTATAGTGTATCGTAGGTAGGTTTACAATAATTCGTTTCGATCGGATATCGCCGCATCTGAAAGCAATTATTGCGTCACGTGCAGGTTTAATAATAATAATCATCATCATAGTGTACGACGACTCAGCGCCGACAAGCTTAATAATTGAGCGAATTTTTACAGAAATCTTCACCTATGAAAAAAAAAAAATTTAATTAAGTGTATAGAATACCTGCAGTACAAGTGTAGGTACAACTATATAATATTATAAAAATGATGTTATCCGTGCAGAGTGATTCCTTTTAGCAGTTAACAAAACCTACTATTTATATCGAGAAGTATACTTATTATTAATGATTTTGCAAATATTTTTACTATCACCATTATTTAAAGTTATTAGACAAAATATGATTTTTAAGTACCTATTTCACTTTTTGATTGAGTAGGTACATACATTTTTAGTTTCATATTCTGAAGCAGAATTTATAGATGAACGATGTGGAGTGGCATATTATATCATATCGAATAATAATATAATGAAGACTAGTCTTCATGAATAATATAAAAATAATAACATCGAGATCTATCTCGATGAATAATAATAACAATCTATTATCTGCTGATAACACCAACACAAATTTTGGTGGGCCAAATAGACAAGGTAAAAATAACTTGTTTAAAAAATTAACTAATTCTTGTTCTATATCTATTGTTGGTGTTGGATGTGTGGCTCATATTTTAAATAACTGTATTCAAAATTCAACTGATATATTACCCTTTGATATTGAAGTCATTGTAGTAAAGATTTATACGTATTTTTATATTTGCACTGTTCGAGTCAGTACATTAAAAACATTTTGTGATTCTGTGGAAGTAGAATACAAAAAAATGTTGTCATTTTCAAAAACAAGGTTTCTAAGTCTTATGCCAGCTGTCGAAAGGATTTTACAAATGTTTGAGCCGTTAAAAATATATTTTAGGTCTACAGAATGTCCAACAATTTTAAAGGAGTTCTTTGAAAACCCAGTTGGTGAAGTTTGGTTTTGGTTTATTCACAATAATTCATCATTGTTTCATCTAGCAATCTTAAAAAGTGAAGGTGATAAAATATGTGCTACTGAAGCTTCATTAGAGTATTTTAAACTTCTTAACATCTTAACTCATAGAAGAGAAGAATTATTTTTACCTAGTAAAGTTAAAGCATTGTTATTCAAAATGATGTGTATGATCAGTTTTCATTAAAGGCTGAGCAATTTTATTCTAGCTGTATTAATTATTTAAATAAGTGGTCTACAAATATGAACAATATAAAGTTATTTTCTTGGATTTGTTTGCATGACCTTGTTACTTGGAACCAAATAACAACTTCTTGTGAAACATTTAAGAATTCTCTAGGTACAAATTTAAATGAAGATCAATTATTTGATGAAATTGGTCACTTAAAATTGTATTTAACAAAACAAAAACTTACTGATTGGAATAAAAATAATATTTCAACCGAAGATCGATGGTTAGAATTTTTTCGTTTTATGAAGGGGTAACTTGTTCCAGTTACTAATTTAGAAAAGTTGTGTGAATTTGTTTTATGTCTTCCAGGGACCAATGCAACAATTGAAAGGCTCTTTTTACATATCAATAAATATTCGACTTCTGAAAAATCACAACTAGAAATATCTTAATTAAAATCAATTATGCAGGTATATACTAACTTTGATGAATCGTGTCATGAAATGTTTAATATGTTGAAAATGGATCAAAAAATACCAAAAGAAATTCATCGTTCTCAAAAATATTTAAAATAGTGATATTTCAATATTTGTTCCTTTTTTAATTTAGTTCCTTGTAAATGTAGGTATTAAATTTTATTTCCTATTAAGTTAAATGTTTGAGTTAAAATATATTAAAAGTTCTAAAGTTGTTTTTTTATTAAGTATTTATTATTATAAGTTTTGTTTTTCATGAAAGTCACATGAGTTTAGCTATATAAAAACACATATTTTATTTTTAACTCTTAGTAAGATTAAAAATCTGTGATGCATATTTATGTTTCAAAATAAATAAATGAGTTTAAGTTGATGTTATATTGTTAGGTATTTATATTGATATATATATGCACATAATATATATTAGCCTATATTATTATGTACTGTTTTTTCTTTTTTAATATCTGGTCACCATAAATATATGTAGAGATTGGGGTAAGATGGAAATTATAAGTCGTAAGCGTAACCAGTTGCTGATATTATATTTAATTTTTTCAACGCAACAATAGCTGTATTATGTCTTACTGGTCTCCGCGTATAAATATTGTATAATATTAAAGATAATGTATTATAATAATAAGAACATACGTTTCTATTAAATTACGAAATTTGAAAATTATTATTAAATAAAAAAAATATTTTAAAAACGTCAGTATAAGTCCTAATCGAGATGATAAGTGTTTACTGTTATACTCATTATACAGATATTATATCTGTTGAACGACCTGACAAATAAATATATGTAAATCAAAGTATTTAATACTTTTGATAGAATTTATAAAATAATTATTTTAAACTATAAGCTATAAAGAGTTTGAAAAATGCAATTCGTTAATAAACTGCAATTTTATTTTTATTTTTAATGTAAAAATTTAATTGTATGTTGTTTTATCATTATTATTAATTAATTAATTGTTTACTGAATAAAATCGTAAATATTCATAAAATATTATTGATACCCAGTTAAATGGTAATCGACTATAATATTTAACGAATTTATCTATGTATACTGCAGAGTGCAGGTACTATTAATCATTTATATTGTTTTCATTAAACGAATAAAAAACAAATGTTTTCAATGCAAACGCCTAATTGCCACCAGGAGATGAATATTATAACAAATGCTTTGGATAATTTTAATTACTAATTGTTGTTTTTTTTCCACCATAGGTACATATGATTGTACACTTGTTGTTTATCATAAAATTTTTGCATCACAGTTTATTTCACTCGCCTATACACGTTTAGTGCTAAATGTTAATTATTATATTATTATAGTTTTTAAAGTAACAAAAAAAAAAAAAAAAAACAGTGAAACAACACACTCCTGCATTTGTGCCTATTATGATATTATACTTCTTCGAAATGATTTTATTATTATGGCTTATAAACTATATTTTATTTATTATTATAGAATATAGGTGCATACGTGTAATATGGATAAGTAGTGGCGTAGTGCAAGTGTGCGTCGACACCCTCTTTTATTACACAGGTACCTATAGTTTTTAATGTTTTCTCTCCCGCTGTTTAGTAAATGACGACATGACGTTGACTCCTCTGTCCATTCCTGCATATGCTAGAATAAAAGGTCAAAATAAACTTCAATCAAACACGATGAATATTATACTAAAATGCGTATTCGAAAAACTAAAATAATATCATTGACTTACAAACTGTAAGTTTTCATATCGATATAGGTACATACAACACACGTTAGTATATACGTTACACATACGACATACATTACATGTATAGATAACTAGATAAGTCATAAGTATAGATAGGTACATTTTTTAATGTATGTTATATACATTTATGCCGTATAACCTGTTAATAATTAAGAGGATCTGACGATGTCAAGCGCACTGTTTGTTGGTTTTATCTGTCTGGCACACGCTACGTAAACAAAACGCATTCATCCGAATTCGATTTTTTTTAAGTTTTTATAAATAATCTTAGCAAAAATTTTTAAAAATGATGGAGAACAATATTTTTGAGAGCATGACATACCCACGGACTAAGGTAATATAATGAACTGGAAACGACATGGTCGGCGGGGATCGGGGAACAGCCTATAAAACGTTCCACCGTAGATAAGATAACGGACGAAGCTATTTTCCTCTGAAAACGAGATACCGTCTTCTTCCACTGTCCATTTTCATCCAATAAATAATAAATAAAATAATAAAATACTAAAATTACTCGAAAATCATAAAATACGATTTTACATGAATGCGTTTTAGCTATTTTTCACATGGGTCGGAGAGAGGAAACATATATTGCTCTTAAACCCTGCTTTTAAGAAGCTTAAATAAAAATAAATTTGTAATTTTGTTTTTAAAATAAATTACTAAATAATTCTTTATAGGTGTTTTGAAAGTATGGACGATTGCAGTTTTAAAATAAAATGTTTTGTTTTACATTTTACATTTTTAATTGGGAGTAGGTACTTCAATGTAATAAATAGTTAATGATATATTTTAGTCGAGATGGTAAATTCATAAAAACTTGATAAGCTGCTTTTTTATTGTTGTTTTAAATAAAAAAAAATTACCATTTTAAATACACGCATTATTGTCATATTATTATGTTATAATAACGCGTGTAAACAAACTACAAGTCCCCGCGGTGGCATTATATTATAATATTATTATTATAGTGACAGCTGTAAACCGTAAATACTTTTATTTTGATGTCTGTTTATTATATACATACAATAATACGAACCGGAAGAATGTCGTTGATTTTATAACCGTTTTTTTTTAAATTTTGAAACTAATAAAAGAATATAATATATATATAAGGTAAAGGTAAAACAAATAACTATACATATCATATCATGACAAACCCCTTCGCGGATGATCGGACCGACAACATACCGTGACGAGGACGACGACGATAACGACGACGATCAGTGATCACTTGACCAAATCCACGTTTTAATTTCGTATTGTACACCTATAATATGTGAATTGTATATAATACAAAAATATATATGTATAACCGGTCTCAGGATATCCTGAATCCGTACCGGAAACGCGAAAAACCACAAGTTCCTCCGACCTACGCGTCCAGATTATTGTCCCCGTCGCATACGACGTATTATACCTAGCTACGACCATTAGCACTGTGAAATCCGGAAGTCGGAACCGGCCTACACGGCCGTAAGACTATATAATATTATAATACCCAATAATTGTTCCGCGGACACGGTGGCGTTACGGTGTGCTGCGCCCGCGACCGCAATTGAAACGGCACACGAACGTATTTGTTTACTGTATTATAATATTATCGGGCGGGGATAATTTCCTCAAAATAAAAAAAAAAAAAAACAAAAAGAAAGGTACATTCCATAATTTTCTTACACACAGTGTTGTGGACTTGAATCGTGTATATTTTCGTGAAAATATTAAATCATAATAATATACTAAATCTTACAATAATAATTATTGGTAGACATTTATTTTTAGTGAAATTCATAGTTAAAGTATGCCATTTTAACATGTTAAAAATTATCCTATCATGTACTATACATGTATTTAATCGTTTCTTTATTTATTATAAACTATAATATTGGGTTTATCGTGGTTTTTATATACCTATGTCTTACATCATTCGTGAGAGGAATTGTGGGGCGGGAGAGGATAGCAAAATAATTTTGATCCCGTGCTAAAATATACAGTACCTATATATTATTATATCATGGCGCGGCGCCTCTGATATCATCGTTATATATAACATATATAATATTATACTACACGAGCACTGTCGCATACAAATTATTTTTGTTGTTTTGATGAAATAGTTCTTGGACGGGTGTATGCGACTATAACTACAACTGTAGTAGTACGCTGTTTATATTATAATAAATTGTGTGGGCGACGACTTTGTGCTACGCGGCAGCTCCGAGGGGAAGAGCGCCGTTTAGGTGTTGTGGTCACGAAAGAACGGACCGCGAGTTTCCTTTTAGCCTAATTGAACTGCAACAGGGCTGGACGATGCGGCGGCAGGTCTGAAATGGACACATGTAGTTCTTATCATTATTGCGTGTTTTCAGATAGTTTCGAATTAATACAGACATGACGATGGTGAGCTCGTTATTTCCGGTAATATACGCCGCCGCGAGGTGACACGGACCCGCGACGGTCTATAACAATGAAGCATAACTATGAGCTTACTGCCGGAATCGATTTGTATCACAAAACTACGCCGTAGTAAGTCTGCGTGGACAAAAATGACGACATGTGCATACTGCAGTTATTAATATCGAAAATTGTAATAGTTAAAAAAAAAACTGCAGTTTGGTATTAAGACTTATGGCGAGTTGCACGAAACATTAATAATTAATGAATCAATAGTGAGCTTAAACAAGATTTAGTGGCCCACGGTTGGGCCATTAAACTTTTAGTGAAAAGTGAACCGTTCGATTTAATAAACTGTTTATGCAACCCAGTATCAGACGTTATACTTGGGTATATTGATCGCTATGATTAGAAACTCAAATAACAATAATATTATGATTAAAAATGTGTAGGTATAACTGTATTAGGTACTTAATATTTTACCAAAATGTTACCGGTTGAATAACGAATTTTAATTATTTACGTAGGTTAATGCGAGTGGACGTGTTTTTTGTTTTCATAAATAATTTATAATGTGGACAAAGGCGGTTAATATAATATAGGTAGGTACGCGTTACGTATGTTAAGTCATTGAGAATTTTTTTTGGAATTATATTAATCGTAGCGCGTTTAATAATACGGAACATAAATTTTGTGCACTGTTTAAAATAATCATGAATCACGTAATATAATAAAATGATGCAGTAAAATAATTATTCGTGTGCGTCAGATTTACTTATTCGTTATTATTTGATTTGGCATACACTTCATGGTAGAACTATAAATTAAAATAGTAACTACATATTTTTCAAATTTTTACCGTCACCCAATTTATACTGATGAGTGATGGCACATATACTATAATGAGACCGATTTGCCACTGTTGTAGCAGACATTTAACAGAAACGATATAAGTACATATGGCAAAGATGGGGACATTAACTAGTTTTTAACTAAATGCTTTTTTTGACTGTTTTTTTTTTATGATTTACAGCTGATATAAATTTTCTAGCACTAAATGTCACTTGATCATCAACGAGTCCAAATATATGGTTTTAATTTTGCATATTTTGGACTTTTTTTTGTTTTTAGTACACATTTTTTTAACTTTAAGGACATTTTTAGGCTATTATATTATTAATAACATAATATACGAGTGTTTATACAGTTTATCGTTGTTATAATATTGTCTATATTATTATATTACGATACACGTATTATATAAAGTGTGTACATTATGTTAATACAATATAGATATATGGGTACATAATATACTCTTCAGACGGAACGGCCGAGTACATCATAATATCATATTATTATAGATGCGTTAAGTACCCTATACAGTATAAATGTTTAATATACATACTTCGACGTGATTATTACAATAATAATACGTATACGATAATATTTATTGTAACATACACAAAACACATACAAAATCAGTAGAACACAGTTTAAAACACGCGGTCGGCCTATTCGCGGCGTTCAAACAAAGGGCGTGCTCCGCGACCGCGGAACCATTCTCAGACGCAAAACAGTGAAGGGAAGTGGCGATTCATACCACGTGTAGGTACAGTTATGTACAAACATAAAATGTACAATGTACATCCCTATGATGTAGAGGTTCGTAGTTTAGGGAGGGTCGAGTACTCGGGTGCCCTTCGGATATCGTCATCATCATGCAGATAAACCTACCATATACCTACGCTCGCGTAACCTGCGCGTAGATAGCACATAGTCCTGCAATATCAAAATAGTACGATATATTATATTATAATACATGCATTTGTACAGTATTGCATACTATGGTCAAGGCCATAGGGGGTTCAACATCCCTCTCCTTTACAACATGGAAAATAATCAATTTTCTAACATATTTTAAAGAATTTAAAAAAATATATTATTAGTTATAATTTATAAATACTAAATACTAAATATGACGGCTTATTACAGCTTCGTAAGATTGTTCAATCGGGGAAAAAAGTATTTGATATCCTATACAATCCTTTCATATCGATATACGTTCGAGTCTCGATAACTAGAAGTTGAAGGGGGATAAAAATTCACTTTCAGATATGTATTATTCGATATAATATCTAACTAATTTATAGGGAAACATTTTCTAGGGGAATAAAATACAAGTCGAGCTGTCAAGTTTTTCGAGTTATCGCGACTCGACTGTATATTGTACAGTATACACAGGTCCCCGTGACATCACATAATATTTATTTATTTAAAATTATAGATAAAAATTACAATTAATGTAAAACATCCAAATTAAATGTTTAAACACTGGCGCTTAAACCATATAGAAATAAGATAAGTATTGTTATCTATGCAATAGAAACTAATAATTATAAAAACAAGAACTATGTGGTCAATTTAATTGACGAATATTCAGAGATGAGATAAAGAGCGGTCTATAATGTCGATGAGGTTCATATGATGAGTAAAGCAGATCTATAAGGTGTACATCATTGAGCTGATTGTCATGTATAGGACGATAGGACGAGTGATGGAATTTTAAAAATAGTTAGAATAAAAAAGTTGGAAAATAAGTTTTATCGTTTATGAGCTTATTAAGGTAATGTATATTTGATGCATGATTGTGCAAGGGTGTGATGAGCTAGGAATTTTAAGCTTAAATTTTATAGTATATACAGGAGAGTGCAATAGTAATGTGACCAATATTGATGATTAATTATTATACGTAGCAGGAAAACTTCACAATGAACACGTCGTTCTGTTTTGATGGTGGTGGGATCCAATAGATGAAAGCAATACTCAAAATTGTAGGTCTTATACCAGCGTGTGAATTAAATTTTAAGTTTTTAGGTGGTAAGAATACTAGAAGTTTCTCAAAACTTGTTTAATTAGTTTAAGATGCTTAGCTGCATTGCAGCAAGCAATCTCAATGTACAGGTTGGAAAATAGTGTGAGTAATAGAGAAAGACTACGAGGGAATGTGCGAAACGATTTGAAATATTATTTTAAATGAGTGCACAATAATCAACTAAAAAAAACCTAAAAAAAAACTATCAAACTTACAACTTGTTTAAAATTGAACTCAACTATAATTGTTTTTTCTTGTGATAAAAAACTCTACGCGGTTACGTATTAAAAATTGTAAAATGTATAGGTACCAGGTACCATAGATATTACATTACTATATTGATATGTCTATGCCATGCCAGGTACCTACCTATTTCGTTTTCGGTTATTCGCGTCGGTCCAGTGGCGGGCGCAGCTGTCTTTTGTATGTGACGTTAACGGTTTTTAATGATTCCCCGTCGTCAGATAATATAACGCTTCTGCAAGAGCTCGGCTTTATTACGAGTATTATTGTTACTATGTATCGTATCGATCGGTGTACATATACATATAGCTGTGGAATGTGTTGGTTGAATAATAATTGTGCGCCTCCGGTCTCGACTATATAGTAGATATATATAGGTATGTGTACGCTATATCTGTGGAAAAAAAATATAAATATATTTAAACCGAATAAAGTACGAAATTCAGACAAGTATACGCCGCAGAGCGATTGATTAGGCGTGTTTCGGATGCGTTCAACAAAAAAAAAAACCCCAAAACGAAAAAAAAATAAAACCACTATACAGTTTTCGGCCATTGAAACGTTTGAAATTGTTTTTATTATGCACACAACGTATACATATATATATAGCGAGGCGAGTATATGCTGTAGCAGTATAGGTATACGCGATATTATGTAGAGAGACGCGGAAGAGTTGAAAAGGGGCTGGGCGCAGATGGGTGGCGGCCGGCGGGGGATCGGGTTAAAAGGCCGGGGATGAGACCGGACGCGCATAAAAAAAAAAACAAAAAACAAAACTAAAAACTAAAAAGCCTCCCGGGTATTTGACCCGGCGAATATCCATGGCAACGAGCAGATTTTTTTTTAACCACTCCTTTTGACCGACGACCCCGAGCGCATACACTACATATCGTATATAATACGTCGCAGCCAGCGTACATATATACACACATACACACACACTTTTCCTGAAAAAGTCCGTTTATTCGCTGCTGACGTTCCATTAAAACGAGAGCTGCAGAATATACGTACACTCGTAATAATAATATATATATTATGACGTACCTGTATATAGATGCGGGTGAAAAAAAAAAACAAAAAGCAACGGAAATAAAATCGAATATATAGAACTATATATACATGTAGGTACATCACATATTATATAATATATATGTGTGTGCGTGTGTTATAAAAACGGTAAGAGGGGGGAATGGATGGTGGCAAGAGTTGGCTTTTGATTATATACTCACAAGCGCGCGCGCAAATGAAATATTTCCTATATAGCTATGTATACATATACGCGCAGACTAGTCGATACATTTTGTTTTAATGCCCTACGCACACGTTTACATCGGGCGTGTCCGTGTACGATGCGACGAGTTGAAGAAAAAATTGTATTTGTGATAAAAAAAAAAAAAAAAAACGAGTTAAACGCAACAATAACGGAAGTAGCATATTTTTGTCAGCCATGTCTATAAGCATAATATTAGTTAACAGCTAGTGGCGGCTGTATTATAGTATTTTATAACTTTTATAAGGGTATATATTCAATATTATAAAAATAATACGAATCGAGAGTAAATGAAATGTTTGCAAACGACTGGAACCCGAATCAGAACCGGTAAGATTAAAAGGTGCCTATTATAATATAGTCCCATATTATTCCACGCAGGTATTTGACAGGAGTTATCAACTGTTCAACTGTTGTACGTCTTTATCAGCGAATAAACATAGTATATAGGTACATAGATATATTTTTATGCGATTCAGAATAATTTATTATTCTGCTCGTACATTATATAATCATGCTGCACGACCGATCGCCACCCACTTAAGTCAGCTCGAGTAGTTCGAAAAACTGTCTTCGCGCTGCCACTCATTAGTATTGTATACCTACGTTGTAATATGTATAGGTTAGAGCCCTACTAAAGGAGGTACAGGGACGGACTATAGGCCTGTAAAAGCCTATTAATTTCCTATTATAGAAGGCCCCATATTCAGAAAAGTTCAGAGGAGAAATTAGCATTTTTACCATGAAAATAACATAATTCCAACTGTGATTACACCAATAATATATTACCAAGGAGTATCGATCGAATCATAGTATTTTATAAAATTAGAAATTATTATGCAATTCAGAAATTACAGTTGAAGATAATAAAAATTTAAAATGTGCTATCCCGTAATTATGGTCCCCTGGTGCTTATCATTGAAGAACCCCGTGCCCCGTAGTACAAGGGCACACTATCCTACAGGACAGTAGGTCAGTGGGCCAGTGTGGACCAGCCCTGAGAATGTACCTACTTGTACACAACAATATGCCGTCGGGGTTATAATATAATACAGTTAACTGAAGAATGCAGCAGTTCTGTTATCACCGTAGTAAATACAATAGGTAAACCGAGCACAGCTTATTACACGTTGTGTTTTATACAACTATATAATATACCTACATTGTTTGATTATAACTCATTTCCTATAAAACCGCGCCGAGGCTGACGCTTATACCGGTGTGGATATAATATAGGTATATGTAACGGCGCGTGCCGTCTCGATTTCGAATAAATTGCTCGTCATCGGTGGCCAATTATTATTGTATTATGATCGTACGAAGAAGTAACTTCCCGCCGGATATAAGGTTTGCTTGAGATGACACACGATATACGAGCACAACGCCAACCACCAACCGTCGTTTAAAGGAGTGTGCATGCGTACAAGACGATCGCATCCCTTTCTTGGCCTTGGCTCGGCAATCCTGCACCTGGCTGGACACGCGCCAACTACAATACTCTTTACGAATAATTATAAAATGTATACGATACAACAGTAATAATAATACGACGTCCACGCGTACAACCGTTCCTGCGCGTCACGGTCCGGATGGCCCGATGTACGTTAGACGTGTGCCGAAGAGCATAATATTATAAGCAGCCGTCACAGCCGCCGAGCACACGAAAGACGTTTCTCTGTCTTGCGATCTCCGGCCCGGCACACGAACGGGGCGATTCGGTTATTTCCCCCTTCCTCCTCTGTCGACGTTAACGATCATTTAATATTACCGAAGTATATATTTTGTACTGCTGCCGCTGAACTGTGCGCAGCAATGTAATACACAATAATATGAATGCAATAGTAATTACTAAAAATTACTTAACAGTTAATTTATTGTTTATATATCTACCGCTGCGGACTGTTGTAGTACTGTACGCATGATTAATATATACGTATAGACTGCAGCAGTGTACACCCGTCGCGACAGAGAGACCGTCCTGAGAGAAATCCCGTTTTGAAGACAAACTGGCGTTGACGACTCGACACGAGTAGACTACGAATGTATATCCAAGTATAGAACAATTCGAAAGCATAACAATATACCTATATTATAATACTCGCGGGCAGTTGCGAGTGGTTAACGAAATGTCACGTGGTGACAACTGATAATGATATGTGTGTATTACTACTACTAATAATAATAATATCGTTTACGATATGCGCGCTTATAGGTATATCTCATAAAGCTGCAAGTAGGTAATCGATGTATCACCGCGCGCAGGTATTTCAAATAATAATATTTACGACGTTTATCGAGTTAACGGATTATAATAATGATCATATTATAATAATATAAGAGCGTTTTGATTTTTTTTTTTTATAAATACAGCATAACATTCGGAGGTGAGTACTACAACTGCATAACTGACAACGACGGAGAAAACATACCTGTCTACCTACGGTACCTACCTATTTTTATTAACGACTTTGGCGCGAGCATATAGGTACCTATTGTAGGTACTTAATAATATTATGTCAGACACGCTTATTACGCGCCTCAGACCTTGTAAAACGACATGTCCATAATATTATAATTATTGTATCTGCTGACGAAGGTACCTATATACATATATGTGCAATGTGTAATTATAATAAGATAATCCGCGATATGACGATACGACATCTATAGCCATAATATTAATAATATTATTAGGTATGTTATGCGCGTGTAACGATAACATTGTCTTTAATTCGCAAAATATTCAATCGGGATGTTTCGTTATTACTATTTCATAGCTATAATTACTGACTTCGTTTGATATTATTTTAGTGTTGAGTTTATTAGAAAACCGCAGTATTAAACGTTGATTTAAAATGTGCCACGTTGTGTGCACGGGCGTCCTTAGACTATTTTCTGGGGAGGAAGGGGGTGCTGTAACTCAACGATTACGTCGTATAAAAGTTAGGTAATAAAAGTTAATAAGTATTCTTAATTTAATGAATTAGGGACATTTTGCTTTATAGCTCAGCAAATAATAATAATCAAACCGTAATCATTACTATTTTATAGACAAAATGCATTTATTTGTATGGATTAAAAATTGGTCTACTGCAGCAGGGTGACTGCTCTCTTAACCCCTCTCCATTTCAGGAACACGCGTGTTTTGTACGTTTGCGGACTTCAACACTAGATTCTAGAAAAATATAGGGCTAGGTATAGTATACCTACCTATCGACATATATGTATAATCCATAAACACGGAAATGTACAACCTGTAAAAGTAAGGACTGCGATACACGCCCGTAAGTATATCAGATTGTATATAATATAATATCGAAACTGTTTTCGTGCGGTGCAGAGTGATATATTATTTTATAATGGAACCTTGAAATGGACACTTTGTACATTATTAGTCGGTACGCGCACGCACGTCAACGAAAACAGGTGTTGAAAAATCGTAACTACCGAAATAATATCTGTCTCTCTCTAAAAAAATAAAAATAAATTATCACGTGGTGTACGAAATGTTATAGATAGGCATAATATTAAAACGATTTAAATTTTTAATACGTTGTGATACTGTAGCGGATGGACAGTTGATAACTACTCGGTAGGATTCTTGCAAAAGTTGATCCTGATCTTTCCTTTAGATCCGCATATTTTCACTTTTTCATTCATTTTCACAGCAATAATATTATGATAATAATAATCCAATTGATCGAATGATGCGTCTAACCAACGAGCACCCTACTCTACTCAGATTATAACAAATGTTTATAAATAATTGGATTTAACATTCACCACGTATTTGACATTTGTAATATATTCGTTATGTATACCTGATTATTTTTATAAATTAATTTGACGTACTTTTCGTTACATTTTACGACTGGGCATCATACCCGATTATATAAATATATATATATAAAAATGGAGCGTGAAAAATGTCGTTGCCTCATCAATCAAGAACGGCTGGTCCGATTTGGCTCAAGTTTTTTTTTAGTATGTTTGTAATTTCCAGGAGAAGGTTTTTACGGAAGAAAATTTTAGGAAAATTCACCGGAAAAGTAGGAAATCTGGATGTAAAAAGTACAACAGTGTATTATTAATTATTGGTTGATATTGAGTATCGGGCATGTTTGTTGATTTATATTATTATTTTTGTCAATATATATATATGAATGAATGTTTGTGTGTAGATTAGACCTCTGGGAAGAAGACAGACTAATTTAAAAATGGTTAAATTTGGTTATTTTTATTCATCTGATATTAGTACGGTCAGGTTAGGTTAGGATTTTGTATTAATTGATTATAATATTAATCCACCATAGGTGGAATATGACAAACTTGGTATAACTTTGATACCTTTGGTACTTTAGAGTTAAATCATACACTTACGTACAAACAGCACGGGGTCCGCGATCTACCGCAGGTAGATTGCCTACCTGATAATATAGTGCTGCACTGCTTTAATTCCGGGCAACGGAAAAGTTAAGATGAACTTTGAACACCATACACCATACACCGAATATTAAATAACGAATTGAACAAAGTTTGAGTCATATAGAGTTGGTACATTTGATGGGCAACGAAGTGTACGGGATCAGCTAGTAATAAATAAATAATATCACAATTTTATAGTGTAATATCATAATATAGTATGGACATATTCACCAAATTATAAATGCGGCGCAACAACCGGTACTTAAAAAGTCAAAAATTATTTTTTCTAAGTTATTTAATTATTATTTTAGTGTCGACCTATTTCGACCAGTATTTTAAAAGATCGTTTAAAATGTGTTTGTATAGTAGTTTTATATAGAATATTCTACTATACCTATACAATTACTAAAATATTCCTTAAAATATTAAAACTGCAATAATAAGAAACGAATTAGCGTAGAAAATAACATGAATGGACTAAAACACTAAATACAAACGATATAAATACAATGTTTAACAATTTAAACTCACGAATTTTTATCACTTATAAGTTATAATTTATAAAAATCGTTGGAATAAAATTGTTCTCAATTTTTAATAAATCCTAATTGATAGATGCGCAAATACTGCAGTCATAACTTATAAGTATAACGACAGAAATTGTTTCGAAGTTAAGGTTATATAATACCGTTGTGCATATAAGTGTACATGGTAATGTATAACTTTATATAATAAGGTAAGGTATAATATATTGTCATGTTGCAGTCGCATAAATTAATAACAAAAAAACGGATTTAGAAAGAATTAGATTTCCGTAATTGTATAATCAACCAATTAATATTTATCCACGTTTTTACTAATGAACATGTTCATAATCTTGAATAATTTTTGAAAATGCGCGTGATTCCATCAATCGCGGCTTATGTTCGTTTTCGAATTAATTGAATAAAAAAAATTAACGACATTCCCGCCAAAATTATGAAATATATAAATTAAACGCGCAGAGCCGGTAAGCCTATTTTGCTGTGATAAATCTACTTGGATCGCGAGAAATATTCAAATGTGTGACGCGTATATAGGCATGCCTAATCGATATATGCGTCTATAACAATAATAATATTATACTAATCACCAAAATGTCGCGATTCGTTGCAGCGTTTTAATTAACGTTTTGCAGGACTGCTGCTCGTTTGCGAACATGTTGTAATAGTATAATATACAGCCATACTGCAGGTACACGAAATTATATCACTGAGCTCATGGATGGATAGACCTATGTGCCCTAACTGTAGATGGCCATAAGAACCGGGAAAGGGCTAGGTATTTTTTTTTATGAATTTTATTAAAAAAACATTTAAGTATAGTCTAGAAAAAAAGTTGTCATCACTTATTAGTTGATAAATGACATTTTAATTTTTAAATGTTCTAAACTTTGTTTTTCACACAGACAAAAATAGTTTTTCTTCTTATTCCGGGGACTGCGGAAAAGATTCATGTTTGTGGTGCACACAAAAGTGTGGCCTTTTAAACATTTCAAAATTATTAATCAAAACTTAATCAAAAAAAAAGTGTTCATATCCACCCAAATATCCGAGCTTGTAACGAGTATTATAGATTGATTGTAGCCATGTAGATAGGTCGGCGGTGTTGGAAACGCTTATTGTTCGAATGCGACGAACACGAATTCGAAAACACGAAAAACCACATTAAGGAAAATATAAAATTATATACGGCGCGGAATTATTATTGTACGTTATTTATCGCAAGATCTGCAGCACACGAGGACACCTGTGACCTTATTACTAGATTATATTATATGTTATTTATTTTTTTTGTTTGGTGTTTTTTTCAGGGGGTTTTGCATGTGAACATCGGAAGTGGACATTATGCGTATGCGACGCGGGCGAGTGTGCTTTGTGTATCTCTCGTATACAAACTAATGTATGTATAGGAGGAACCGACACGCGATTTCCAACAGGAAAGGACATTAAGTTTCCACTAGCACGGAGATTGTTATCGCGACTTCAGCTCGGTCAGTGTGTATATCGTGTATAATAGTAGCTATAGCATAATAATAATAATAATAACAACAAATCATAATGGACACTATATAGGCGATATCATGTGTACGTACTTAAAACGCATGTGTACCTATGTGTGTTTATGTGTGTTCCTATATCGTGCAGACAGAATATTATCGAAACGATATCGTGAATAAAAAAATAATAATATTTAGGTATTAATAATTTATATACTTACGGTTCAATATGTCATGTCCGGAGCTGTTTTCTGGCAGTGTCGGTGTCACTATGAACTTTCTGTATAATAATATTATAATACTGGTGAAGTCTATAATCAAGGAATTACAGTGTAATCGATACATATAAATATATATTATAATGCAATATTGAAGTGTATACTATATTAAGTGTCCTGCAACGTGTTTGTCCCCACCATTAAATGATATTTTTCTAATTATTATCTTTAAAATATTACTTTTGATTTTGTAAGATCCTTCAATGGATTTAAAGTACCTATTTATTTTTTTATGTGTCTTAAAAATCTGAGATAGGCAGATAGCTATAAAGCAAACGCAATAATAATATTATATATCTTATTATATTATATTCTGCATAAACTTTTTATGAGTTGAATATTATTAAGAATTCAAACAGCAATAAGTTAGTATAGTCGATGCTTAAGAATAAGTATTGCTTAGGATATACTTATGACTCAAATAAAACGAGACTTTGGCTTAAGAAAAGAAAAAGTGTTACTTAAATTAATATTGGTCGAGATTCGAAACCTACCTTATGCATTGCTATTTAGTTATAATCACAATTTTTTATTTCTTAAATTATCAAAATTAACCTAAGCAATACTTATTCTTAAGCATCGACTGTGAATACGGCCATTAGACTTACTTATTACTGTTTGAATACCTACTTAATAACATTCAACTCATAAAAAGTTTATGCTGCAAGATACGTATAATATATCGTATAATATAATATAATACGGTTCTTAAGACTTAGGTAAGAATCTATATCATCTGTATCGAAGACAACTTTACAATTTATATTACAATTTAAAATTGTATTACTGTGCAGTTTATACAAGGAAATAATACCAAATTGTATTATATTATAATAATTATAATTGTTATCATAGCTATGCAAACATATGAGTAAATGAAGTGTTTCTGAATTTTGAATATTGACAATAGTTTTAGATAATTTGTGTTCAATAAATGGACAATACTGCAGTCATGATGATTAAAGTTAGGATATGGAGTTTCTCCAGTATTTTCATGTACATTAGGTACGTAAATGCAGTATAAGTTGGTACCTATATTTTACTATATATTAAATTTTTAGCTTCAATGTAATATTTTTATAAATTTTTTTAGGTACCTTCTCATTTTTTAATAATAAATACTTATACTCTTTATTATGTTGAAAAATACAAAATTTAATAAAGATATGTCTTATAAGATCCACGTGCTGAATCGAGTTAGCCGAGTTATGATTTAAAACATTTTAACTGTAGTTAGGTAATAAATAATTAAAAACGAAAACTGTTTACTAATGAATGCATTAAATACAATCAGAATATATAATATACCTACCTATTTAATTTAAAAGCATATTTAACTTGGTATTTTTTTTATTGTTTATTGTAAATAAAATAAAAAATGATTGAAGGTATTTGCAGTAAAAAAAAATGTTTTAACTACATAGACCATCGTGATTAAAAGTTAAATTTGAACGTTAATTATTTTTATAATAGTGTATGTACACTCTATCGTATATATTTAGATTTGTGCACTCGGCCGTGCGGACGTATTAATTAAAAATTGCTGTACGATACTGTTGCCCTGGGCAAATTTTAAAAACGGTGTGCTCGTTTTTTTTGTGTCTGTCCGTCCACGTAAACAGGAATAAAATCTGTCTGATAGGAAAACCGAATAAAATCAATAATACATACTCGAAGGGGGTTGTGGGGAAAACCCCGGAACACCACCGATCGTGCCTGCAGTCTCGCGCATCACTTACCGGTCACGGTGTGCAGAGTGGTTGATAAAGTTACAAAAAAGCATACATAAAATTATATTATTACGACGCAGGACGTTTTGTTTTATCGTCGTGAAAAGCAATTAATTTATTTCCCTGTATATTTTTTGAGTTTCAGAAAAAAATTTTACCGTCACAATTTAAAGTAACTTAAATAACATCATTATATTATCGGAAAAAATTGATTTTTTTTTAGCTATTTTTCACTAGTTATTTAAAATATTTTAATGAAGCGCAACTTATTTTTTATTGCATATTACCTATAATGTTTTATGGAACAGAATATTTTCCAGAAAATATCGAAAGTTGAACTATAATTTATTATTTATAAATTATAAGTTATGTTGTGTAAGACGCGTTAATATGCTGTACCTATTAATACGTTTAAAGAAGATGTGTACCCGTCTGCTGTACAGCCTAATTGCCGTCCAAACTTCAAACGATTAACCGAAGTAGTAATTACTACTCGTTAATCGATGTTTGCATATTCACTAATAATAATATGTTCAAATAAAATATAATAATTTTAAGAAAATAAATAAGGACCATTAGAAAAAATTTAAAACTCGAAGATTATAATAGCCGTACTTTAACAAAATATGGAAATTACGGTTTTAATTTATTTAGCGAAAACCGTATAATATTAAAATGTAGTGAATTATTTAAGTACTTCAAACGACGTAAAAATATATTTTTAATGCGAAGAAAACATTGAAAAATATCACTTAAAAAAATACACGACAGCGTTAGAACACTTTATACTTAATATAGGTAATAGTAATAAATAATAAATGTAGACTCGAACGATATTCTTGTAAGTAACGTATCTTACTCCACGGATGAGGTGCGGCAGCAGACTGCGATATCATAGATGATAATATTATATTATCATGGCTGCGGTCATCTCGATCGGACAATGACGACCGGGTTATAGGTATATTAGGTACTTGTACGCGATTCGGTATTGGCGGGCGGAGAAGACGACGACTGTGAGAAAATCGTCGAGTCGAGGTGCTGCTGCTGCTCGTCTCTGCAGAAAACAAACAATGATAAAACAACGGCGCTGCAGCAGCAGCAGCAGCAGAAGCCACGCAGACGTGGCGGCAGCGATTTATTGTAATATATTATAATAATGCGGATAAACGATAATAATAATACACAACGACAACAACAATAATAATAATAATAACCTGCTACCCGGTCCCATGGGAATTTTCTGCAGGTATGGAGCCGCCTACGCTTGTGCGTCTCTGCGCGCGAGGGGGTGGTTTTTGCACGGCCGAGCTACTGTCTCCGTTGCACGCCGTCCGCTTGCCGGCACCCCGAACGGGCGCTTCCTCTGTCTCACTCCGTCGCTCGACCGGTTCACCGGCGGCGGCACTTGTTCCCCGGGTGTGACGAGTCCTTCTTCGCGCTGGGTCCTTCGTCCTTCGATTCCTGCATAAAATTAACGCCGCCTTGATGGCACGCAGCTCGCGATCGTCCATCGGTTTCCCACACTTTGTGCACGCACACACCTCTTGTCCCGCGTCCTGTGTGAACACCAATGGGCATCATAAATCTTTTATATTTTAGCAAACGGTTTTTTAAGTCTTTCTGCACACCGCGATTCGAGTAATAGCGCCGGCCGAGTGTGTCGTCGCGGGTCAGTTGTCGTCGTCGTGTTATGTGTCGGGCTCGAGCTTTGATCGCGGGAGCATATACAATTGCAAACGAAAACGTTTAGATACGCACTTAAAAATAATTTTATTAATTTTTGGGTTTGCGAGTTTTTTGTACTTTTTCACGTTATTGGGTTTTTTTTTCAAACTACATTATACTAGTACACCTACAGTGTCTCTATACTCTTCATCACGCGTCGTCTATACAATCAATAAACGATATACCTAGGTACGCGTGTAATATCATAAAATAAATACGACTCTATGTATTGTTGGTCGTGAAACCATGACATGGCCACAAGATCTAAAAATTTATTTAATTTTAGTTTATGTTAATAATGATGCTATTAAATATAATATGTTAAAAAATAAAAAAAATATGTTCCTAATATTAAAAATTCTCCACATAAAGTGCATTATGTGCATAAATGCAAAATAACCATTTTTGGTATTTCATTCGTAAAATCATAAAATTAATTTAAGCTATTAAAAAATATACAATAAGCAAAAAGTACAAAAACTTGCAAATACAACAAAGTTGGAGTCTTATTTATTAACAACACCGTCTTCGATTACGACCCAACGCGTCTTCGTTGCGGACTTCCGAACCAGAAGAAAATTCCTGCAAATATCAATATGACGGCACGCATAATATTACAGTTATAATCATACAAATTTTAGTATGAATACACGTGGCTGAATATTGCGCAAAATACTTTTTATGAGAATTTAGTATTGGAAGAAGTCTTCAAATATGTAGATAATATGTAAGTATCTTAAGTATAATGCACACGACTTAGATTGATAATTTTAAAGTAAGCGATGATTTCGTTTTCTATTAGACTACTGTTTAGGATAAGTACTGTGTAAATTTGTATGGTGTAAAAAATTACAAGGCATAATAATTAGACCCTCGTAGGTTATTAATTTATGCCTATAATATATACTTACTTTTTAAATTGAGATAATACCTATGGATAATTATAATATATTGTTTACAATTAATATATAAATAAATGTATAACCACACTATTTAATAATTTAATAATTATATTTACACCGGTTTAGCCGTTTCGTGGATGAATACAAATGTAAGCGCACCTACATGACCCCATTGTAAGTTTAGTCAGGACTTAAACAAAGAGAGATAATAATAATTTAATACTGTAATAGTTATTTTAATTACTATATTCGTCACAGTTTACAGGGGGTACCAGTTATACCTAGACACAAATATAATTCAAACACGATAATTGTATGTTAAATAATTTGTGTATACGTTTAATACTTTAATGTATTATAGTCTATAGTATTATGTAACATATTATACATAATCATCTTCAATTAAAACATGTTTATTACCAATCAAATAGGTTTACATAAATATAACATTTAAGATTAAAGATTATAATATTGTGGCGTTGGGATCAAGAATAAGAATAAATTCAACATACCGCCCATAACTAAATATTTTATTTAACTACATTTTCAAATAATCCACAGATCAAACAAAAGTTCGATTAAACAATAACAAGGGCATAAAGTATCGAAAATACATTTAAAAATGCGTTATTATTATTAATTTGTAAACGAAAATAAAAATGTTTTTCATTATTTCATATTATACGATAACCGATGGTAATAAGCTAATGCTAGGTTTTTGTATACATATTAGTATTTAAAATTTCGTGTGTATTAATGTTAATAAACATATTAGACATTTAATAAAATGTACATTAATTTAATCGAATTTATATATAATTTTTTTAGGTTTATTGTTATATTATGATAATTTAGAACAACTAGAAAAGTAAAATTATAATGGTTCAAATGCTTAATTATCGTAATACAAATGGTCGTATAGTATTAGTTAAAATAATTTTTAATAAAATGCCATTAACCATATCATGTTAACAATCGTTTACAAATATATAAATAAAATATTATTTCCGCGAGTGTTTCTTCCGAAAAAGTCCAATGGATAAAATTGTAAAAAAAAATATCTCAAACCAATTTAACGCATTAATGATTGATTATAATTATACCTACCTATGACCTATATAAACAAAGCACATATGAACTAAATATTATAAAGTGTTACCGCTCACTATACATAAACTAAGAAAAAACCCCTTACATGTTTATTTTTAGTGAAATTAAAGAGTTACAAAGATATTAATCTATGCATAAATTATTTATTTTATGTTCATAAAATATACCTTCAAAACTACTATTCGAATGCATATTATGTTGTATACCAAAAATAATATTATGAATGCCAGAATGCGTATTATTAATAAGTCATAATTTATTCTATTAATCGTCGTGCTCAATCGCACATATTATTCTAGTATTTTTAGTATAATATTATTATATATTCGTAACGTTTTAATCAGTTTATAATATGTTTCTTTTCATGTTACTAAACGGTATTATGATCGCGCGTATAAGCGCCGTCACTGCCATTTTATCTAGTAAATTATTTATGACTTTGAATTGAAAGCAGCGCATTGTCTATTAGGTACAGTGAGGCGTCCAACGACGATAATTAATAAAACACTAATATTATTGTACAATGTATTGTTGAAGTCTAAAATATACTGTCGAGCTCATTATGCGAATGGCCAATAGTTTTAAGTTTTTTTTCAAGTCATTCAACCTATATTATTTCATTAATGCGATAAAATGTTGTTAAATGTTTAAATTAGATTAAATATTGTGTAACAATAAACTATTATTGATAGTAAGTACCTAATGCTGTAATATTATCTTATGCCACAAACGTCTAAAACTATATTCAGTGTTAAATTGAGCATTTACGTTTGATGTATGTCTCTATAAGATGGAAATATAATGAAGCACTTAGGTATATTTTTATTATAAGTATATAGTTTATGATGGATACTAAAATACCTATAATATTGTATCTAATCTTTAGGGTACGGTCTATGTAATATTTGGAGTATGACGTTCCCAATACGACACCGCACAACTAAGACAATATTGTCTGCGTTATTTTGTGCCGGCTTGATATGAATATTAATATCAGGAATTCGTTAGCGATCAGTGGCGATTTTAAAGATTATCTATTAAATATTTGTAATCGATTCATCGTTGTCTGTAATCTGTTTAAATACACCAAGGGAAATTGTCTCCACGCTCTAAGACTGAGGCTCATGTTTCTATAGCTTCAGCGCGCCGGTAAAATAAGAAGCTATTGTAACATAAAATCAACAATTAGTATAGATAACGTAGGAAATATTTCCATAAGAAAGCACACGTAAAATTAAACGTTATTTTTGCTCTTGCGCATAAAATAGAATGACGTATAACAGTTAACTTAGTGCTGCCTTTTATAACTATGTTTAAATGGTATTATTTTATATATTATATTATAATATCTTAAGGTCGTAAATCACCACCATCACGCCATTTAAAATTCTACTCGGTGGCTGTCGAAAATGAAAACGAAAAACATTAGTTTTATACAAATGGCCTCCGCCGAAATACTTCTGGCTGTGCAGGAAGAGGGAGAGTACAATATATACGTTCAATATATATACGCGCGGTATCTGTGCATATAATAATAATATATTCTACTCTTCCGTTTATCCGCTCTATACCGGCAGTGTTGTTTTAAATAAATTATATTTTCCGTTTTAAATGAAAAACGCATACACCGTCCGGCGGCGGTGGCGGAATGTATATATATGAGCGCAGAACGGACAAAAGGACATTAAGATAATGGAAAAAGGGGAGGCGGCGGCGGCGGCAGAGGGACATTATATTATATAGCGTCCGTTGTTTTTTCTACCGCGAATCCCTCCGGTCGGCAATATATACCCTCCCTCCATCTGGCCACGGCCCAGAAAATGGTCAAACAATGACTAATGGCAAAAGCCGTAAATATAATAAATCTAGGTTTTGGCTCGGGAACGGTAATCCCCGGGGCACATATACACACACACGTATATATATATCCAGGGTTCTGGGTTTTAGGGTTTTAGTAAATTTCTACCCACATCCCCGTGCGATTGCTGTGCAAAACCCCATTTCTGTCACTAAAACAAGATAGGAAAAGGACAGCAGCAGACGGGGAATTGCCAAAACACCACCAGCCACCGCACCAACACGACCACCGCCCCCCGCGCCACAATCACCCGATACTCAAGCATCGGCCGACGGGGTCGTTCGCGTCTAACTCAACAACGTAGTCCTCCTCCTCCGACCACCTCGCGCGCCGCTATCACTTCCCCTCGAACCCTTTATATATATAAATATACATACACACACACACACACACACTCCGATCCCTTCAAAACATTTATACATGTATGGCTCGTTTTCCGTTTTCGCGATGGAACGGGAAATAGACGTGCACATACAAAGGTCCTATACGCCCCCCACCCCCCCCCCCACCCGGCAGCATATACGAGCCAGTCAACCGACCCCCGCAAAACCTCTCAGCCGCCGCCATCCCTTCTCGTCGTTCGGTCAGTCGGTGCGTAACTGTGTGCAGAATTCCAATGAAATACAGCTGCCCCCTCAGCTTTATCATCCCTTCTCGTCCGACCCACCCCTCCCGGCCTTGGGGTTTTATCGGCGCACACATACGTAAAATACATATATATTATATTTGTGCGCGTGTATATACGTATATAATATAATATATATACACACTTTGTCCGTTCCCTTCGACCCGCGTCAACCCATATCCCACAACCGGAATCCCCTCCGCTAAAATAAAATGGCTCTCTTTGACATAAGGGGATCCCTTACGCTCCCACCCCCGTGAAAAACTTTTCCGGCCATCTCATTGGTCCGCTCTAAACGGGCGGTCCCTTCGTACTTATTCAACCCCGAAGGGATGACGAAAAAACGTATCGTTAATAATATGACGCTGAACCAAAAAAAACTGCGATTTAATTTTAAAATAAAAATAAAACGTAGGAAAAATATGAAAAAGCCCTCGATTTATCTTATTGGCATTTTTGTATTTTACCGAAGCTATTAATAATGATGATGGACGTGAGCTACCGGTAAAAATTGAAAAATATAAAGTTTTTTTTTTCGTCCATCCTATATATATTATATAGTTACATAGTACACACATACACACATATATAAATACACACACATATACACCCAACCACATATATTATATACTTTTATATTATTTTTAAAGTCAGCATTTTTTTGCTAATTGACTAATTGGCGTAGGTTTTTTTTGAAAAGATTAATTTTTAGAATACATATTACCGATTGATTATTATTATTATTTTTTTTTTTAATAATAATAAAACAATATAGGTAGGTAAATATAATATATTATGTGTATTCAAAAATGCGCTTCAATTGTTCGATTTAATAATTAAACCATCAGAGAGATTTTTTTATACATGACGAAGCTTTTCAACTTAAATTATGTTTTATATTAACGAGTTTTTATTATTATTTATCATTTAATCGAATACGGTGGAAATACCTACGCAATATTGTTCCCTACAAAATTTATAGCGTTCAAAATAAAATAATAACACCTCATTTAAAATATATTAATATTCCTATCCATTAAATACCTAGTATATTCCCCATACCAACGTCTTTAATAGCTATTAAACCTAGGTCTGTGGGCATGCGAATAGCCCTTAGGATATAAACCTATATAGTATATATGTATAAAATAGTTTTGTAATATAGTTTTATATATTAAACATAGGAAATCCTACCTTAGGATTTATGATTTCTACTTCTATGATATGTGTTTCATTTCATTCATGTGATTAATTAATAATTAGTTAAAAAATCAACATAGTCGTAGCTGGTGCTCTTATATAAGAATAAGCAATTTCAGATTTGATGTTTTTTTTTTAAATTTTATGTTCGAATGAAGTGTACAAAGTATTTATTGTCAAACAAGAAAAACATTTTACAAGTAGGTTCTTAACTATTAATATAGGCTTGGATCGTAATAGCAAGTTCGACAATTTTTTTATTATTTATTAATAGATAATTAACACCCACAAGAAAATATTAGAAAATATTTTACAAGCAAGTAAGCGACCAGAGCATTGTTTTTACCAAGTGTTCATTTAATATGGTTCACATAATGTGTGTACATAATAACTATGACAAGCATTATCCACGAAACTATGAAACTCAATAATTTATAATACGCATCATATGTATAACAAATTGAGCATTATAAAGCGGCGGAGGTTACTTCCGAGCTGGTTTATTACCCTACTATTATAGTATACGTGCAATATATATATAATTGTTTATTTACGATAATAATAACAGGTACTCACAATTCACAATTTCATCCTCATACGCGATGCAGATTCTTAAAGAAACACATCAATATAAGTATTGTACTGAAATACAAAATAAATTACGATAAGCATCATTTCCTAATATTTTTTTTTTTTTTTTGAGATCATCTATTCTCACATATTAAGTGTTTTTTTTGTACTATACCAAGTATTGAAATGTAATATTGTTATAAGATCGTGTTTATATTTTAGTTTACAATTACCAAGTATGTATATAACCATATACATATAACTTTTAAAGCTTTTTCACGATGATTGACGAGTATTAATTATTATAATTGATAACGAATTTTTATTAGGAATCATATTGTTATATTTTAAATTAGTGGAAATATAATACTTCACGAACTATGGTAGGTAAATATAATGCTCATTTTATACAGTCGTTACTTTTTTGAAGTTTACAAATTTCATGAAATATTTCATTCATTTGAAAAATAAAAATATATTTTAAGTTATCGAAAATAATGTTTTAATATCCAGTTATGTACTCATACTTAGAGCGAGAGAACAATTTTAAAATTATGTTTATTGTATGAAACAAAGACAAGCCACTAACATACAATGTGGAAATTGCTTTATATATATTATATACATAAAACAATTTAAACACAACTACATAATAACCTCATAAAGTCATAAATCATCCGTAAAAAAAACTCATTACACATTCAAAAAAATAAATAAAACATGTATGAAATTTTATATTTTATTTATAGTATTTGTTACTTAATATTGTTCAGCAATACTTTCAAATTTAGGTAAATACCTATATTGTATTTATAATTATGGAACTCTGCCCCCTAATCGCTTCCCATTCAATATTTTGCTTTGCGAGCTGAGAGTACCTATATATAAGTCTAAATATAACTCTAACACAATTTTAACATTATACATTTTTAACATTTGTTAACATATTCAATAACATTTAATACACATATTATTTCAGTGATGCCTTATTAAATAAAATATTTTCAATTGATTTCTCTTCAAATTTGCTCTCAGTCCTAACTCCCCACGATTTTGACTATCGATGGTTGCTATATTATGTTCAGCAAGTCGGATAATATTACAATTAAATTAATTTCAGTAAATATTATATTATCAAACGGGTTACGATTAATGGGAAGTATTATACTCAGAAATTATTGGTTTACCATCAAATGTATACATATATATTTTTTTAATGTGTGACGATAAAATATAACATGATAGGTACCTAGTAGATTTTCTTTAATAAACAATAACACCTAGGTTATTATTAATATATTAATATTATTATTATTTTACGATTCAAAATAATATCTTCAATATTATGCTGTTAGAAAATGCAAATATAAACATTCAGTGAAATTTTCATGTATCTACAGTTATTTGTTTTTGAATTACAACAAAATAACAAAATCGCTACATGAAAAACCGAGTGAATATCAAATCTTGTAAAAATATTAACTTCAAACGCTCATAAAAATGTAATTTGACTTTTTGTAGACATTTTTTTTTTTTGACAAAGGTAAAAAAACTTATGAGGAATCTTGTATTACATTTTCAAATCATAGATTCAAAAATAAAAATTTTTATGAATTTCTAACTCAAAATAATTTGCACATTTTCGTGATTTTTACATGTCTTGCCAAAATTTGAACTACTATAAATGCTTATAAAAAAAATCGAGACTATAGATTTAATTAATATTTTTCAAATGTCATTGTAACAATATATTAAGAGCCTTGTGTTTAATTTTCAAGCTTTTTTACACAACAAATAAAATTTCATTGACATTCATAAAAATAAAAAACTAAAAAAATTGGAAACTGAAAATGTCCGAAAACAATATTGTGTTTAGAAAATGCTAATATAAGCAACCAGTGAAAATTTCATTTATCTACGGTAATTTGTTTTTAAGTAACACCAAAAACCAAAATTGATGTTGTCGAAAACCGATTTTGCATGAAAATTTCCGGTTTTTC
>NC_042494.1:15035087-15035900 GCF_005508785.2 Acyrthosiphon pisum | reverse complement strand
ATCTAGTTGGTACTTTGGGGGGGTCAAAAGTAAAATTTTCCAATAGTTTTCAAAAGCGCCGTGAAAAATAAAAGAAAAATTAAGGAAAAACGGGAATTTTTACGCAAAATCTGTTTTCGAGAAAATTGATTTTGGTTTTTGGTGTAACATTAAAACGAATGACTGTAGATACATGAAATTTTCACTGGTTGTTTATATTTACATTTTCTATACATGATAAAATTTTCAAAATATTTTGATTTGGTTTGAGCTGTTTACAGACAATTTCAGTTTCCAATTTAATTAGTTTTTTTTTCTATAAATGTCAATAAAACTTTATTTGTTGAGTAAAAATACTTGAAAATTTATTACAAGGCTCCTACTATATTATTACAATGACATTTGAAAAATATTAAAAATCTTTAGTCACAGTTTTTTTTTATTAGCATTTAAAGTTTAAAAATTGACAAAATATGGAAAAATCACGAAAATTACCTAATTATTTTGAGTTTATAATTTGTAAAAATTTTTCATTTTAGAACTAAGATTTTAAAATTTAATACAAGATTCCTTATAGGATAATCTACCTTTATCAAAAAAAAATGTCTATAAGAAACTCAAATTAAATTTTTATGAGCGTTTGAAATTCATATTTTTACAACATTTGATATTCACTCAATTTCTTACGTAACGATTTTCTTATTTTATTGTAATTAAAAAACGAATGACTGTAGATACTTGAAAATTTCACTGAATGTTTATATTAGCATTTAATATATACGATAAAATTTTGAAAATAATTTGACTCTTTTTGAGCTGTTTACGGACATTGTA
>NC_042494.1:15034291-15035037 GCF_005508785.2 Acyrthosiphon pisum | reverse complement strand
ATATATTATATTTAATCAGACTAGATATTGTTCATTCCAACTTACAAGATCATTTAGTTTTTTTTAGCAATATCTAGTAATAGTCTATTTGTTACATTTCGCTCAAATATACTTTTTCATCTTTCTAAAAAAATTTTGACTTCTTAATGACATGTCTGATTGTGAAAACAAAAATGAGTAAATAAACTACAGTAGTTTCCTAACAACAGTCAAACAATTTATAGGTACTTTTATGTCAAAAAAATTATTTTGAAATAACTGATTGCTTGCCTAGTTACGTAGGTAGGTTATAGAGTACATATTAGAATTATAATCAAAACACTATTTTAAAACTTAATAATCTATATTAAAATTATATTAAAATGTATATAACACGTCATGGGCTATTACAATATATTATAAAACAAAAAAAAAATCATAAATAGAACTCTGAAATGGTAAAATTAGATCATTAAATTGAGTATTTATCCTCTATTATTATTAATCTTCTATATTCTTTACCCTATGATTATTACTGAAATTTTATGGTACATAAATATTTAAAAATTCAAGGTATTACTTTACTGGGCACCCTTTTAAAAATTTTTTTTTTGTGGGTTACATGTACCCTGCTGGGTATTGTTGTTACTTGAAACCCATTGTCCCATTGTCCTTTTTATTAATGTAAATGGTAAAGATAGCTATTTAATACTGTATGGTATAAACAGCTAACTTAAAATATATCTTGAACTTTTAAATAAAGACTG
>NC_042494.1:15032802-15034191 GCF_005508785.2 Acyrthosiphon pisum | reverse complement strand
AAGCTTTGTTTTTCATGAAAGTCACATGAGTTTAGTTATATAAAAACACATATTTTATTTTTCACTCTTAGTAAGATTAAAAATCTGTGATGCATATTTATGTTTAAAAATAAATAAATGAGTTTAAGTTGATGTTATATTGTTAGGTATTTATATTGATATATATATATATGCACATAATATATATTAGCCTATATTATTATGTACTGTTTTTTCTTTTTTAATATCTGGTCACCATAAATATATGTAGAGATTGGGGTAAGATGGAAATTGTAAGTCGTAACCAGTTGCTGATATTATATTTAATTTTTCAACGCAACAATAGCTGTATTATTGTCTTACTGGTCTCCGCGTATAAATATTGTATAATATTAAAGATAATGTATTATAATAATAAGAACATACGTTTTTATTATTATACGAAATTTGAAAATTATTATTAAATAAAAAAAATATTTTAAAAACGTATAAGTCCTAATCGAGATGATAAGTGTTTACTGTTATACTTATTATATAGATAATGATATTATAATAAGTTATAAATTTATTATGTTTGTTGAACGACCTGACAAATAAATATATGTAAATCAAACGATTTAATACTTTTGATAGAATTTATAAAATAATTATTTTAAACTATAAGCTATAAAGAGTTTTAAATATGCAATTCGTTAATAAACAATTTTATTTTTATTTTTAATGTAAAAATTTAATTATATGTTGTTTTATCATTATTATTAATTAATTAATTGTTCACTGAATAAAATCGTAAATATTCATAAAATATTATTGATACCCAGTTAAATATTAATCGACTATAATATTTAACGAATTTATCTATGTATACTGCAGAGTGCAGGTACTATAAATCATTTATATTGTTTTCATTAAACGAATAAAAAACAAATGTTTTCAATGCAAACGCCTAATTGCCACCAGAAGATGAATATTATAACAAATGCTTTGGATAATTTTAATTAGTAATTGTTGTTTTTTTTCCACCATAGGTACATATGATTGTACACTTGTTGTTTATCATAAAATTTTTGCATCACAGTTTATTTCACTCGTCTATACACGTTTAGTGCTAAATGTTAATTATTATATTATTATAGTTTTTGGAGTAACAAAAAAAAAAAAAAAAACAGTGAAACAACACACTCCTGCATTTGTGCCTATTACGATATTATACTTCTTCGAAATGATTTTATTATTATGGCTTATAAACTATATTTTATTTATTATTATAGAATATAGGTGCATACGTGTAATATGGATAAGTAGTGGCGTAGTGCAAGTGTGCGTCGACACCCTCCTTTTATTACACAGGTACCTATAGTTTTTAATGTTTTCTCTCCCGCTGTTTAGTAAATGACGACATGACGTTGA
>NC_042494.1:15023582-15031532 GCF_005508785.2 Acyrthosiphon pisum | reverse complement strand
TTTTAATTTCGTATTGTACACCTATAATATGTGAATTGTATATAATACAAAAATATATATGTATAACCGGTCTCAGGATATCCTGAATCCGTACCGGAAACGCGAAAAACCACAAGTTCCTCCGACCTACGCGTCCAGATTATTGTCCCCGTCGCATACGACGTATTATACCTAGCTACGACCATTAGCACTGTGAAATCCGGAAGTCGGAACCGACCTACACGGCCGTAAGACTATATTATATTATAATACCCAATAATTGTTCCGCGGACACGGTGGCGTTACGGTGTGCTGCGCCCGCGACCGCAATTGAAACGGCACACGAACGTATTTGTTTACTGTATTATAATATTATCGGGCGGGGATAATTTCCTCAAAATAAAAAAAAAAAACAAAAAGAAAGGTACATTCCATAATTTTCTTACACACAGTGTTGTGGACTTGAATCGTGTATATTTTCGTGAAAATATTAAATCATAATAATATACTAAATCTTACAATAATAATTATTGGTAGACATTTATTTTTAGTGAAATTCATAGTTAAAGTATGCCATTTTAACATGTTAAAAATTATCCTATCATGTACTATACATGTATTTAATCGTTTCTTTATTTATTATAAACTATAATATTGGGTTTATCGTGGTTTTTATATACCTATGTCTTACATCACTCGTGAGAGGAATTGTGGGGCGGGAGAGGATAGCAAAATAATTTTGATCCCGTGCTAAAATATACAGTACCTATATATTATTATATCATGGCGTGGCGCCTCTGATATCATCGTTATATATAACATATATAATATTATACTACACGAGCACTGTCGCATACAAATTATTTTTGTTGTTTTGATGAAATAGTTCTTGGACGGGTGTATGCGACTATAACTACAACTGTAGTAGTACACTGTTTATATTATAATAAATTGTGTGGGCGACGACTTTGTGCTACGCGGCGGCTCCGAGGGGA
The DNA here is from genome assembly GCF_005508785.2 of Acyrthosiphon pisum. Classification (NCBI taxonomy): domain Eukaryota; kingdom Metazoa; phylum Arthropoda; class Insecta; order Hemiptera; family Aphididae; genus Acyrthosiphon; species Acyrthosiphon pisum. Next base: position 15,030,558 of record NC_042494.1, on the reverse strand, counting down.
AGAGCGCCGTTTAGGTGTTGTGGTCACGAAAGAACGGACCGCGAGTTTCCTTTTAGCCTAATTGAACTGCAACAGGGCTGGACGATGCGGCGGCAGGTCTGAAATGGACACATGTAGTTCTTATCATTATTGCGTGTTTTCAGATAGTTTCGAATTAATACAGACATGACGATGGTGAGCTCGTTATTTCCGGTAATATACGCCGCCGCGAGGTGACACGGACCCGCGACGGTCTATAACAATGAAGCATAACTATGAGCTTACTGCCGGAATCGATTTGTATCACAAAACTACGCCGTAGTAAGTCTGCGTGGACAAAAATGACGACATGTGCATATTGCAGTTATTAATATCGAAAATTGTAATAGTTAAAAAAAAAACTGCAGTTTGGTATTAAGACTTATGGCGAGTTGCACGAAACATTAATAATTAATGAATCAATAGTGAGCTTAAACAAGATTTAGTGGCCCACGGTTGGGCCATTAAACTTTTAGTGAAAAGTGAACCGTTCGATTTAATAAACTGTTTATGCAACCCAGTATCAGACGTTATACTTGGGTATATTGATCGCTATGATTAGAAACTCAAATAACAATAATATCATGATTAAAAATGTGTAGGTATTGCTGTATTAGGTACTTAATATTTTACCAAAATGTTACCGGTTGAATAACGAATTTTAATTATTTACGTAGGTTAATGCGAGTGGACGTGTTTTTTGTTTTCATAAATAATTTATAATGTGGACAAAGGCGGTTAATATAATATAGGTAGGTACGCGTTACGTATGTTAAGTCATTGAGAATTTTTTTTGGAATTATATTAATCGTAGCGCGTTTAATAATACGGAACATAAATTTTGTGCACTGTTTAAAATAATCATGAATCACGTAATATAATAAAATGATGCAGTAAAATAATTATTCGTGTGCGTCAGATTTACTTATTCGTTATTATTTGATTTGGCATACACTTCATGGTAGAACTATAAATTAAAATAGTAACTACATATTTTTCAAATTTTTACCGTCACCCAATTTATACTGATGAGTGATGGCACATATACTATAATGAGACCGATTTGCAACTGTTGTAGCAGACATTTAACAGAAACGATATAAGTACATATGGCAAAGATGGGGACATTAACTAATTTTTAACTAAATGTTTTTTTGACTGTTTTTTTTTTATGATTTACAGCTGATATACATTTTCTAGCACTAAATGTCACTTGATCATCAACGAGTCCAAATAATATATGGTTTTAATTTTGCATATTTTGGACTTTTTTTGTTTTTAGTACACATTTTTTTAACTTTAAGGACATTTTTAGGCTATTATATTATTAATAACATAATATACGAGTGTTTATACAGTTTATCGTTGTTATAATATTGTCTATATTATTATACTACGATACACGTATTATATAAAGTGTGTACATTATGTTAATACAATATAGATATATGGGTACATAATATACTCTTCAGACGGAACGGCCGACTACATCATAATATCATATTATTATTTATTATAGATGCGTTAAGTACCCTATACAGTAATGTTTAATGTACATACTTCGACGTGATTATTTCAATAATAATACGTATACGATATTATTTATTGTAACATACACAAAACACATACAAAATCAGTAGAACACAGTTTAAAACACGCGGTCGGCCTATTCGCGGCGTTCAAACAAAGGGCGTGCTCCGCGACCGCGGAACCGTTCTCAGACGCAAAACAGTGAAGGGAAGTGGCGATACATACCACGTGTAGGTACAGTTATGTACAAACGTATAACGTACAATGTACATCCCTATGATGTAGAGGTTCGTAGTTTAGGGAGGGTCGAGTACTCGGGTGCCCTTCGGATATCGTCATCATCATGCAGATAAACCTACCATATACCTACGCTCGCGTAACCTGCGCGTAGATAGCACATAGTCCTGCAATATCAAAATAGTACGATATATTATATTATAATACATGCATTTGTACAGTATTGCATACTATGGTCAAGGCCATAGGGGGTTCAACATCCCTCTCCTTTACAACATGGAAAATAATCAATTTTCTAACATATTTTAAAGAATTTAAAAAAATATATTATTAGTTATAATTTATAAATACTAAATACTAAAGATGACGGCTTATTACAGCTTCGTAAGATTGTTCAATCGGGGAAAAAAGTATTTTATATCCTATACAATCCTTTTATATCGATATACGTTCGAGTCTCGATAACTAGAAGTTGAAGGGGGATAAAAATTCACTTTCAGATATGTATTATTCGATATAATATCTAACTAATTTATAGGGAAACATTTTCTAGGGGAATAAAATACAAGTCGAGCTGTCAAGTTTTTCGAGTTATCGCGACTCGACTGTATATTGTACAGTATACACAGGTCCCCGTGACATCACATAATATTTATTTATTTAAAGTTATAGATAAAAATTACAATTAATGTAAAACATCCAAATTAAATGTTTAAACACTCAGTCTGAGCGCTTAAACCATATAGAAATAAGATAAGTATTGTTATCTATGCAATAGAAACTAATAATTATAAAAACAAGAACTATGTGGTCAATTTAATTGACGAATATTCAGAGATGAGATAAAGAGCGGTCTATAATGTCGATGAGGTTCATATGATGAGTAAAGCAGATCTATAAGGTGTACATAATTGAGCTGATTGTCATGTATAGGACGATAGGACGAGTAATGGAATTTGAAAAATACTTAGAATAAAAAAGTTGTGAGAATAAGTTTTATCGTTTATGAGCTTATTAAGGTAATGTGTATTTGATGCATGATTAATAATCATTGATTATGCAAGGGTGTGATGAGCTAGGAATTTTAAGCCTAAATTTTATAGTATATACAGGAGAGTGCAATAGTAATGTGACCAATATTGATGATTAATTATTATACGTAGCAGGAAAACTTCACAATGAACACGTCGTTCTGTTTTGATGGTAGTGGGATCCAATAGATGAAAGCAATACTCAAAATTGTAGGTCTTATACCAGCGTGTGAATTAAATTTTAAGTTTTTAGGTGGTAAGAATACTAGAAGTTTCTCAAAACTTGTTTAATTAGTTTAAGATGCTTAGCAGCATTGCAGCAAGCAATCTCAATGTACAAGTTGGAAAATAGTGTGAGTAATAGAGAAAGACTACGAGGGAATGTGCGAAACGATTTGAAATATTATTTTAAATGAGTGCACAATAATCAACTAAAAAAAACCTAAAAAAAAAACTATCAAACTTACAACACGTATACAACACTATAAAGTGTAGTATAAATACCATATTATTATAAAATACCACTATTACATAATACTTTTGTTTAAAATTGAACTCAACTATAATTGTTTTTTCTTGTGATAAAAAACTCTACGCGGTTACGTATTAAAAATTGTAAAATGTATAGGTACCAGGTACCATAGATATTACATTACTATATTGATATGTCTATGCCATGCCAGGTACCTACCTATTTCGTTTTCGGTTATTGGCGTCGGTCCAGTGGCGGGCGCAGCTGTCTTTTGTATGTGACGTTAACGGTTTTTAATGATTCCCCGTCGTCAGATTATATAACGCTTCTGCAAGAGCTCGGCTTTATTACGAGTATTATTGTTACTATGTATCGTATCGATCGGTGTACATATACATATAGCTGTGGAATGTGTTGGTTGAATAATAATTGTGCGCCTCCGGTCTCGACTATATAGTAGATATATATAGGTATGTGTACGTTATATCTGTGGAAAAAAAATATAAATATATTTAAACCGAATAAAGTACGAAATTCAGACAAGTATACGCCGCAGAGCGATTGATTAGGCGTGTTTCGGATGCGTTCAACAAAAAAAAAAAACCCCAAAACGAAAAAAAAATAAAACCACTATACAGTTTTCGGCCATTGAAACGTTTGAAATTGTTTTTATTATGCACACAACGTATACATATATATATAGCGAGGCGAGTATATGCTGTAGCAGTATAGGTATACGCGATATTATGTAGAGAGACGCGGAAGAGTTGAAAAGGGGCTGGGCGCAGATGGGTGGCGGCCGGCGGGGGATCGGGTTAAAAGGCCGGGGATGAGACCGGACGCGCATAAAAAAAAAAACAAAAAACAAAACTAAAAACTAAAAAGCCTCCCGGGTATTTGACCCGGCGAATATCCATGGCAACGAGCAGATTTTTTTTTAACCACTCCTTTTGACCGACGACCCCGAGCGCATACACTACATATCGTATATAATACGTCGCAGCCAGCGTACATATATACACACATACACACACACTTTTCCTGAAAAAGTCCGTTTATTCGCTGCTGACGTTCCATTAAAACGAGAGCTGCAGAATATACGTACACTCGTAATAATAATATATATATGACGTACCTGCATATAGATGCGGGTGAAAAAAAAAAAACAAAAAGCAACGGAAATAAAATCGAATATATAGAACTATATATACATGTAGGTACATCACATATTATATAATATATATGTGTGTGCGTGTGTTATAAAAACGGTAAGAGGGGGGAATGGATGGTGGCAAGAGTTGGCTTTTGATTATATACTCACAAGCGCGCGCGCAAATGAAATATTTCCTATATAGCTATGTATACATATACGCGCAGACTAGTCGATACATTTTGTTTTAATGCCCTACGCACACGTTTACATCGGGCGTGTCCGTGTACGATGCGACGAGTTGAAGAAAAAATTGTATTTGTGATAAAAAAAAAAAAAAAACGAGTAAAACGCAACAATAACGGAAGTAGCATATTTTGTCAGCCATGTCTATAAGCATAATATTAGTTAACAGCTAGTGGCGGCTGTATTATAGTATTTTATAACTTTTATAAGGGTATATATTCAATATTATAAAAATAATACGAATCGAGAGTAAATGAAATGTTTGCAAACGACTGGAACCCGAATCAGAACCGGTAAGATTAAAAGGTGCCTATTATAATATAGTCCCATATTATTCCACGCAGGTATTTGACAGGAGTTATCAACTGTTCAACTGTTGTACGTCTTTATCAGCGAATAAACATAGTATAGGTACATAGATATATTTTTATGCGATTCAGAATAATTTATTATTCTGCTCGTACATTATATAATCATGCTGCACGACCGATCGCCACCCACTTAAGTCAGCTCGAGTAGTTCGAAAAACTGTCTTCGCGCTGCCACTCATTAGTATTGTATACCTACGTTGTAATATGTATAGGTTAGAGCCCTACTAAAGGAGGTACAGGGACGGACTATAGGCCTGTAAAAGCCTATTAATTTCCTATTATAGAAGGCCCCATATTCAGAAAAGTTCAGAGGAGAAATTAGCATTTTTACCATGAAAATAACATAATTCCAACTGTGATTACACCAATAATATATTATCAAGGAGTATCGATCGAATCATAGTATTTTATAAAATTAGAAATTATTATGCAATTCAGAAATTACAGTTGAAGATAATAAAAATTTAAAATGTGCTATCCCTTAATTATGGTCCCTCGGTGCTTATCATTGAAGAACCCCGTGCCCCGTAGTACAAGGGCACACTATCCTACAGGACAGTAGGTCAGTGGGCCAGTGTGGACCGGCCCTGAGAATGTACCTACTTGTACACAACAATATGCCGTCGGGGTTATAATATAATGCAGTTAACTGAAGAATGCAGCAGTTCTGTTATCACCGTAGTAAATACAATAGGTAAACCGAGCACAGCTTATTACACGTTGTGTTTTATACAACTATATAATATACCTACATTGTTTGATTATAACTCATTTCCTATAAAACCGCGCCGAGGCTGACGCTTATACCTGTGTGGATATAATATAGGTATATGTAACGGCGCGTGCCGTCTCGATTTCGAATAAATTGCTCGTCATCGGTGGCCAATTATTATTGTATTATGATCGTACGAAGAAGAAACTTCCCGCCGGATATAAGGTTTGCTTGAGATGACACACGATAATATACGAGCACAACGCCAACCGCCAACCGTCGTATAAAGGAGTGTGCATGCGTACAAGACGATCGCATCCCTTTCTTGGCCTTGGCTCGGCAATCCTGCACCTGGCTGGACACGCGCCAACTACAATACTCTTTACGAATAATTATAAAATGTATACGATACAACAGTAATAATAATACGACGTCCACGCGTACAACCGTTCCTGCGTGTCACGGTCCGGATGGCCCGATGTACGTTAGACGTGTGCCGAAGAGCATAATATTATAAGCAGCCGTCACAGCCGCCGAGCACACGAAAGACGTTTCTCTGTCTTGCGATCTCCGGCCCGGCACACGAACGGGGCGATTCGGTTATTTCCCCCTTCCTCCTCTGTCGACGTTAACGATCATTTAATATTATCGAAGTATATATTTTGTACTGCTGCCGCTGAACTGTGCGTAGCAATGTAATACACAATAATATGAATGCAATAGTAATTACTAAAAATTACTTAACAGTTAATTTATTGTTTATATATCTACCGCTGCGGACTGTTGTAGTACTGTACGCATGATTAATATATACGTATAGACTGCAGCAGTGTACACCCGTCGCGACAGAGAGACCGTCCTGAGAGAAATCCCGTTTTGAAAACAAACTGGCGTTTACGACTCGACACGAGTAGACTACGAATGTATATCCAAGTATGGAACAATTCAAAAGCATAACAATATACCTATATTATAATACTCGCGGGCAGTTGCGAGTGGTTAACGAAATGTCACGTGGTGACAACTGATAATGATATGTGTGTATTACTACTACTAATAATAATAATATCGTTTACGATATGCGCGCTTATAGGTATATCTCATAAAGCTGCAAGTAGGTAATCGATGTATCACCGCGCGCAGGTATTTCAAATATATATTTACGACGTTTATCGAGTTAACGGATTATATAATGATCATATTATAATA
>NC_042494.1:15015501-15023482 GCF_005508785.2 Acyrthosiphon pisum | reverse complement strand
TAAATTTTTAAGTATTTTTACTCAACAAATAAAGTTTTATTGACATTCATAGAAATAAAAACTAATTAAATTGGAAACTGAAATTGTCCGTAAACTGCTCAAAACAAATCAAAATATTTTGAAAATGTTATGGTGTATAGAAAATGCTAAGATAAACATTCAGTCAAAATTTCATGTATCTACGGTCATTTTTTTTAAAGTTACACCAAAAACCAAATTCAATTTTGTGAAAAATCGATTTTGCGTAAAAATTCCCGTTTTTCCTTAATTTTTCTTTTGTTTTTCACGGCGCATTTGAAAACTATTTTTACTTTTGACCCCCCAAAGTACCAACTAGATTCACTTTCCAATCAGAAAAGGTACTGTTGAAGAAAATACAAGCACTTTTACTGTCCTAAAAGGTGATGACAGACACAAAAATAAAAAAAATTAAAAAAAAACACACATCATTGTAAAATCAATACATTCATCGTTCCACTCAGAATCTAAAATAATTTGATTAAGCTTAAGATTGATAATCGATTCTTTTCACTTACTCTATTTTGAAATTTCGACCAGATTCATACTCAAATATGTTATATAGGTTATTTTCCCACCACGCTGGTTCAAAAATGAACCCTAGAACACAATATTATAATAATGATAATGATATAGGATTTAATGTAATTGCACGAAATAATTATGTATATTTGTCAATAAAAAATAAAAAATAAAAGAATTACTGTCATATCACAATTATCAGAAGTTATAACACTAAGTAGGTTTATATAGGTAGGATGTAGTTACGTATTATACAGGTAATTATTTTATAATGACGATTAGTAATTTTAATTTCAATGTGACTTGCTAGTTGCTACTATCTAATACAACATAATATAGCACACTGATAAAATAATATATAAAGATAATGTAATAAGATAATAATATAAGATCACTGACACAATTTGTATAAAATAATATAATAAATACAGTAAAAGTTTAAACCATGTGATATGTATCTATTAGGAACACATTATGTAGATAACATGCTGGCTAACAAAAATACCAAAATTAATTATTTAATTTAACATTATTATTATTTAAAAAAATGTATAAATTACTATTAATAAAATATATGCTCGTTACTGTTGATGTCTGAACTCTGAAGTATATAATATTTATTTTTTATAAAAACAAGTGTTTTAAACTTATAATAAACCTCAATATGCGAACCATTATAGGTATACCTATATGATTTCAAGTTTTAATTTATTCAGCAAAATAAGTTCGGTTTTTTAATCCAAACATGGCTTGAACAAACACAACAAATATTCAAATATCATAATATTTATAAATATATATCTACCACCATTATTTATTTGCCAAAACATTATAAAAGTTATGTTTACAAGTAGGGGATTTCTATATCTGCACAATAATTATCATGCAAATTTTATTTTTTGACCAGTATTAATCCTTATATATGTATATTGTATATATTGCGACTTTTATAATAAAGTTGTTTGATTTTTATTATATAATACCAGTGAAATAAACATAAAAAAAATACCTACACTGTACAAACGTTCAGCTGAAATACAAAACAATCGTTTATATATTTCGTATATTATATATTATATATAGGCACAATGGATATCGTGGACCTGCCTGCCAGCTACACTCGTTGTACCTATATGATGTTTAAAAGAAAACTAGAACTGTATATCTTTTTTTTTTTTTGTGTGAATCACGGCGCTACAGGGAGGTACTACACCCGCGAGGGCCGTCTTTTTCCCTGTATCCGTATCATTTATTGACGAACAAATAATATACAATAGTCATAAAAAAAATTATGAGCTTTGCTGTACAAAAAGAGAGGACTCTATTCCTCTAAATTTCGCCTTCAGCGCACAAATTACAGTCTTAACTACTTTAAACTCGGCGTCGCTGTCGCACCCTTTCTTCATGTTCCCTTGTGGGCTGCACGAGGTTGACGAAGCTACTGACTGCGTCCCAGTTACTTCGTTTCTTCAACATGTTGCGCACAATGTTGTCCGGGACAAGTCCTCTTCCAGCTCCACCTCCAGCGCTCGCCGTTGTTTCCACCATCTGCCACAAACGAAAAAGACGTGTTCTGCGTCGTCGGCTGGTTCCTGACAATCAGCACATGTCGCTGCATCCAATTTCCCGATCCTGAGGAGGTATTCTCCGTAACATCCGTGATTGGACAATAACTGAGTCATGTGGAAATCCGCAGATCCATGCTTCCTGCCCCTCCAGGAGTTAATATCTTGGATCAACCTCCTTGTCCATCCTCCGTTGCTTTCATTGGCCCACTCTGCCTGCCATTTCCTCATTGTTTCAGCACGGATCTCCAATGTAGTCCTTGCTGCGTCTGGCTCGTGCCTCCGTTTTTACCTCTCACACCTCTCCCAGGATAGAAGGTGAGTCGGTATCATTCCTGCGATCACCAGCACCGCTGCAGTTGATACAGTTCTGTACACCATTATGGTCCGTAGAGCGATGGTCCTCTGGGGTCTATCTAGCGTTGCGACGTTGCAATTAAACGCCATCGCTGCACCCCATATCGGTGCCGCATACAATAACTTGCTTGTCACTACCGTTGCCAGGAGAGATCTCTTCTTCTGCCTCGGGCCTCCGATGTTGGGCATAAGTCTGGATAGGGCAGTTGACGTGGTCTGTGCCCTGACCGCCGCCGATTCCACGTGCGCCCTAAAGCCGAGAACCCTATGGAGTTCAACTCCTAGGTACCTAATACTTTCTTTGACTCCAATGTGGCTGCCTAAGATTGAAAAGTTCGCGCCGGCGGTATCCCCCTTTCCTCGTCAGGATGACTGCCTCGGTCTTCCTCACCGTCAGAGATAGACCAGCACCAATCATCCACTCGGCAACTTTATTCAGAGCCTGGTTTGTTACCGTCTCTAGTATCCATGTTGTGTGCCCAGTTGCCACGACAGCCACGTCGTCTGCGAAGGCCACCAGTTCAGTGGACGACATTCCGCGCACGTTCCTCCCCATTCCTCCTGTGTCCACTTCGAGAAGCTCATCATACATAATGTTCCACAAGAGCGGCCCAAGCACGGAACCTTGTGGGACTCCGCACGTGGTAGGTGTTGAGTTCCCTCCGTGTACCACCGTCCGATAAATTAGGTAGCTCTCGATTATTCCGACAAGATAAGGGGGCATTCCTTTATCCTTCATGGCTTTTACTATTCTCGGCCATCTTGCCGAATTAAAGGCGTTCGCCACGTCCAACGCCACGAATGCACACAGCTTTCTATTATAGGGCTGTCCGGATCCAGCTGCCTCCACGACGTCCTGCACACGTTTTATCGCGTCTACCGTCGACCACCCCTTTCTGAAATAACTGTATATCTGTATGACTATCTATATAAACAATAAATTTGATGTATTATCTCAGTAATTATATTAATAAACGATTTTCGTGATGTATAATAATATTATACTCACATCGTCTGTAGGTACTCATACTATACAAACATACTTACTATTGTTCTAATAAATTGTATTGTACTTTGATGTTATAGGGGAAACCCGTATATTTTGTAATAAATAAATAAATAAATAAATAAATAGTAATATTATCTAAATGTATTCAAGGCGATTCACCAAGCATTTTCGTCCCAATTTGTTTCCTTTATGATGAATTTATTAAAATTCCATATTTGGTATTTTTAAAAATACCTAAGTAGGTAAGTACTCATTACTCACAGACAATACTTTTAAACACATATATATTTATACAATTTAAGGAGTGTGTTTAAATAATAGTCCTGTGGCTATACAATTTTTTTTTTTTTTTTAATGTAAATCGCCTTAATTCATATGGGAAAAACCTCATATAAATAAATTGTTAATCCAATTACTTTTTTTTTAAATTTTGATGTAATGGTTTTTCAGTTATTTAACTTTTTAGTTGTAAGGAGAATTGGTCCATGATAATACGTTTGGAAGATAAGGAGACTTTGGTTATTTGAAAACTATAGTAATTCATATTAATCCATCAACTACATTTTACAATAATTGACAAACAATAGTGACTGAGTGACTTTTACTAGGTAGATCCAATATTAAATCTATTATAGATTATTGTAAAGCCATTTTTAAGAATAATAATTATCCTTAGTGTATACATTTTAACAATCTAGAAGCTACTCGTTTGGATTTTGCTTTAGATACGTCAACATTTACCAAAAAACCATCTGATGAATAATAAATTTTACGGTGAAAAAAAGGTTGATTTTCATCTGAAAAAATAAATAGTTTCACAGAACACTCCTAAAGTGATAAACTGATATAAAAATCGAAATAATTGAAACTATCAGAATTTGAATAAATGCATTATTGAAGGAAAATTGGGGGTGAGCATGATTGGTGAATCATCCTGTATAGGTAATTGGTTGTGCGATTGAGTAAATTAAAATAATATAAGTACCCATATCGTATCAAACACAATATAACTGTATACTTATGTGTATTATTATGTATTATGTATAAATGGTTAAATTGTATGACTCGCATTTTTAAACTTGTGAATGATTTAATTTGGTATTGTTATTTGCCAGAGCGGATGATACTTATGTGTAGGTAATGTGGTAGATGGATAAGGGTCATTAGGTACTTGATTTGGTTAGAGAAATGCGCACAACATGCAACAACTACTGACTGTCAATAATTATTGATAAGTAATGTTGAACTCTATTATACTATATATTATACTGATCCGTGAAGCTTGTAAAAAGTTAGATGTTGTATTCATGTGTAGAAATATGCAAATGAACGTATGTGATGACTGATGAACCATATTATAGCGATTGACGACTTGTTATACAAATATTTAGTCTAAAGTCTTAAAGCGAACACACGTCGACGTCGTTGACAAAACTCAATCTAAGGTGGATTTAACGTATTTATTTAAATGATAAATAGCAATATTTTCGTTTCAAAATAATTCCATAACAACCTTCCATGTAAATCCTGAAAACCGTGTAAGACCAAAGTCACATTAGCTAACACATTTTTTATACTTACAATTTTATTTGTAACCATTATTTCTATTTATGTTAGAATCACTATTAAAAAATACATTTTTTTTTATTTTTAGGAGAAAATAATATACAATCTATATCGTAGACATAATAAGTATATACTATATGTGGGTTAAGATTACAATAGAACATGATTTAAGTAATTTAAGAAAAAAAGCCACTTATTAGGTTAGAAAGTTGAAATGACTTGAGTTAGAATGGCAATTGAAGGGATTGTTGATGCTTTGAAGTCATCAATAAAACTGGACATTATTTTATATCATAAATTTAAAATAATTATTTAATTTAGATAGGTAGTAGTTGTAAATACAGTTTGTTTAAAATGTAAATAAAACTACTGGGTACTTACATTATTCTACAACGTCATAACGGTATTATCTATATTATGAATAATATTATTATCTGTAAATACTAAAACGGGGTCAAAATTGATTTTTTTTAAACGCATCCATTAAAAATGTATAAAACATGATCTGTTTAATATGCACCGGACACTGGTTTTAGTATATAATCATTGATAATCCACTGATAATAGCAAATACCTATTATAATATTATACCTACCTACTAAGAACTTTTATATTTGTTTTAAAAATAATTTATACTTTATCGTCCAATGTTTCGATCCTTAAATATTATGTGGAATCGATATTAGTTTTGACGTTGAGAACGTTTTCGGGGAGGTTGAGAATTTCTAAAACAATACTTCCGCCGTATTTATATATATTTTAAGTATCAAACCAGATGACTATAATAGTATAGTTATAAGCTAGTACCTACACAGTAACTGAATTTTCCAAATAATAAGAAATCAAAATTAATACATTTAATTTATAACAATATTTTAATGTTTCACAATTATTGCTTTATATATCATGTATAAATATATACCTACTAACTTCATTGTATTTTTAGGTACCTATACTTATTTAAACAATATTACATTACAAATTGTAATAATATTTCTTATTAGAATTAAGTCTTATCTCAAGCCTGTCGGAGCCGACTACTTACTGAGGGCAAACATGCAGGTAATTATTTCTAGTTACGCAGCGCGTAAAAATTAAATCAAACCATTTAAAGGATAGTAATAATTTTCGAGAAATAACAAAAAATATTATATAAAAAAAAAATCTGTGGAATATTCGGATTTTGATATTTTGTTTGAGAGATAAAAACTTTATTTTGGTTGCATTAGAATCTGATTTTAAAATAATTAACTAAATGACGCCAGAAAAATATGATTCAAAATACTGAAAATTGTGTGATATATATAGAGTTAGACGCATATTATATTTTCTGAAAATTGAGTTTCTGAAATTGGAGTGTAATCCGACCTGCATAAAGTCTTCACCATTCAAATGAAAAAAAAAAATAAAAATCGAAATTTGAGTATCTCGCTGTTACAAGTGGCGAGAAGGTCTTTCCCGCGAGCCAAGTTTATTTACAAAAAACACATCAGCTCGGATACATCCTTAAAAAAATTATAAGACAATATTAATCGTTAAAACAATGTTTTGAATTTTTAAAATAGTTTTACATTTATTTTCGTTTAGATACCTACTACAGATATAATAAAAATAAATTGAAATAGTGTTGTTAAAGAAAAGGAGTACTCTATAGGCAACACATCTAACATTATAAATATTTATCGCGTAATATTATGGAAACTTTGGTTAAGATGTTTTGTATGTATTAATGAGTCGTGGTCGTACAAATAATATAATATGCATATTGTCATGTAATAATAAACTATTATTTCGAACTTATTAATATCGTTCGAAAATGTTTTTGATATATCGCGCCTGGAACGAACGAATTCGTCGGTAGTTGTTAGTAGTTACGTTATTGTTTGACAGAGAATTTCATTTTACGGTGTGGTTGAACAACAGATCTAGCGCGATCTGTTGGCTCGGTACATTGCTAGCTTGGATTGGAAACTGATAAACACAGGAACAAAATAATAATATTCAAAAGTATAATAATATTGTACTCACCACAAAAACATAAGTACACGAACCGAAAGCCACATGGCTGGATGACGATGAAAACAAAAAAAATTATAAATTATTTTAAGTATTGGATTAGTCGGATTCGATCGAAATGATAAAAATATTATAAATATTTCTATTTTTTGTTATATTATTATTATTAATAATTATTAGGTACTACTAATATAATTCGATTTGGCGATAGTAATTATAACGAATGCGATTTGAATTTTTTTTACTAACAACCTACCTATCCTACCCTTAGAGTCAACCGGACCAAATGGTGCGTGGGCGTTAATCTCGATCATGTACAAATTACAGCGAAACCAAAACTGTAGGCTCAAAAGATAATGCAGACGCACCGGAATAAACTGATCATTATTAATTATCGTAAAACTATGTCTAAAATAATTATACACTGTTGGGACGTTTTCTGTTGTCTCGTGTGAAATTACTTTTTAAATCCAATCGTACCACAAGAAAATATGCGTTCACTTCAACGGATATTATGAAGTTGGATAACGTTTTTAAAATGGGATTAAAAAAAATGTAGACATTTCAACGCATAATAAATCCATGTAATACGCAAGTATTATAATATTTCTAGATATTATAACTGTATCCAATAGGATATCTCAAAAATAATTCAAAATATTGGTGGATCATAGCCACGATTTAAGATTTAGGTATGTCTTATCGTGGTTATAGCCATCCACAAGGACCAATTAGGTATCTAGGTTCTCAGTTGTTTTTTTTTACCTTAATAGGTACCTACATATTTAAATATTTTTAAATTGAATTCTAATTTCTAATTTATCTAAATTAACTTAATACTCATAGGTCAGTAAAACTTTATTTTAAAACAGTGATTTTTAAAATATTTATATTGTTTAAGAATGTAATAATTAAAAATACTAGCAAA
>NC_042494.1:14922876-15015401 GCF_005508785.2 Acyrthosiphon pisum | reverse complement strand
AAATTTAAAACTGATAATGTCCGTTAATAGCACAAAAAGAGTCAAATTATTTTCAAAATTTTATCGTATATAGAAAATGCTGATATAAACATTCAGTGAAATTTTCAAGTATCTACAGTCATTCGTTTTAAAAATATGAATTTCAAACGCTCATAAAAATTTAATTTACTTGCTAGTAGACATTTTTTTTTTTAAAAAAGGTAGACAAAGTTATGAAGAATCTTGTATTACATTTTCAAATCTTAGATTTAAAAAGAAAATTTTTCATGGATTTCTAACTCAAAATAATTTGCAAATATTTGCCATTTTTACGTATTTTGTCAATATTTGAACTTTAGATGCAAATAAAAAAAAATTGTGACTGGATTTTTAATTTTTTTCATCTGCCTTTGAAACAATATAATAGGAGCCCTGTATTAAATTTTCAAGCTTTTTTAACCAACAAATAAAATTTTTTATTGATATTTATAGAAAAAAAAACTAAAAAAAATGGAAACTGAAAATGTCCGTAAACAGCTCAAAATAAATCAAAATATTTAAAAAAATGTTATGGTGTATATAAAATGCTAATATAAACATTCAGTCAAAATGTTATGTACCTACGCTCATTTGTTTTAGAGTTGTACCAAAAACTAAAACTGATTTTCTCGAAAACAGATTTTGAGTGAAAATTCCCCCAAAGTACCAACTAGATTCCCTTTCCTATTTGAAAAGGTACTGTTGAAGAAAATCCAAGCACTTTTATTGTCCTAAAAGGTGATGACAATGTATCTGTAATGTATGTTGTTAAATTTTAATTCAATGATATAATATCATTGTATAAGAAAAACGATTCTGAGCGAAAACGGTCAGTCAGCCTATGATATTACTAAGTATATTTGATGATATTAAGGTGAATAAAGTAATTTATATATTATAACCTATTTACGTGGAATCTTGTTTTAAATTTTCAATCCTAAGCTATAAAAATTGAACATTTTATAAATTTTTAACTACAAAATGATTATTACATTTTAAATTTAATAAATTTCGTCGAAATTTGAACTTTAAATACTTATAAAAAAAAATTGTGCATATGTATTTTTAATATTTTTCAACTGCTGTTGTATAACAATATATCAGAAGTTTTGCGTTAAATTTTCACACTTTTTTACCCAACAAATAAAATTTTATTTTTAATATGTTTTTACTGTCCTAAAAGGTGATCACAGATACAAAAAAAAAAAATTAAAAATTAAAATTTCCCAGTAGTTTTCAAAAGCGCCGTGAAAAACAAAAGAAAAATTAAGGAAAAACTGGAATTTTTACGCAAAATCTGTTTTCGAGAAAATCGATTTTGGTTTTTGGTGTAACTTTAAAACGAATGACTGTAGATACATGAAATTTTCACTGGTTAGTTATATTTCCATTTTCTATACATAATAAAATTTTAAAAAATATTTTGATTTGTTTTGAGCTGTTTACGGACAATTTCAGTTTCAAATTTAATTAGTTTTTTTTTCTATCAATGTCAATAAAACTTTATTTTTTGAGTAAAAATACTTGAAAATTTAATACAAGGCTCCTAGTAAAAAACTCTTTAAAAATCCTTAGTCACAGTTTTTTTTTATTAGCATTTAAAGTTCAAAAATTGACAAAATATGTAAAAATCACGAAAATTAGCAAATTATTTTGAGTTAATAATTCGTAAAAATGTTTCTTTTTAGAAATAAGATTTTAAAATGTAATACAAGATTCCTTATAGGATTTTCTACCTTTATCAAATAAAAATATGTCTATAAGAAAGTCAAATTAAATTTTTATGAACGTTTGAAATTCATATTTTTACAACATTTGATATTCACTTGATTTCTCACGTAACGATTTTCTTATTTTGTTGTAATTAAAAAATGAATGACTTTAGAAACTTGAAAATATCACTGAATGTTTATATTAGCATTTTCTATATACGATAAAATTTTGAAAATAATTTGACTCTTTTTGTGCTATTAACGGACATTATCAGTTTTAAATTTTTTTTAGTTTTTTTTTCTATAAATATCAATAAAGTTTTATCTGTTGCTACAAAAAGTGTAAAAAATTAATACAAAGCTCCTGATACATTGTTGCAATAGCAGTTGAAAAATATTAAAAATACATAGCACAATTATTTTTTATAATTATTTGAAGTTGAAATTTTGACAAAATTTATCAAATTTAAAATTGAATAATTATTTTGTTTTTAAAAATGTATAAAATGTTCAACTTTTATATCTAAGGATTGAAAATTTAAAACAAGATTCCACGTAAATATTTAATTCTGTTACCAAAAATTCTAAGAAATACATAAGCACAGTTTATTTTTATAGTCATTTTAAGTTCAAATTTGGACGAAATTACATATTAAAAAACCTGGAATAACTATTTTAGATATTTTATTGTGATTGTATAATATTATTTGTGGGTACTTGAAACTTCTAAAGTATACTATTATATATCTATGATAGTACAACGGTTTGTTGTTGATGTATAACGCGTTACCTAATGGATATTGTGATATGATTAATTATGAATTTATTATTGATATTATAGATAAGTATACCTATAATAGGTATGTCTAATACCTAGACTGACAAACCGTCTCCGCTCAGAATCGTTTTTCTTATACAGTGATATTATATCATTGAATTCAAATTTAATACTATCCATTATACAGTGACCCACTTTTAACCTACTGTACAGCAGAGCGACATCCACTTACTCACCTTTTTTTTTATTGTTATTTCATGTTCAAATTTTGAGGAAATTACATATTAAATAGGTAACCAAGAATAACGATTTTAGTTTTTTTGTTGTAATATTACAATATTAATTTAACTTACCAGCTACCGATTAATAATAAGTAGGGCTTGGATTTTAAAGCAAATGCTTCTTTTTATGTATATAAGATAGAAATCTAATTTTCATACATAATTCTGATTCCAAATAAACTATTTTATTTTTGGCTTTTTTTTTGTGTAACTAAATAGTTTTTTTGCTTTTTTATTGCTTTTCTCGGTTATTCTAGCTGTGGAATTTGAAGTGAGAGTTTTCACTTAAAAAGTTTTTATTTAATTAACAAGAAATTTGAAAACCCGGAATACGGACTAAATGGTTATATTGGATTATTATAGTTTTTGTTATTGGCTTGTTTGTATATCTATGTATGATATAAATATAGATTTTATTGTAGATTATCGATCTAAAGACAGCCGATAGCTTATCGGCTATTGCATATAGCCTGTAGAACCCACACTCAGTACTCGTATAACATCGTTATCGACTAGTTCAAAATTTAAGTTTTAAAGTGTTGTAATTTATAAAAATGCCAAAATTTAAAACAAATGCAATTTTAAAAAAGTTAAATGAAGCTAATGGAGATGTTGCAACTGCAATTTCGGGTGAACTAAATCGTGTTCTTTTGAAAGACAAAAGCTGGAAACAATTACTGGACATTAATAATATACTGTGTGGCGTTTCATCAAACGAAATTAATTTTCATGGGTTTGATTTAAACGAAACCTCTTGCATGAAGTATGCACCGATCACTTCAGTGCGATGTAGAGCGTTTGTTTTCTATGTATAAAAACATTCTGTCAGACAATAGAGTCAGTTTAACTACTAAAAATCTTACCAAATACATGGTAGTAAATTCTTTTTTTAATTTAAATTAAGTTTTAAATTTTTTTTATAACCAATGCATGTTAATTTGTGGTCATGCTTTTTTTTTTGCTTTTTTAAAAAATAAATATGTTTTATTTCTACTTTTTTATAACAATTTTGAGCTTTTTTTGTTGTTTATTATACTTTAAAATCCGAGCTCTAATAATAAGTAATAACAATATAAATATAATATAATATATCCACACTGACAAACCGTAATTATTTTGTAGTTAAAAATGTATAAAATGTTCAACTTTTGTAGCTAAGGATTGAAAATTTAAAACAAGGTCCCACGTATATTTGTTATAATGTATTAATTACTTTATTCACAATAATATCATAAAATATACTTAGTAAATAGTAAATCAAACGCAGCCTGGCCGTCTTCGCTCAGGTATGTTTTTCGTATACAATGATATATTATATCATTGAGTTCAAATTTAATACCATCCATTATACAGTGATCCACCCATACACTACCAATTGTACAACAGAGCGACATCCACTGACCCAATTTTTTTATATTATAATATAGGTACCTATTGAAAATAATTTCAAGAGCTAAAGGTATAGATAAAATGTATGAACATTTATTTAAGGGGCATTATATGTTAAAAATTTAAAATTTACCATCAATAGTTTTTTTTATTAAAATACTAAATAGCCATAAATATACTATATACATACATACAAATTAGAAATACGGGATATTTATACATAACGTATGTTAAGTGATTGTTCACTTTTAACATATATTTGTAGTACTTATGATTTTTATATTCCAACAATGCAAAAGGCTTAATTATATTTTTATATAATTTCACTGAGTATTAAATAAAATTATAGACAAATATTTTTCGCATTATATTATATTTATTATTTAATTTAATTTTTTTTTTAAATAACAATAAATCCATCTATATATCTATGATCTATCTAAAGATTAAAGCTGATAGTCCACAATCAATGTACCTTTAGGTAGAAAAATATACTGAAACGTTTCAATAAAAATGTTTTTAAATGTGTATTAAATTGAAAATCCTTTAACTACATTTTTTGAATTTCCTTCGCTGACATTTCGTAAAATTAAAAATATTAAAATGCTTACAGCACAATAAATAAATGTACCGGATAAATTTTCAAATACTCATACTGATAGGTTTACGGTGGCCGCGGTAGGTATACTGTGAAAGTAACACGGACGCGTAAATCAACACATGTGCCTGCAAATCGACCGGCCTTTAGTACGTTTTTCGTAAATTATTTAAGGGATTGAGATTCGATTGCCTCGTACGCTTATACTCTAATCTTGACAACAATGATATATTCACACTCACTCGTTAAATTCAAATACATACAGTATTGAGTACACACAGCTGTATTAAGGGTTAGAATGGATAAGCAAATAGAATTACAACTACGGCTGCAATGATAAGAAAACGTGGTTCACCTTTCAATTGCATTTACGCACCTATACCTATCCCTATATCGATGCAATATAATAATTATTATATGCGTAAAACCGAGTACCTGCGATAAGCGTTATTGCGAGTATTAATCCCGGGGTAGAGCGGGTATGACATTACATGTATAATAAATTTAAACGGAAAGAATAGAAAACTGATTAGCGTTTGTGAGTTATAAACATAATACAGTACTTTCTCGTACAGGGTATATAATATCTCTTATAATAAAATGAATAACAGTTATCAACAGACAACAGTTATATAGTATATAATAGATAATAGTATATATGTTGTTGAAATTAAAGTTATAATACATTCGAACGTGGTTAACTCGGAGTTGAAGATACCGGCCATAAAGTTCGAGTTATTCAAAAATAAGAGTTATCCAAGGATAATACTGCAATTATAGGAAATTCTAGGCACCGGGGAAAAAGTTGGAGGTATTGGTGATTTCAAGTAGAAGAAGTTCGAGTGTTCGACTGTATAAGTCTCGATTTAATAATGATAAAATTACACGTATTTACGATTATCCTGTGCCAAGATGAGTAAACTGCAACGACACGAATTGAAAACAATCAGTTCATATCGTGTATCTCCTTCTTAATCTTTGTTTTTTAAAGTACAGTAGTACACTATACAAAATGAAAAATACTGAGGACCGAAAGTGGTATTTAACGATGATGTGAATCTGGATTCTGAATTAATAGACACCTTGTAAGATAATATGCAATTCAACTGTACAGATGATATACATTTATGAAGTCAAAAAACGATGTTTCAAATATTTTTTTTTTCTTTTGCAATATATAAGATTTTATTATTTGTATTTTTTTTTTTATTATTATTAATGAGCTAGGTAAGCATTAATATAAGAACCCGGTGACGTACACAAATATCTTAAATGAGAGGGGTTGTATAATAAAAATTATAAGTGATGAAAATATTTGTAAGTAATATTATATTATGTAATTCAAAATATTTTTTAAATTGTATTAATTTATATACATCTATAAATATATTTGAAAAATAATCCCTGGAGGGAGAGGTAAACGCCCCTTACCATGTATATTCCACTGTAACTAATACCCATATACACAGCTGTATCTTGCATCATTTTTGTAACCCAACAATAACATCGATTCAATAATAAATATTGTAAAATGTTATCATCACATAACTAGTATTTGTAATCACAAATCTATCAAACTAAGGGTTATTACCCATAATAAATTATTCGAACCCCTACAGCATTGATGTGTTAATTAATCGAATATCAAATGACGATTTCATATTTGCCTGAAAAATATGAATGCAGGTTAGTATAAATACTTGTAACTAATTTTCAAAAATGTAAAAATTCGTCGTCGAAACGTACTTCTTATAACGTTTGTACCTAAGTCAATCATTTATATTAGTATATACTATATTATAGTGATTTATGTAAATGAGTTCCAATTAGTAAAATTGTCATGGCGAATTCAAAAATAAATATTTCAGTATATCTTTAAATATATCTATGGGTTCTTAATCAAAATTTAATTTTCCCTCGTGGAACTGAACTTTCAGTCCACCACATATCTCATCACAGAATAGCTCTAATACGCAGACGAACTCAACATCCTCAGCATACCCAACACCATAGACGCAGCGCACGGGCCTGACGCGGACACCACCACACAAATTTTAAAGTTCTTAAATATAACCAAACATAATTTAACAAGAAAAAAAAACTAATGGCCAATGCCGCCGATGTTAATTAAGTTCAATGTAATAAAAAAATTTAATTTAAACACTTACAAGACAATAAATTATCTATCGCCTTCTAAAAGTCTATGATGGTATAATAAGTCTGATGAATCTATGTAGTCACCACAATATTATGCATAACTATGAACTTTTATCAATGACGTATTTTAAAATCTTTTACACGTATTCGAGGATTTATTTATCTATAAATAAAAATACAACATATACTAACAATAAATAACATTAGCAGTAAAAACAATTTTACTTACGCAAATAAATAAAATTTAATTATATATTTATACAGTTAAGTATAAGCCGTACAACATTTTTTTTTTGCTGATGACATAAATCTTCTACAATGTGTTGTGGACTTGACGCTCTTTTTATTATTTATGTCCAAAAAAATGTCAAATTTGATAGCTTGTGTGTATAACCAAGTTACATGTATTCAATGTCCCTATAAAAAAAAAACATGGAATAAATTGTAATATTTCATTTCGGTCATAACTTATATGATACCAAAAACTTATTTAACGCTTTAAATGTAGCGTGTATGCAATTATAACAAATTAAAATAATATATTTCATTTTTACCAAATACCATACACAGAACCCAATTTGTTTGTCGTCGTATTCGTTTTTCACTCTTTTTTTTATTTAACGACTTGTGTCATAAAATACGTCAAATAAATGGTATAAAAAAAGAAACAGAACGATAATAACATTAGTACCTAAGTAGGTAGGTATATCGTATATTTATGCAATCGCATTCAAAACTTGAAGTTCAATTAACCATTATTATACTATTCTGGTTTGAAGATGATACATATTTTAATTATTTCCGTTGTCACTTATCGCAATCGATGAATATTTATAATATTAAAAAATATGTTTTTGGTTGTTTCATACTTTTAGACGACTGCAGTACTCAAAACGTTTAAATAGTCTTTACGAAATATATACATATGTAGATAAAATATACATAAATAATCGAAACATCTAATCTAAATTTATAGCAATAACTAATAAATAATGAAGATAGTGTATGCTGAGTTTATTTTAAAAAAATGGTGTATGAAAAAATTTGTTGCGTTACCTAAAATCAATTTATAAACAGATGAATTATTCATATATACCTAATGTGTAAAAAGGTCAATCAAAAACAGGGTTTAATTTAATAGAACAGATAAGATTCAGAACTTGAACAATTTATTTAAGTATTTTTTTTTTTAACTGTTTACATAGTTTTATACCGAGTGAACTCTATTTTTAAATACATAATATAAATTATTTGTTCATACAATATTGTATTTTAAGTACCTATATAGTATTAACAAAGTATTAAAAATAAAATGGTACTTTAAAAATTATGTTTGAAAATGAGAATTAATTTGAGCAGTATACTGCAGTAAATATATTGGATGTATACGTAGATAAATGTGTACATATTTTACTATGTTGTCAACATTTGACTAAATTAAATTAACACATTAATTATATTACCTATGTTCGTACGTTAATTGAATAATTTTAGATTTATACTGTTAAAATGTAATTGGTAACGATTTAAATAGGTTTAGCCATTTAACCACCACAGTGTTAATTTGAAAAATCGATGAAGTTGCTACTGTTGTATAATATGTTTCGACCAAGTGTACCTCATCATTGAGTAGGTATCATATATACTGTAATGAATGTGTTCAATTTAAAAATAAATTATTATTATGTATGAGAAAACACGGATCAGCTGAATATATTATTTCTAAGGATAGTTAACATTTTAGATATATCGTTTATTAGTGTTTTCTCAATTCAGTAAGTTGATCTAATTTTTTCAAAAAACATGGCATATAATGCCCACAGACCCTTAACGGATATCGAACAACAGTGGGCTCCAACAGTGATAATGGATATTAAATTACTACTATTTAACCCCGCACCCAAAATTATCTTAATCCAAGCTTGTCAAAAAAAAAAAAAACAAAAGTTATGTCCTAAACCGGAGTTGCGTAAACACCATTTATTCCCATTTCCCGCTGTTCTTTGTAAGTTATTCCAAATTATAAACAGAAGTTGGCAGAGAATTACTTCAACGTTTAAACGTTTTCTACTAAAAATTTTCCACCAAAAATCACCTTCAATAATTTTAAATAATTTTAAAGGTGGCAAACATTGTTTTATTTCCAGAACTATATTATAACAATATAGGTAGGTACGTTATATAAAGCAAAAGCATATAAATTCTGAGCTTCACTCAGAATCTAAAAAAGTCACTAATTTGAAAAATGTTTAATTTAATTTTCAGTTTGTCATTTTAATATACTATTCATAAAATATAAAATCACAGAAAAAAATGTATTTAATATTTTTTTATGATTGTTTATTTTTATATGGGGAATTTTTTTGTTACAAAATTACCTGCATAATAATAAATTTTTATCACCAATATTTTTTTATACTGGTATTTTATATTAGTGATACAATTATATTATAGTTCTTATCGTCATAACGCAAGTATGAATTCATTATAAAATCAAAATGTTATGATAATAATATTATATTATAGTATTTGTAGTTTGTACCATAAAGAATAGAAAAAATTGTAAAATATGATTTTAGCATTATACAAAATCGTTCAAATTCAGGTACAATAGGTTATACATAATACCTATACATAATGGAATTTAATTTAATATGAAATTAGTCGATGTAGAGCAAATGGATGCCTGGATGAGGCGTTATGACGCAAAATATGATAAAAATTAAAAAATATTAAATAAAATAAAAATAAAATATTATAGCGAATTAGTCCTTGAATTTTTCCACTAAATTCATGCACATTATTATTTAATACATCTTAAAATAATTAAATATTTCAATTAAATCAGTTTAATAGTATACATAATACTATTTAATTATTAACTAAGTGAAATATTTATGGCAATTCAATAACTTACTATAGAATTTTCAAATTAATTAATCTATTTTAAAGCTATCTATATTTTGATATTTGAAATTTTTGACTTTATTTTCCACGTATATTAATAACATTTTTGTTTCTAGGTCAGAAAGTTTGAAAATGTGATATAAGGTCAATGGAAGTTTTTTTTTATAGCAATTTTAAAATATTGAAAATGTGCCTATACACCGTTTATTATTGTATTTATCTTTAACATTTGAAGTTCAAATTTTGACAAATCACTAATTCACCAAAATTTAAACTATTTTCTAATTAAAATCTCTTAATATTTTAAATTTCAATACCTAATAGTTAATACACTTGTACATTATAAGTTTTAATCACGCTATATATTAAAATATACGATGAAGTGTGAATTTAAGTAGTTCTTATATACAATAGTTATAATAGTTATATTATGTGCATATTATTATCATTGATTATAAATTATAAAATAATACATTTATTAATATTTTGTTATTAGCCACGTCCATTTGTCCCTATTTTAAAATCATTATAGAAATAGCGTAAGTTGTTGCGAGAACGGTTATCTGATGTCTATGTATAATAACAATAAATTATTATATTGTATAGATGGTCCAGTTCATAAACTTATCTATTACTTATTACACATGTATTATAATATTTTATACTATACATTTTTCTCAACTTTTTCGTAAAACCCTCCTCTCCATTTTAAATTGTTTTAACTATTAAAGAACCACTAGATAGAAGTATTTCGTTTGACATACACGAAAGCATTGTCTTCGAGATTTTGGTGTTAAATTATCATGTTTTTATTACGTGCTATTATAATATAGTTTTTACAATAACCCCCAATTATATCGCGCTTAGGCAGCTGAACGTACACTAACTCTCAATGACGGACTTCCGCAACCCACGAATATTGGGTATCAAAATTAAACCAGCGATGTACTGAACCGATGTAACACGTAATTCATTGTAAGTACCTAACAGAACATAATTTTTTCGGTTATAGGTACCTTAATATTTGGTCAAATATAAAATTTTATGTTTAAAACTATAATAAATAATAATATATTTAGGTAGTATATACCTACTGGGTAACAGTAAGCTGCAATAGTATCATATTTTGTTTTCCACATTATAAAGAAGCTTGGCTTAATGACGTCATATCATATAAATAGCATTTTTTTCTGATTTTATTTCTTACGTCATATAATATTATATGCGGATGCGTACTTTAACTTTTAGTTTTTCCAAACTACGGAACTATTTACCTGTGCAAACTACGCGTATAATTTATTTATCTTTATTCCAATCAATATTCCAATATGGCTTATTGGTCTGGGGAGGTCTGAATGAGTGTGCGGTTAGACCTTTAAAAATATTACAATGAAAGATTATTAGGATCTGTTTATGCAAAAATAATTTAGTAGGATCTACGGGAGACAATTTTAAACTGTTTAGAGTGTTACCATTCGAGAGTGTGGATAAGAAGGTAACTATTCTATATATAATACAACATTATGAAACATTTGTAGATATGAATAATATAGGGAAAAAAGAGAAGTAAGAGCTTTTGATGTGAATATAACTTACTACAAAAAAGCATTTGGCCAAAAATTTATTAATTATTTAGGTCCGAGATATTTTAATTCAATGCCACTACATTTAAAAAAACTCATTTACTCTACAACTGGGAATCTTAAAATTGCAGGTATAAAAGAGCAAATTAACTTATGGTTGTTTTCTTTATTAAGTGTATAAAGATTAAAATGCAACATTTTTTTTTTTTTTTTAATTTATTTCACATACTTTTTCTTGTTCTAAATGTATCATTCTTAGATTTTATTTAAACTTTTTATAGTATACCTATATTATATTTGTGTCTATTATTATTATTATATAATGTAACTCTCTTCCTCCATCACAAGCATATGCTTAAGGGAGGTAGATAATTTATTGTAAAATTTAATCTTAATGTTATTACTTACTTGTATTATAAATGTTTTCTTTACAATAAATACTTTTTCAAAAAAAAAAAAAATATTTAACTAGTTTGCTTCTAGATATTTTATCTCAGCAAGGAAAGTTGAGGTATCATACAGATATGTTTTTGGGTATTGTGCAGTGGAAAAATATCTATAGCATGCTACATTTTATAAGGAATTTACTTAAATTGTTTAAATTTTTTTATTGTTGATTTGCGTTTCAAATTTTCAGTGGAAATTAAATAAAGCGTTACGAAAATCGGCTTCGCGAAAATCGGTTAGAAAATAAAAGTTGTACCTACCCAGCTTAAAAATATATCGATGTTCAAAAAACACGACAAAAGTTTCCATATTATACCTATATAGATTCTCATTAAAAAATAATGTCGTGGTTATCTTTAAAAGTGCAAAAATAGAGGCATAATAAACTACAATAATGTACAATGAACCGCTATGCTACCGCTACCGTTACTATGCTTAAAACTAACACTAATTATTCGTCGAATATTCGGACTTTACTATAGCTATAGTTTCGATTAAATTTTTATTGTGTGAACCAAACATCAAACCGTAAATACACTTCAAACAAATTGTCTAGGTATACTATGGTCTACAGTATCTAACTACTGGGGCGATGGCAAAATATGGTATTTTAAATTTCGTTTAATATTTAGTATGTCCTGTGTATAGTTTAACACTCTTGTAACCTATATGTAACCTATTATTTCATACACTGTTTAGGTATACGGCCAATAGAAATCAATACTCAGTATTTTATTTGAAAAATAATTTCATCCACATTTAGGTATTTGTATATTAATCAGGTTACAATTATTTATGTTCAATCACATTCATATTTTGTTTATTCGTTAGGTTTATCGTCGCCATTTGTCCGTGTAAGAATTTACTTGTAGCCTTATTATTTTTTCCAGCATCTTTTAGTTTATAATAATACAGTTATGGAGAAACATACAATTTTAATTTTATTGCACAGAAAATATTATTTATTAATATCTTATAATATTACGTTTTCCCTACAGTAGGTAATTGTATTATTATTGGAACATTCAACAATGTATTATATTATTAGTGCAATGGTTGAATGGTTGAAATTAAAGCCGAAGGTAATTAATTATGTATTGGTGTTGACAAATTGTGTGGAGTAGCTTTCAAAAATAAATGTATTATAACAAAATATGTTTATGTATATTGTACATATTAACTTTTTGAAACGTATTCTTTTGCATTTAATATTGACATTTATTCAAAATACGCTTTAAGACAGAGCACCGCACTTCAATAATAATTTCTTATGTATTTAATAGACAGGAAATTTTGTAGGAATTTAAAAAAAAATACAAACTAAATAATAATATTTCAAGAATACGTTGAAAATTTACAATGTTAGTGTAAACTTAAAATATAATTATTAGGTACCTAACTTGTACCTTAGGTATAGGTTGAATAATTTGTTTGATATAAATATTTTACTTCTGATTTGATCAATTTTTATTGTGAAAAAATGATTTCGATAATTTTTTTCATATTTACATAATTAGCACTAATTTATACATTTATGATGTTCAAAATTATTCTACCTAAAATTTATAAGGAATAAATCTGTAAAACCACAAAGTTCTAGTCCAGCATAATATTGGAGATAGATAGATAGATAGATACGCGCGGATACAATTTTCTGTAGAATTTCGGTGTTGTTTTGTAGCTCTCTTAATATTATTTATATTATTAGAGTGGTATTTTAAGATATTTCATACATAATAATATGACATTTTATAAATTAAAAATAAATTTAGTTTCGAGAATAATTTCATTAAGCTGAATAGTTATTTTAGCTGTAAAACAAAAATAATGAATATTATCGGTGAAACGTCCAAAACGTATAAATACTTTTCAATTTAAAAATGCATTAAATGTATTATTAATAGTAATCGAATGTAATAACTATCAAGTATAATTGATTTTTTTCTAGCTCTTTTATAAAATAATAATTTTATCATATAACAAAAAAAAAAGGGGTTTTGTATAGACTTCTCATTAAGCGTAACATGGTGTTTTTAAGAATATTTCTATATCGTATTGAAATAGTATAATAATATCATATAATCATATTATTATATATTTATATGCATGCAAATAGAATTCTCCTGATAAATCGAATGAAATAATAATGTTAAAATATAAACTCTAAGCAAAACTATTAAACATTTAAACCGCCTTATAATAATATTTCCATCGACTCGTCGCGGTCGTATAATATTACAGAACACCATTTCTCTCGCCATACACGGCGATCGCCGGCCGAGTGGCGCCCTCGAGGATTCAACTGGTGGCAAACTACCCCCGTTCCACGTTACTAGGTAGCGCCACTTCCACAGCCATTTGTCCCTAAACTATTCCATATATTCAGAACATTGGATTCCTAGAGATAAAATGGTCATGTTCCGGGGCATCGTTTTCGTCGAAAATGAACTGCACATTTATGTTAAATTCCATTACAAAAACTGCACTTACTCATTGGATGTGAAAATAATACGATAAGACTTTGCAGTAAGAAAAACGTAAGTCTATACTAAAAGATTGATGTAAGAATAATTAATAATAAAATAAATAACGCTCAAAACATTAGTCTAACACAATATTATTATTACAAAGAAAAAAAAGATTTTGGGGCTAAATGTAACCTCATCACATTGGCTGATTAGGCATATAATGAAAATTAACGAGTGGCCTAAATCTGAAATAGTTGTGCGAATTGGAAACTGTCAATGCACAGTCTATAATATATACCTATCGCTACTTACTCAAAAGTCGATAAGGGTATAGACTTTCCACCATTCACACTACAACGATGTATACAATTCTATACACAAAGAAGAACCTAACGCCACCACGATAATTGATAAGCCTTATGGCCCGTACACAAGTTTGTATTTTTTAAAATCAATATTTTTATTAAAGAACACTAATATTGTTTTTCTTAAATATAGATCAAGGACCAAACTTATAATTTATTACATGTTGGACTCAGAGTCTTTGCTGTTAAGTCCCTGTCGTGGTAGGGGGTGGTGAAATATTTTTAATATACATATTATATTTACATTATATTATACGTGAAATCATTTATAATTATAATTAATATTTTAAGTTTAAATAAAACTAACTAAGCATTTTCATATTTTCACGATGAAAGGGGGTAACCTACCCAAAGTCCCACTCACTCGTCATATCAAGCCCTGAAATTATACGTTCACAATAATCCAAATATTGAATACATTTCTAATCTTCTTATCTGTACTATTGGGCTTCTGGCCGTTTTATGCATTTGAATTAATTATTATTACTATAGCGCTGAATCGAAATAAAGGCATAATATAAAGAACATTTATTATTCAAGTAGGTACCTATAAATAAAGCTGTAACAGTGCAACGGTCATCTAATAATAATAATAGTATTATGTAGATTATAGGCAGTATACGTCTCGTTCGAAATAGGGTTTTGTGAATTTTTCTATATGATAAATTGTACCTATATCCTATATTGTATGGGACAGAAAGACTATGATGTAATTTGAAATATTATAGAAACACAAAACTAATGTAATTAAAGGTAGGTATAGTAATATATTACATCAGGCATCATTAAATATAATTAATTGTAAAAAACACAGTACAAATTAATTTTGAAACTACTAAACGGATGTATGCATGTAATAAAAATATTACTTCGTATAAACTATATGAGTATGGAGATTAGATTTTATAGATGGATAGACAAATATAAATTTAGCTATAAACTTTTTTCCCCCAAACTGCAGTATAACATGTTATATTATATAAATATATATTTAAATAATAATCGATCAACAATAACGAAAAAAGGATAAAAAAAAAATCAGCTTTTATTCCAGAAACGTTCCTCGTATATTTCCCTATTATAATAATATATTATGTTCTGGGTCCCGTACGGTCCACGATCTACTTTTACAATATTTTTTAAAATCATGCAATTTCAATATTCATGATTGATTTTTGTTACAGATTTCTGTCATTTTTGTAGATACCTACTCAATTAAAATTTGTTAGTTGAAATTATATGTATTTTGTATTAACTACTTGTCCAATATTTTTTAATAATTCTTTAAATGTAAATTATAAATATTCTATAATATTTTTTTTTGTTACAGTGAAATATATAAACGACTATCATGTTAAATTTTATTAATATCACCGCTATATATAATACTTAAATTTTAAAATTTATTTTTGTATAGGAGAATTTATATACCATTCGTGAGATGGACATTTATGTAATAAATAATTAAAATATTGATTTGGGTACCTATTATAATAGGCACCTATATCATTATCAAACATCCTTCATCGTTTATCTGTAACAACCCTCTAAGTCTTCACGAAAAAAAAAAAAACTAAAAAATCATTTAACTATATTATACCTCTTTTCAAAATTATATTAGACTAATTAATACTCAAACAATATACGAATTATAATATATCACATATATATTATATACCTATATTTAAAATATAGAATCAATACAATAATATTATAATAATATATTATATTAATGGTTTCAGATCAGGTGAAAGTTTTTTTCTTTTACTTATAATAATATACATTCGTGCGTAGGTTTAGCCGTTCAACAGTCTTGGAGTGATAAAAACAAAACCCTTATCGGCAGAATAATATGGGTATATTTTACACTACATATTATTATATAATAATAAATGTACCTAATAATTAATCACACTCGTGCGTTTGTCTTCTTGGGTATACCTATACGTAGGTATATTTATATAGTTTGTCGACGACACGAGTCACGACACATAATTTCACAATGGCGGGTCCGTTTTCTTGGGTTCCACGGGGAAAATCAATACGGTACTTTTGAGCGCACGTACATGTGCGTGTATATATACCCTTCGAGTGGCGGTCGTGGGGGGGAGGGGGTTGTAGGAGGATGAGGATGAGGAAGTTATATGCCGGAAGATCGCGATTCCAAACTCTTTGATTAGGTCGCGCGAATTACTATATACAATTATATATAAATTATATTACGTATAACGGCGGTATATGAACCTTTATCATATAATATGACGTTTTATACGGCGGCGAGGACAGAAAAAAAAATTACATATATAATTCGGTATGATACCTACATAATAATATTATATTATTACATTGGGCGCTTGCAGACTACCACGTCGTTATATATATATATATATATATAGGTATACGATTATACGCCACACGTAATTAAGTTTTATATTTATTGGTAGTTATAATATATTATAATAATATTATCATATAAGCGCAGTCTTTGCCATCAGACACCCCGGGAAAACGAAACGACTTTAGTTTTAGCGGAGGGCGACGACCATATACGTACCTATATGCGCACCGTTGCAGATGCGCAGCGTCCCTGCTGAATATCACGTACCTATACCTCGTATGGGGGAAAAGTTTGCGTTTGTCTCGTTCAAAGGTTTTCCACGAAACGTTATGGAAAACTTTGCAGGGATAGGGATAGGTAGTTAGGGTGGAATATATAATATATATATACAATGTTATGATGGGTTTAGACTTTCGCACTTAGTCTGAGCGTCCGTTTATTTATTTTAATTATATACATACATTAATATATAGGTATATGCAGTTTATAACCGAATCGCCCGACAGTATATATTATTATATTTGTTGTAGATCGAGCTGGTGGACGGCCATATAATATAAAGGTCACTTTACATTATAACATGGCAATTATTTGTCTTCCTTCACTACGGAGAGCAGGAACTACGCATCCGCAGCCGAAGAACTCCCTGGAATTCTACATATTTAAAAATATATATTATACGTAGATATCCATACAAATATTTTCAGTTAGAACATTTAGCAATAATTAGCAGACGCCAAAATTCTTTAATATATTCTTTTATATTTTACCATGATATTAAATAAAGAAAATATATAATAGGTAGGTAATATATACCTAATATAGCATATATAAGTACCATAATAAAAAAATAATCAGATATAATAATTATTTACCAATTTACTTGTATATATATAATATTATATTGGTACATTTAAATATTTAATAACACATGTTTTGAACTCATATTTTGTATAGTAATATACTTATATGTTTGAAAAAATTAGATAATTTAGAAGTATTTTAGTTTATAGTTCATATTTATCTAAAATCATTATATGCACCTAATACCTATTTAAACAAAACATGCATTGGTAAATGTGCAGATATTGGTACTAATATTGAAAATAATATATTAACGTTTTTTTAAAATTAAATTAAAATGGTCTGAAATATAAAATTTAATAGCTTTTTTATAAATTAAAATTGTATACTATAAATAGGTACAATAATAACGAGAAAATATAGGTTTTATATTGTTTTAAAAATTCATCGTCACTTATCAATACATAATATTATATAGATAATAATAGGTACATATAATAATATAGCTAAAACTGTAAATTGTAAAGCAATAATAATATGCTATATACAATATATATATATATATTAATTTATATGAATTCTATTGAAATCTGTATATTATATCAAATAGATAAGTAATAAATACAAGTTAATAAGTACATTTTATGAATAAGTAAAATATATATATATTTTTTTATAGGTACTTACAAGCTGTGTTTCATAGCACAATAATTAAATTTGATAATATATGAACAATAATATTTTAACTTTGAATAATATGAAGAGCTAACCAGTGATGAAACCCAACGTGAAATGATTAAAATATTATATTAAAATTATAAAATGTTATATACTTATTTATAATACCTATACCTATACCTGTATATGTATTTATATATATGTATCATACATAGGTAGGTATATAATTATATTGGTCTATTTATAGGTACGTTACAAGAATGAATATCTACAGACTACATAATATACACATATGTTTTATGGGCTATATGATTGTGGTACACCCAATATTATGAAATGTAGCTTAGAGGTGTGAGTCTATATAATGAGTTCAATCCATCGTACAAAAATTCAAATTTAATATAGTATAATAAAATTACATTTTATTTAACAATAATACTGGCATACGCTATAATAATAATGATTTCAATCTATAGTTTCAAATTAAACCGTTTGACTGCAGCGAAATGAATCTATTATTTCAAATGCAATATATATTGCAATATATATGGATAATATATATTTAAGTTGAAATTGTACTGTTCGTGCATCCTGCATGTATTTGACAGTACAAAATTAATCTGGTATTAAACTTGAATTCTCAATGATGATTGTACATAATAACTTACTATAGATATATAGGTATATACACATAACATATATACGTATATAATAAAATAATATTAGTAGGGGGATCCGGGATACCTAACCCTCCAAGAAATATATTTTCAAAAATAATTGAAAAAGGCTTAAAATTGTTACACTAGGTATATATAAAATAATTAAAAAGAAAATACTGTAATATCATAGATTTTACTGAATGGAACTCACAGCTGTAACACAATTTTCTTGACAATATTATTATAATTTTTTATAAGTACCTACACATTATATTATAATAATATAGTTGTAAATATTATGATACGTTTTGTCTATACGATTATACGTTTTTTCGAATCTGTCCTAATGCCTATTAGGTGTAACCAGCACGATGGTAAAAAAATGATATAAATATATCGCTCTGGAAATAACTATATATTATAGTCACTTAAAAATATGTAGAACTTGTTCATTTATTTTATTATATTATATGGACACGAGCAAGATTAAAACCAATTACGTAGCAAAATATATTTTATTCGTTAAATATTAGTTATATATAGGTGCAAAACTTATATTATATGCTGCACAATCATATGCATAATAAATTTGTAAGGAATACAAATAATAACTTATGCGTATATAATATGTATAGGTATATATATCGTAGAACCATAGACGTTTATAATATTATATAGTCATTGAACGAAATCTAGACGGTTTAGACAACTCTGATAATTGTGTTTGCGTGGGAAAACGTTCCGAGGGGTGAGCGATGCTGCAGGTATTATAGGTACCTATATAATAGGTATATGATCTAAACGCTATTATATACACTTATCGTGGTATTTGAAATTCATACAAAAATCTTGCGGAATAATATTTGAATAACATTATTATTATTATTGTGACCGATATTTTGTAACCAGCTATCGTCGCGAGTGGTAAACTCGCGTGACGGCGTGTGGGAACGGCGCGAGGACTGCACACCAAACCGGTTGCGCGGAGATGAAAGAAAGGAATAAAACGGACCTCACAGATTCACCCTCGCAAAGACGCGTCAGAGCAGAATCCTACTACTATATTGCTCTCCTGCAGTTCAGTTATGCATCGACCGCGCTTCGAGTTCGCATCGGAAGTGTACCTATAGTAATATTATAATGTTTATTGATGTTTATATGAGCGATGAACGAACAATTTCGTAGGTATAGGTAATTTTTTTGTGTACCTATAATAATATATTATTGTGACGTAATGTGTTAACGAGTATATCTAAATCTTAGAAAGCCTGTAATAAAAAAAAGTCGATTCGTGGACTTCAAAACGAAAATACTTGATTTATATTAATGCGCAGTGTTTCAGCGGCTGATGGAAATAAAACGACGAATTATCGAAAACAAAACCTCTGCAGAAAATATAAAGCGTATATTAAAATTAATTATTGCATATGATATAATATTATATAATTGTTATCACCCGCATACTATTGTAATATCGTAATATTTTTTTTATATCATAGAAACAATGAGATCAAATCCCCCCGCGGTCTCGAAAAATCTTCATTTCCAGATGAGTTGAGGAAAAAAAATACAAATTCACCGATGCACACGCGCGTATTATATCATATAATAATATATCAGCCGCTTACAGTTTTTTCCTGTATTCGGGCCACGCCCACGAGGTCGGAAAAACTCGCGTTGGAAAATATAATATTTTTTCGCCCTTTTCCGCGCGCGTTTTTTTTTTTTCGTATATATTTTATATATTTTTTCCATACACACACTCGCACGGTACATATACTTTTCTCGCCGGCACCGGCCAATGCGGAATAAAATGCCGCCGCCGGCAGTCGGGTCAGGTCGACCGCGGCCGCGGCGGCCTCGGCTCCGCGGGGGCGAAGGAATCAAAGATGGCCGTCGGCGGGCTGGGCGCGCACGCGCCGCCATTCGAGCGGTCCGCACGTCAACCGCCGCCGAGGCGACCCTTTGCGCAGAAACCACAATCGCAGCGTTTTTAGCACTGTTCCGCTGCCGCGCTCGGCCCGCGTCCACCTCGCCTCTTGTGCGACGCCGAACCGTTTTAACGACTCTCGAGAATGACGCGGACATGGCGGCGGCGGAGTGGGGTGTAGTGGGCGCGCAGACCGCATTCCTACCCCCGCCATTCACCCCCACCCACGTTTATATCGTAATCCCGATCCGTAATCCGTTCACCGCCGCCGCCTCCACCCAGCGCGGCCGGTCGTTCGTACGCCGTCCGCACCGCGTGAGCAACCGCCCTTCACCGCCACCCCCACCCCGCAACGGTTTTGATCTCTTTGGCGTACCCGAACTACAGCCACCGCCGCCCGCGCGCCGGCCCGTCGGTGAATGACGCTGATGGACGGGCGGCGGCGACGACGACGATGACGACGACGACGACGACGACGACGACGACCGCCACCGCGGCGGCACCAATCGCGACCGGCCGGTCCGGGTCGACGACGGTGATCGCTACGCGTGTACCGCGCGCGCGGCTATTGATTCAAAACCGTCCGCCAGCGCTTCGCTCTTTGATTCCTCGCCGGTCTACGCGTGCATAATAATAATAATAATAATATGATATAACTACCTACCTACCTATATATATTATTGTTATTATTATTATTATATACGTCGCCACATTCGTCCTTTGCGCGCGCTCTTGTCCGTCCGCGTCTTACGGTCCGGTGCACAAGCGATGACGCGGAGCTCTATTATCTGCAGTGTGCCCACCTCACATAATATTATAATACGTCACATTCATAATATACGCATATTCACCCACATTAAACGCCTATTATTATTGTTATTAGCCTCTTTATGTAGGTACTTATAGATTACCGCATATCCAGAGTGTTTCACCAGACATAATCTGTTCAGTTCCATTCTGATTGTCAGAACTTTTAAATAAACCTATAGGCTATAGGTATCTAATTTATAGGTTCATATTTTCAAAAAAATTGATTCTCTTATATCCATCATTTTTTTAAGGACTAGATATAGTACCTACCATCTTTATATATATTATGTAGGTATGTTTTATTTCAAATTTTGATTTAGATGCATCAACGTTTTAAAAACAAATCACCCGCTTGAAACTGTATCTATATTAAATAAAAAGGTTGATCATTTGATAAAAACAAGTTCTATGTAGGTATACGTGTCCTGCCAGGAAATTAATAGACACAGGTACTTATATCGTCGTCCCACGTTCACTAAAATATATCATGTGGATATAATAATCATATAGAATTATAGAGACTGCATTTTGCGGTGACTCGAGAGGTGGTTTTTTTTTTATTTCTTCAATTTTAAAATGCATCTGTATATTATAATAACTGTTGGTGTGTAATGAAGATCGTTTTCTATATCTAGTACACAATATATTGTTGGGTTTCCATATTCTACTATAACTTCACTCATGTAAACTTAAAATACACTTTAATTTATCTATAGGTAACTATATAATTAGCCGCTCGTTCAAAATTAAATTTCTAAATGTGTCAAGTGTGGACACTTAAATGGATTATTATGTACCTTATTAATATAGTCCCACTCCTGTTATAGGGACCCCGCCTTACAGAATTTATCTGGAAGATATTACCTATGTAATTTGACGTAGGTACCAATTTAAATCTAATTTCAGCATACAGTCATAGGTACCTACCAAAATTGATAGATTGTCAAATTCTCGCCAGATATAACATTATTGTATAATGTAAAACTAGCTATAGATAGGAATATTCTATACTAGAATTACATTTAAATATAATATTATATTAAGCTATTATAACCTCGGCCGTCGAAATTTAAATTTAATAACATATTGTACATTGTTCTGTATTAAATAATAATTAACAAGAAAAATTACAAATATTTAAGAAAGAACAAACAATAATTATTACACTATAAGTACTAAGGAATTGTGGGTCCTCATTGACCAGTTTCATCATACGGATAATATATAGTTAGTGATTCGTTAAATAATTACAGCGGCTAAAAGGAATACGGAAAGGGAAAGAGTATCTGGAACAATAAGTAGGAACTGTAAAGGTTATAGGTTATAGATATATTTATACGTATTTTGGCACTGTCTTCGGTTTCTGGTAAATGTTATCTTTGAGTACGTTTATACATATTATAGTGTATGCTGTTGTAATTTAGGTACAACTTCATACATTTACCTGCACGTTTATATATAGTATATAGTTATATACCTCTATACATATTATATGTTCTGCAAAACGAATTAAATTATAATTCTTTTACACATTATGGGCTGCATTACATCGAGTTCATACATATATATATATATGTACCTATTAATAGTATAACATTATGAATAAATTAACGGGAGTGTGGTCATTTTTTTACATATATATATATATTATAAGTGCAATATTATAATAATAATATTATTATGATGATTATTATTATATACACGACGCGGCGATAACATTCCTTTTCGGACCTTATAATATAATATGTGTATACCGCGCAACAATTTAATTTTCTATTAAACGCGAAAGTGCCTGTATAATGCAATATGTTTTGACTTTATTACGCTGAAATAATTTCACCAGTTTCCTTGAATTCAAACGTATTATATTTTATGGTCAAATATTTACCTTATTTATGCATTTGAGACTGTATACCTATGCGTTTTATAATTTAAATGAGAACCTTTTATGTTCACTTGGTCATAAACATTAGGTATAGGTACAAAGAAATTTTGTTTCGGTCGTTTTTAGCCTTTATTATAATATATTATATGTTATAATATTTTCACCAAACATTTTTAGAATGATCTTATTTTTAATTTTTTTTAAAAATTAAATTAAATTTTATCCTGAAATTTTGAATTTAATAATGAAAAAAATATAATTAATTAAATAACTTTTATTCAATATAATATAATAAATAATAAATAATAATAATTATAGCTATCTAGACAGTTTTTGAATATCGTATTAAGTATATAATAATAACTTGCGAAATATAAATAATATGAATATACAAAATGTACGGTATTTAAAAAATATGATGTGAATATTTAAAATATTTATAAACTGATGCGTTATGTTTTAAAATAAGATTATCGTGTTAGTTTTATACTTTAACAAATAATTAAAACACTTCGTTTTAGCTTGTATATAGTACTTTATAAAAAGTTCATTGAAACTGTGTTAACTAAATTACATTTCTCTCCAGTAATAATATATACCTAAGCTTTATATTAGTTGTGTGGGATCGAAGTCCCCCTCTCATATTGATGTTAAAAATTTTAGCCCCCTGAAATTTTATAATGAATTTTCGTAGTGTTATCTTGTAAGAACTTCCACAATATCTCATATATTATATGTATTGGTAAATATATTATATGCACTGAAGTGTAGGTACCTATATATTGTAATGCACTAATGCCACAAATTGGTACATTATAATACGTCAATGTATAATATTTTATACTGATGTACATCGCTTTGTATTTAAATGTAAAGATAATGCAGGTTAAAAAACCTATAGTTGAAACCTTTACCAATTAATAAAAAAATGTTATATTATTTATTGGTATCGGTATTTCTAATCTCCTAAATTATATTATTAGTTTATAATATTCAATGCAGACGTATCTAAAGCTTGCCTTTAAAATTTATACAAATTATCGTAAAACTAAAATAAGCTACACTTTATAAATGCCGAATAATAATAATGTGCGAGATTCAATATTTATTACAACTCTGTGAGCTTAATATTATATCGGAATAAAATGTATGCCTATAATAAGGCGCATTTTATCTTTGACAAATTACTGTGTTGACATACTACAGCTTCAATTGATATAGGTAGTAATGCGCCAACGTCCCGGAGCCGGATTAAGGAAAAATGCACCTGAAGGCAATGATTTTATCTGCCCTCTATAGTCGCCCAATTATACATCTCTGACATTTTTTAAATTTAATTTTAACGTGTTCGCGTACATAGCATATTATATACTCACTTTAACGTTCACCCATCACAAACCACAGAGTTATAACTCTATCGTATATATATATACGGCATTATATACCAGTTGATAAATAAAGCCATTACCTATATAGAAGTAGAAGCGTATCTAGGTATATACAAAAAAGTAAGCATATATTTACAAACTAATTATTTATCTACAAACATAATTATAATATGAAGTATAAATTATACCAGTATAAAGTTCATAATAATTAGCACCTTTAAAAATTTGGCAATCTTAGAAATTGACTATGTCTATACGAAGCTTATACATTATATTATAATACCTATACGTCAATCCAGCCCAACCATCGTTCGCTTAACAGCAACCAAGGTGCAACAATGTAAATAACGTTAGAATATGGGTTGAAATAAAAATTATTTAAAAATGTTAACAACAGAATATTATACCCATATTATATAGGTGTATGCGTAGTCAAGTGGGTTATAGCTGTATATGTATCATACTGAGTACTTTGGCGCAGTCACCATATTTTTTCTTTAATATTGAATGGCCACAACATCAAAAATTATTATACTTTATTAGGATTTTATATAACATGCAAGCTGATATATTCGACCTCTGCTGGTCTATAATATTGTATGTAGAGGTGCCTGATCTTGTATAAAACCATATATGTTGGTAGTGAGAGCGTCGGAATCGAAATTCATTACGAAATTAAGGTCCGGGGACTTGGAAATTCAATAGGAAACGCGTAAAATATTAATTTCGCAGTATAATATAATATTATGCGCTGAACACAATATTTCGAACGGTCCTGAAAACGCGCAACGCGTTATGATTATTATTATATGTATACAATAATAATATAGTATTACACCATAAATAAGTAAAATATGTAGCTATGTACACACATATAATAATAATATTATACGTCTATATATGTGTGCCACCTCTGCGGTCCTCTATAGTATATAATAATAATATATCCTTGGCCGTTGTTTGAATTCGAGGGCTTCGGACGTACGACTGCAAATTGGAGAGGACTCGCGAATTCACAGGCACTCTGACCCTGTACGTATATTATATATATACCTATTCACGGATCCGGCTTAAAACAGTATATATATATATTTGATGTTAGTGTGGTACACAAAGCCGGGCCCGTGACGGCTGAAGTTACGTTCACTTTATATCATGTTATATAATAATAACAATATTATGTGTTTACAATAGTGTATTTTGTGTGATGTATAATATTATAATGTTTACCTATATAGCAGCGTGGGAGACCTTCGCTCGCGCGATTATTGTCCGCTGCGGGGCGGACAGTCTCCCTTGTATTCCATGCAGTGGTCGCGAGGAGGAAGAGCTGGGGAGGGGGCCTGCAGGAGATGGCGAAGATCGACCTTTTTTTTTTTACAAAGGCTCACAATACACATAATACACCTAATTGGAATTATGAACGTGTGATGTACGTGTGATATACTTACACGCCGTATATAGGTACCCAAACGTTTATCGAAACTTATAATTGTATTAAACTACCGTATATATATATTATTATGTATTGTACCACGTTGTTACAATATGTAATTATGTAAATGACATAGTAATGAGTTTGTTTCGACGATTTGTATACACACACACCTAGCCGCAGCTAGGAAAAATATCTCATCCTTTCATAGGGATACTCCCACTAAAACTGCCTGCAGCCCCTTGAGGTATTATTGTACTGGTTGTGTTGGAATGTTGGATATATTATGTGTATAAAATATAATATATGCATACGTATTATTGTAATGCACGGATGTCTGCTTCTACTATTTTATTATTATTATACACCTATAGATTATGATAATATCGCGTGCAGTATTTCGGATGTGTTCACATATACATAGGTAAGTATACATATATATTATATACATTCCGCCGGAACAGCTTCGAGAATTATTCATGATTCTGCAGCCCTTTGTTTTAGCCACCGCAACCACTGCCGGCGGTTGCGTTCCTTATTAATCTGCGAATAACGGCGCGAGTTTCAACAACGAAATTCATATAGGTACATACAACGATATAAAATCAGCAAAATATTTGTTGTTCGAGTGCAATAATTATTATTATTATATAAACACAACAGCAACAACAACAACAATAATAATACAACCGTCGCATGCGCCTGGAAGAAAAGGAGTGGGCGAATGAATTGGTAATATTATGTGTTTCTCGTTAGTACCGTTAGGTAGGTAAACTCATGTTATATAAATATTATATATATATATATAAGTATATCATATTATACGCAGATTTCCAGATACTCGTCCGTAAATATTATAATTCGTTTCAAATCGTTTATAGTAGATAGGTAATACAAGTATACAGGTCCAACGATTCGAGTGCAACGTTATACCTATACC
Source organism: Acyrthosiphon pisum (assembly GCF_005508785.2). Lineage (NCBI taxonomy): Eukaryota > Metazoa > Arthropoda > Insecta > Hemiptera > Aphididae > Acyrthosiphon > Acyrthosiphon pisum. The sequence goes on along the minus strand of NC_042494.1, from coordinate 14,987,831 downwards.
GTTTCGTGTACTAACATATTGTATGAACACCCGTTATTATATTGCATTGGTATTTATTGTAATAACCGAGTATGTAACCTTACTGTAATAAGTAAATACAAATAAGTAAGAATAATATTATATATTACACACAGTTGAAATGGCATGTTCTCATTCGAAAAACAGAAGTTTGTATCTCCAAAGGACACTCCTTAAGTAATACCTATAAAAAATATGAAGAATTTGAAAATATGGTCTTTAAGTATATTTAAAATTCCAAAAATCAGATTTTGAATAACTGCAACATTGAAGAAAAAAAGTATACCCCGGGTATGCTTAGTGAACCTACCTGTATATTAAGTGCATGCATAGGTATAATATGTACAGGTAAAATGCCAGAAATCTGAGGGGGATCCTTGAGGGGTTCAAACCTCATTGAATCATTTTCATACTATTACAATTTTATTTATACCACCGTCTTAATTTTTTTGTTCAGTATCGGGCGTATACCTATTATGAATTAAACAACACATACTGACATTTGTGCGATATTAATTATATATTACAATACGCCTATATATTATTATATATTACATGTCAGTGTTGTGAATAAACATGCGAAGAGTTAAAAATAGAACATCAATTGAAATTGTTCCTCCTTTTGTTTAATTGCTCTAATTCATAAAATAAAAAACAAACATTTAACGCAGTGTTTATGAAAAAAATAAAATATATTTTTTTATTTCTCCACGAGAGGGCTGACGTAGTACAATTTTTATAAACAACTCGTGGAATTGTGTTAAATTGAAACAAGTACCATAAAACATATAGACTTATTTTTTTAGTGTAGGTACCGTGTAATAATTAATTTCCACTATTTTGAGGAAAACTATAGAATAAAATAATAATATATTATTTAAATTGAGTTAACGATCTTATATTTAAATAAATAGATTATTCAAACAAACCGTATAAATGAATTATCAACTAATATGAATAATATATAATAATACATAGCTAAAATCAAATTTCAAAAATTATAGTTTTGTATTTATAGCAACAGATATTGCATATTTATATTTTATAAGCTACATATAGGGGCATATTATTATAATATAATATTATGTTCGCAATACCTATACTTTAGGGATAATTAATCGGAATTTTAGTATTAAATAGTGCACTAGTGAGTTTTAATAATATATAATAAAATGCAATTTGTTTTGACCGTCACATCATGGCGTCCATCGATAAATAACAAATTATTATTTATTATTTTCAAAGTATTTTTCTGTGCACAAAAATCAGTGACCCGCGGTCTTTGGAAGATATTCCACTGGACACATTTGGAACATTCGTAAAAAATTCTCTTAAAAACTATACACGTTTCAGTGCTGAAAACTGCGTCAGTAAATAGCTGGTATTTACAATCGATTAAAAAAAGAAAAAAAGATCTTAGGTGATGCACACACACACATATTATACCATTGCGACGACGACAACGGCAACGACGACGACGTGCGTCTGTCGTATTGATCGCGTCTTGTACGGTGGCGGCGGCGGCGGTAGCAGAGGTGAAAAGGGGAGAATGGAAGGAAGGAAGGACGGCGAAGGAAAGCGAAGGAGAGACGACCGTATACATACAACGTGGACCCCTCGAGTACGGTTTGCGGTGGGGGTGCAAAGAACGGTCGGAAGGTGGTGGGGGTCAGAAGGCTTTTGCGGCGGACGGGCGAAATTACTTTGGCGAACCGTCGGCGGCCCCATTTCGTCGGTAAACACTTTGCATAAAACACGACTACGACGGCAACGACGACGACGACGACGACGACGACGGCGGCGGCGGCGGCGGCGGCGGCCGGGGCGGAGAGTTTATACGAGGGTGTGTGTGAATGTGGGTGTGCGTGTGTGTGTGTGGGTGCACGTGTGTTTGTGTGTACATACATAGGCGGGTCGTAGATATTAACGACGACTTAGTGTGCGCGCACATAACGCGTATGTGTGTGTGTGTGTGTGCTGGGGAGGCCAAAGACAGGGGTCAGGCTCGAGAGGGTGGGTCGTCGTTTGCGCGCTCGCGTATATATACATAAGTATACGCATATAAGTATAATAATATCGTATATATGCGTACGCGCGGTGTCGGGCGGCGGCGGCGGAGAAGACCCTGCTGGAATTTATATACTACATTATATATATATATATGTATACATTCGCGCGAGCGAGGGACGACCGACGGGTTTTCAACAATGCGAGCAACGATTTAACGATGTTAGTACCTATAATATATATGCACACGCACACGATTATATTATTTACATTATTAGACCGCATCGCGTACGCCACTACCCAATATATACGAATATTACACGCGGAGAAACCTTCGTTTGCCGACTTCACGTCTCGGTCGGAATATAGAACTGCGGTGTGTATACACGATATATACTATAATACATAGGTATAATATAATATGCACATACAAATATTAACCTATCCCGATGTGCACATTATATTAGTACATACAACCCACGATATACTATGCTCAATCGCCTTCGCTACATAATAATATATTACTGTTGTACAGAGACAGCCCGGCTTAGACAGGATTTGTACGCCCTTGAAGCTGATACCTACTGCTATTATAGTATGTATAAGAAAACAAGACATTTTTTATGCTCAAAAAAAAAAAAAATATTCTTGTATGTATGTAGGCATAAGCACTGTCGTATCCGTTCCACCTCAATCATCAAGGGGTTTCTACTGTGTAATGGTTAAAACCGCAAAATGTATGGTTTACTTTTTTTTTTTGTCTTGAAACGATTATTGTCTTATGGTCATTATAATATTATCGTTTCAATAGGTGTACAATATATTTTCACCGAATTTGGTGGAAATAAATTATGAAAAATGGAATAAAATACCAAAATACAATATGAACGAAATAGCAATTTCTAGCAATAAATATCATCATCCACAAATTACCACCCCACGATAGCCGTACCTCACGACAATTTCGACGGAGGCACGAGTAAAACTAGAGAACTCTCGTCCGATAAACAATAAAAAATGTACTATAAAACACTATCGAAATGAACTTGTTTCCGTTTCTATATTATAATATTTTACCGTCGTGACATTTGAAAAAAACACGACGATCCTTTGTACGTTTAATGCCGCACGTGCGCGTAAAGAGCTTTGGTATAATATAATTTTCCACAGTCATATTTTAAGCGTAATTCACCGTAAACTTAACCAGCTCATCGGTATCTTATGGTTTTTGTAGTAACACATTAATACAAAACGCGAATGCCGAATATTATTGTAATTCGTAATGTTACATAAATAATGTATAGTGCCTAAGGTGCGCAATAATTTGGAATATAAGAAAATATTATTATTAATATATATACCTATATATAGTATTATACCGATGTAATTATGAAAACGAGTAAGTGTTTAAAAAACGATCGCATGGACGTACAATATTGTGTTTTTGTACGGTTCAGACGAAAAAAGTTTTATTGACAATGAATGATTTACAATTATTTCAATCCCGGAAAATTGTAGATTATGATTGATTTTATTACCACGTATCGTTATTCGTAATACGAATGATACAGTGTTAAAACTTGCAGAATATAAAATAATAAACATAAAAAATTAAATTAAACAATTATTATGTAAAAACTAAATCCATACATCATATCCCTACTTTTTTTCAAACAAAATAATTTAAATTTGAAAATATGCTTAAATATTTTACATTATATTTAATGACAGTGATTTATAATAAAATATAGGTAGTATTATATAATATATATGATATCATATTAATATCAATACACTTTCATAGTATTAACTATATTGATAATTAACAATATTATTTTTATTATGAAATAACCCTTTATTGTATTTTACTTTAAAAAGAATTTCATTTACACAATAAAATGTAAAAATACTATAAGAAAAAAAATTAACTTCCAATGACCACCTTCCAATGGTTATTTTATCTTTAAAAAAAAGCAAATTAAAATAAAATAAAATATAAAAGCTGCAATATCTTAAACGATTGAGAAGCGATCAATTCATAATAATATATAATATAAAAATTACGTTACGCCTAGAGAATACCATATTACCTATATTATTCTGATTTATATAACGACGTTTACTCAAAGTGATTTGTTTTTATTTTTGATTAATTGATTGCTAATATTATATTGGTATAACTATTGATTCGATGCTGAAATAAATAAAAATACAATTAATACACACTCGAGCCGACAGCAGTGGAAAGCTGTATTAAAATTAGATTTATTGTTAACAAGAAAAAAAAATCAAATATACTACACGACAGTGTTTTAACAGTTTTTAACTATCGTAATAATATTCAAGGTGTATTGGTTTATATATTTCATTCGAAAGTTATTGTCATTCAATAATAATATAGGTATATACGTATATATAGATACATTCTTTGATGTATGGCTGACGATTTAGCGATGGAAAAAATTACGATACCATCTAAATTGCCAACAGGATGATAAAAGCGTCCGTGAAAGGTGTTAAAATCAACACTTAATTAACTACTCGTGGTACTTAGGTTTTTTAACCCCGTTTTTTTTCTGTTGTCCTTTTTTCCTACCCCAAGCGCTCTCCTGTGTTTGTGTATATACATTATACCTATATATGTATCATAACATATATATTTAATATACATACACATACAATCATTTATGTGTTCCATATACCTATACATATATATATATATATATAAAATATATATATTTCGTAATATATGAGTGTGGTTTTTTTTTTGTACCCCGCGTAAGGTCGGGCGGGTGTCGAATTAAATAGGGCAAACTTTTTCAACTCACCCGTCGTCGTCGGCGACGTGGAGAGTCAAAGTTTTCGACACTTTTGTTCTCAAAACACACGCTCACGCACGCGCGAAAAAAAAGACGAAATGAAAAAATAAATTGTTCATTAAAAAAAAAAAAAAAACATGAACAAAAAAAAGAAGAAAAAACTATCGGAGTAGTAATTTGTTTTGTCAGGTGTAACGATGCCCGCCGACGGGATTTTGTCACTTTTAATTATTAAACTTTCACACCTATTTACACATAGTCGACGCAAAGCTCAAAACCGAGTGGAAAATTAAATAACACGTCCGAACGTATATATTGTAAAACCCATTAGTGACGGTTCGTTGATCTAAAATTAATGGAACTTTAAATTCAAAATATAAATCGATTGACGAATGTCGTTTTCTTTATACATATATATTATGCGCCTGCAGTATGTACTGTCGTCGTAAGTTATGATTGGTTTTCGAATCCGAATGAAGAAATATTATGCAGGTACACTACCCCATATTTTATTAGTATTATTAAACTACTTACATCTATGATGAGGACCATCAGCCTGACACCGCGAATTCAAAATTTTGAAGTCAGACCATACTAAAAATGTTGTAATTATTACTATTCCAACGTTCTAATATAATATGGTTCTCAAATACAATAGGTAGGAGGTACTTATTGATCAACGAATCACGATCATTTTGAAATTTTAAAACTACCACAACCCACGTACCATATGCATAGGTAGTAATAAATATTTAGTTATAGACAGTAATTCTTTTTTTTACGATATCGCCTCTTCGGAAATATAAGTAAAACAGTATTTATCTATTACGAATCACGATGTTCGGTAAAAAAATAACAATAGACAATAATAAATATACATTATACATTTATACACACATAAGACCTAAAACGTTATCTATTTATATGTACAGTGTACACCTATAATTTATTTATTAGATAATATTTGTATGTCCGAAAAGCCGAATTACAAGAACATTATCAGCATTAACATGCGCTTATAAAGTACAATGAATAGTAAGAAAAAACAAGAAAATACGGTAACAATAAGCATAACATCAGAAGAACAGTCAGAAAGACTGCATGATGAGAAAACACTCCTAACTGCCAATACTGCAATAGTTTCAATGTAAACAGGTAAAAAGAGAATTGGATTGCAGATAGTTGTAGAAGTCCAAGATTATTTAAAAGTAATATTGATTAGTACAAAAGCTATCAGTCCCGTATCGCGTTAATCAAAATTAAGCAATGTTAAATATTTATTAGAAAAATATTATGTGGGGAAAAATATTTTGCATTGATTAAACGCGTAGAGTATTGTACATATGTAGTCCCATCGTTATACTTATTATTTAGTCGTTATGAGAGTCGATTTCTCATAGATTATAATATATCAAGGTGTCGTGGTCGGAGGGTCGATTTGAAAACCAGTTTCCAACCCCGCATGCATGATAATTCATCTTCTATATTTGCGTTCAATGCATAAGTTTTTTTTTATTTTTCAATTTTAAATAATGTTGAATGTGTTTAAAGATTAAATTCTGGATACCGGTAAATATTATACGTCTTAAACTACGAACCTTTGGTTATCATTTTAGTTTGAATCAAATATAAGGTAGGTATGAGGTTCATAATATAACATATAATACCTACATTATGCCATTACTAACGAATTAATTTGAGACGGTTTCGTTAGTTTGTTAAAAAAACATTACAGTCATATTATTTACAAATTCAATTTATCTAATCATATTTACAAAGTAAAGGATAACATTATTATAAACTATAGTATTATGCGTATAGTATACCGAATCACTTTGATCCGAAACTGATACGATTTGACATTTTGTGCAAGTAACGTCATTAAAAACATTATAAATATATAGGTCACTATATCGAAGATACAAATCAAATTATTTAGTCTATAATAGACCCATGGTTTTACTCGCTACAATATATCATAAAGAGGCCATTTAATTCAATATGTTATACAAAATAGTTAAAATTCAAAAGTGATTTTGAAAAATAATCGTAGCAGATACTTGTCAATAAATATTATTAGTAATTTTACATTTATTATACGGTTGTGATATTATAATACCAGGGATTGAAGGGTAGACCTAAAAATTCATAAAATAAAAAATGGAATCAGTGTAAATAGCTCCGGGTAATTTCTTAAATTTACATTTAAATCGGAAAATCGTGTTATACCAGTTATATTTACCTCCTAAATATGACTGCAAACGTAGGTATACGTAAACTTTAAACACTGATAAATAATTCGTATATACAATGAAGGAAAAACGTTAGGACGTGTGAAAACGAAGGAGATTTCCGGCACGGAAAAGAGTCGGAGGTGAACGAATGGGGGGGGGGGGGGTAAAGGGTTGCTGATTCCTTTGCCCCGTGGCCAATGAATAATGAATAATAATAAATAATACTCAAAGACAGAGTATTGTTGATGTTCGCCGAATGTGCACGCGACACGTATATTGTACATTATATTACATAATATATAGCTATATAAGATGAAAAAGGATTAAATCCACGCCAGCGACGACGAATATATATATATACATTATATTATACATAGGTACCTTACCGGATGTGTCGGATTGGTGTTGGCGTTTTAATTAAACCGGGAGAAAAACCGCTCGCCTCGAGGCGTATAAGTATATACGGTATAATATATAATATTATATTATATTGCAGTGTGCGCGCGCCGCGTACTGCGAAATACCGATATATTATCATAATATATATATAGATCGGCCGTTCTCGGGGCTGATTAATCGTAGGCATATATATTTTGCCAGCTAGCGAAAGATCCTACGATGCAGATACTTTCGTCGAGTCCGCGGGTGCGCCGAGGGGTGCAGGGTGCGCGAGGGGCGTGGGAGCCGAGACGCAAAGGCTTTTTTGCCGCGGAGGTTCATGAATTTAAAGGCTTTGTCGGCGCGCGAGGGAAGAAGTGATGGATGACCGTATATGTATTTAAGGTCGGGCGGAATCGGTCCGTCCGTCCGCCCGCACGCACAAGCGCTTGCCAACACGTCGCGTACATATTATAACGCGCGACGGGCCTTTTTCGGGTCCTGCAGCAGAGTATATACTAATGAAATTCTCCTGGGGAATCCCCGCCAACCCGCCGGCCCGGGGGCCGCAGCCGAGGGACGCCGAGGGACGCGGGAAAACGGCCAAAGGACCTTGCAGCAGGCGCGCGCGCGGAAGGGTTAAAACTCTTAAATTGCTTTCCTTTCATTTTCCAGCCGCCGGCCGCGGGGCAACTGAAACTGCCGCCGCCGTATATGCTGTAGGTACTAGCCGAGAGCGGACGGGCGTCAACAAAATGAGAGAGCTCGTCAACTTAACTGCGCGGCGCCCTTTTCCCGCTCCGCCACGTCGACCTTTCTCCCAGACCCGACGTCAGATTAATGAGGTTCGCTATATCTGCGCGTCTCCGCACTGCTGCACGTAAACGCGCGTACGTTTTCTCTCCCGGTGCGTGTCTCTCCGCGGTCCGTCCTTCGTCCAAATTAATTTTGTATTATATATCTTTTCTCCGTCACCGTGCGTTTACAAACGTATGTAATATACATACATAATATATAGGTACCTAAGTTATTTATACAACGCAGTAGTGTACATTATTATCTGCTTTATTCCGCTCATCGTTATATTTATTCGGTTCGCGTCGTACGATGCGTCGATCAGCACTCTATCGGTTATAACAGAATTTTAATCAAAAATTAGGTATGGAACGCATGAGCAGAATAATGTACGAATGGCCATTAAAGCTGATGCTATAAATGCCCAAAAACCACATAAATAATCCTATAACGTTACCCTCTGGTTGTATAGAAGCAATATGACGATAATAAAATATTATAAGCTTTGGCAATAGTTTATGTTTTAATTTATTATAATGTACAGAGTTAAAGACGTGACGACAACTAACCTAGTCACGTGATTTTGGTACTTTTACTTTAAAAAATATAAAATTCCGTTTGCGGTTCTCAGAGTGAAGTATTTTATATTCACCCTGATAGTAAATATATATAGGTATATTTTGTCATTTTGATATCTCCTCCTCCGGTTAAAAGTTTTGAATCTGTGGATGTATACCTATTATATATTATCATTATTACTTTAGTAATTCTTTATTATGGTTGTCAAGTGGATATCAGTCTAGTACCTAACTAAATTATTTGGAAAATTATATAACAAAAAAACCGAGAGAAAAATGATCTATCCGCATTTTTTGGACTTAATATATATTATATATACTATATATGGACGGTTCACGAGTAAAAGAGAATTGGTCAATAGTTATCCGCTGTATTTTGATTATTAAGCTACCTATACGGCTATACCTAACCTAAATAGTTTATGATAGCAAAATATTTGATTTTTTAATTTGTCTCATTATAATAGGTTAGTCTATAAAAAACTAAAAAGCCATCAATCATCATAGTCTATATACAGAAATGAGACATTTTTTCGTTTCTTAATCTATTATATACGACTGTCCATATAATATTATAATATTAGATACCTATCTACCTAATATCTGATCAAGTATATATCTGAATGAAATAAATTAACAGCCAAAAACGCTTTCAACGCTCAAACACATCTTTTAATCATGAAATGTGTTTTTATTGACTCAATTCATGTTTATATAATATGTATACATAGTACAGAAATCGATCATGGAATCGTACATCGATACATCAAACGCTTACAAAAATTGTTGCAATTTGCAAAGTTGTTATTATTTTAACTCACTAAAATTGTGTATATTTTCGATTTCCAAATAAAATGTACCATATTATATTATTGTACACGTGCCATTTTGATTATTTTTTTCATTCAAACGCACACTGTTTATAATATTATAATACCTATGGTTATTCGCATCTCTCATTACAATGCCATATACAGTCTATAAACTATAGCTGTATAGTACCTACTCGGCTGTACCGAGTTGGGTTTTAAATTTTGAAATTTATAATGAGCGTCGAGATAAATAAACAATATTATCAAAAGTTTAGTGGATTTCATGAATAATACTATATAATACCTTTGTTATCGGAATACACTCCCCCGCGAACACCGGACAGTCAACAAAATAATAATAATATAATATTGTCTAGTGCGGATAATGGCCCTAGATAACGCGCGTTCTATTCTCATCTCCGTGACTAAATAAATACGAAAGAAATAGATTTAAAATTGTTTTAAAGTCATTATACATAGTTTTTATAAATATAATTAATTAATAAATGTTTTAATCATTCGTAATATTATGTGTTGCAACAGTTAATGAGGTAGATTGACTGAACGAGCCAATAAAAATAGGTACCTTATTTAACATATTTAATATGATAAGTAAGAATACCAAACATAATGTTAGGTAGAACATTTTATAATCTATATATATAAAAATGGAGCCAAAAATGTATAACAATTCATCAATTGAGAACGGCCGGACCGATTTGGCTCAATTTTTTTTAAGATATTTGTAATTTCCAGGAGAAGGTTTATACGAAAGACAATTTTAGGAAAATCCACCGGAAAAGTAGGAAATCTGGATGTAAAAAATACAACAGTGGCGCAACAGTGTATTATACATTGGTATTATAATCGGGCATGGTTGTTGATTTGTATTATTTTTTTTGTCAATATTATATAATATACAATATTGTAGTATATAATTATATATATATATATATATATAAAATATTGAAAAAATGTGTACCAGGGGCAGCAAAATCCTAAATACGCCACTGGTGTCACGATGTTTGTCCGACAAACAAAACGACAAACTTGGTATAACATTGATAGGTACTCTAGATTGAAATCATACACTTACGTACAGACAGCACGGGGTCCGCGATCTACCGCAGGTATAGATTGCCAACCTGATAATATTTTGCTGCGAATCAGAATTTTTACTCCTGGCAACGAAGAAGTTAAGATACGTTTTGAACGCCATCCACCAAATATGAAATAACGAATTAAACAAAGTTTGGGTCATATAGAGTTGGTACATTTAACTAGCAACGAAGTGCACGGGGTCAGCTAGTTTTATATAATATTATAATAAATACTAAAAATGTATGTTCCCAAATAGTTCAAATTTAATACATTGAAGATTTTTTAAAAATGATACTACTATAGTACTATACTTATACAGTTATACAGGTAAATAAGTAAAGTTATTAGGTGAAATACAATTTGTAATAAATGCAAAATATTTATTGCAAATTGTTTGAATCTCAAAAACGGACCATTGCAGCTTTTTCCTATTGAACAATATAGATGTATACAATAATAATTTTATGGTTCACTGAATTATATATATTTATATTTCATGTTAATATTATTTGAAATAGTTTTCTTATAGAAAAAAAGAAATACTTAAAATTAATATTATTTAATAATTTCGTTAAGACGTTAACATTGCAATATTTGGGTTTAATAATTACTTGATAAACAATAAGTATTAAATAACTCCCCACTTCCACAGCAAGCATGCTTAGGAGGTGAATAATAGTATATTCGATATTTCATAAGAATGAACGAGTACAATACCTAATGATATTGAACTATAACTACCTATAAAAAGTGTATTTTTAAACGAATAAAAAAATATATGATAGTAATATTATGTTTAATATGAATTAATTCACAGGCCGCCAAACCAAATCGAGTATATAACTGTTTTAATCTCGGCGGGGGAGCATAATTTTAATATACAATATTATATCGTTTTCCAGGAACAAGACTGCAAGGGTGCGTTATCCGTTTATTATACCGCGCGCGGTGGCTGTAACATAATTTATATTTTATAATATATAAGGTCGTATATCGACGCGTTACATTGGAAATAATCTTAGGAACTTATCTTGAACCTAATGCGTCGCATGTGCTGTTGTACACGTATACATATGCGGGGTGGGGGTGAGCGATCGATATCATTGCCAAGCACAAAAGGACCCTGAGGGTTTTATCGCGTTCTAAAAGGGGTGGCGGCGGCGGCGGTGGCGTCCGGTGTGATGGCGAAGTTGGTCGTGTCCGAAAAAGGAACAACAAAATCCTTCGGCCCCCTTCTTCCTCGTCCGCCGTACGCAAATGTCCTCCTCCTTTCGTACGTGGCCCATACCAAGAGGGAAGCCATTTTCCTAATCTGTTTCGCTTCACTCTCAGGACTTTCAACCCCTCGCCTCCCACCCGTCACCACCAATACCACCACAGTAACGTGCCAGACATACGCACACACGCACGCACGTTTGTCCTCGCGTGTACGTGTGCTGCGAAGTCTGTGTACACGTATTAGTATATTATACATATATATTATATTATATTATACACATATATATGCCTACAGTGTGAGAATATGTGTTTACGTGCAGTGCGGTATGGCAAAGTTAGGTATATACCAAACTATTATTATATATATGTGCAGTATACCCTTCACCTGTTTACCCACCAACAGCGGCGTTTTACGGCGGCGAGTGAAATTCTAAAACTTTTTGATTAATTTCCGCGTGGTAAACGTGTCGGAATTTCGTTTGAGTGCATTTCGAGAACATAATATATAATTAACAACGAATATAATTATTACTGTCTTGGTAAATATTTTTGTCGACTCATTAAAACGAAAATGATAATGATAAAAAATAGTGGTGGATTTAGGGGGGGGGGGTGAGTGTGCTTGGGAGCTGAAGCACCCATCGTTCCGCATATTGAACTTTTTTTATTATAAATTAGATAAATTTCAGGAATTACGTAGAACTAAAAGTATTAATTGTAAACTACTATACCTACTATATAGTATAGTACCTATAGATACCAAAAAATAGGTTAAATTTGTTTTTACCTTGAAGTTGTGTTGTCCATGATAAGTATAAAGTAGGTATACCTAAGGAGCTATATTATTAACGTAGCACCCACCATAAAAAAAATCCTAAAGCCACTACTAATAAAAACATATTTAAATATAACATAATATAATATTTTATTTCAATCAGCCTATTCATTTCATGTAAATTTATATTAATTTGAATAAAATATAGTCCCCCCCCTCCCCGTTATTTATACAAATTATTGTATGACCATTTTAACATGAACAAATATTTTTCACAAAAGCGTATTTCATCATTTTCACTGGCGCATTTTATAAACATGGCAACTTTCAAATATGACGTTTCATCGAACCAATAATTTATTCGTTTAAATCTAGTCCACATATTATATATTACGTTATTATAAAGTTATATTATGATATTATAGGTAGGTACTGCTATACTGCTAATAATGATAATAATAATACCTACCTAAAGAATTTCGAACAAATCGTGTAAAATGTAAACCACATATAGTATATGCGAACTATTTTTATGAAGGTATAAAAAAAAAATAAGAAAATTTATTATACCGTTTTTTTGTAACGTGTTTGTACGACCTAAACGAAGATGTTTACACGCGTTTTAATATAATACGTATACCTAGGTACAAGATTATTGTTACCCGTGCGTATATATAGCGATATGTATCCAAAAATGGTATATAATTAAAGCAACAAATGCAAAAAAAAAAAAAAACTTTCGCTTGAAAAAACCAACAAGTTTTCATTAATCCCGTGTTGGTCGTTCATGTCTGACTCTGTAAACGACCCCGACCGGGGATTACGCCGTAGACGGCGCCGGACAATAAATACGTACACAGTAATAATAATGATATAAAAAAAAAACAATAAAACGCTTTTATATTTTATTTTAAAAAATGAAAATGTTCATACTTCTTAATTTAATAATATATTACCTACTATATTACCTAGGTACTTAACACATAATTTGATTTTATTACTTTCACGCGTATTGATGTAGATAAGTTTCGATTTTTTTGTTTATCTTTTCATAAAGAAAATCATCAACAAATTGTTATTGTATAGTCAGTAAAAATAATATTATATAATATACCTACAATCAACAATAATTATAATAATATATTATGTCGTTAACGTTTTCTTCTCGATTTAAATACACGCAATACAACCAAACTATATGTATGATGCCGTTTGTGAGTTTTAAGGCTATTGAGAAGAAATTTTGGAATACTGAAAATGTATTATATTTGAAATGTCTATGTGTATTGTGGCATCACCCGTATTGGATAATACGCGGTGAACCAACTATATGCCTTACCTCCGTACACTCCAAGCTAATGATTATCTCTAGAATAAATTCAGATTAATGCACTGTTAACTTTTGAGGTACGATGGTATGCGTTTAGTCGATCTCACGTCCGTTTCCTAAATTGGAATGACTATTAGGACGCCACAACCGGAGCACTGTTCAGTTTGTAATAAACCTCATTGACTATAGGCGTGTGGGTCTGAGCACTGTTCCAATATTCAAAGGTAAGGACAAAGAAGACTTGGAAATGATACTCAACTCGGGTTTTACTGGTCGGAAACACTTTTATTAAATTATAAAACAAACATAAATAAAACACTTAGCGAATTCAGACCGCCGAGCCCGTACTACGATCGACGTTTCACACCGTTCGATCGTCGTACCTGCGTTCTCGCCGACTCACTCAGCGACAACATGACTGCCCGTGCCTGCGCGTACGGCGGCGTTATAAAGTAAAATAGTTTTTGATGCCTCAGCACATCTTGCTTCATTGACCTATATTAATATCTAAATTGCTAAGTGTATTTCTACATGTAATATGTTTACATTAAATAATATTGCCGTGACGACTGTCTACAATACACGACAGTATACATTAATAAACGTTGCTAAAATCATTTGAATTTCTAAAATATTTCAAATGCTCCTTAAAATTTGCCCTAAAACTATTAACTTACTAGTGGTTACCGCTAAAGGAGAAAGGTTGTTTGAAGTACTACCATAAGCGGGAATTTGGTGAAATTACTTGTGCGGGGGGGGGGGGGGCTGAGCATTAAATGCTCATTACACCTATAGGTTCCACTGTACTAGAGCCGCTCGTAATTATTTATTTCAACAAGAAAATGTACAAAGTTCGACATACTAAACAATTTGACCACAATTAACTACAAAAAAAATTATGTGCCTTATCTTTAACATTTTAGAAGTATTCTAAACAGAAATTATTAAGTTATTAATTTTTAATTTAGAGTTATAACTAATGGCGGATTTAAGGGTTCAAATAAAGTCAGAAAATTCATAAGAGGTGCCTCGTACAAAATGTATAAGTCACATAGTTGTTAGTTAGTAGTTACCTCCATACCATATTAAGACGTCATTTCATCGAAACCGAGACGATTGCTGTTAAACAACCTATGCGAGTATTATTACTATTATTATTAATACTACATAATTACGACCGTTCTAAGTTATGACTATAAGTTAGTACAATCTTACGAATTTAATTTAATTTTTATCACAGACTATTTTTTTATAATTTATTTTTTAATTCAGTTATTAAAAATGAATTTTACAATTATAATAATTATTGTATATTTAGTAATTTTACAATTTTATGGGACAGGGGGCTAAGACCTATACTTTGAACTTCTGGGGGCTTAGTCCCCTCAAGCCCCCCCCACCCGATTTCCACCTATGAGTACTAATTTTTAACTAGATTATGTAGGAAAAATATTTAACATTTACAACTTAATATGTACATTGTACATATACAATTGAAAAGAATAATTTCGTTGCTTGAACAAATTTTTAAAATTAAAAAACCAAAAAATATTTTTCCTACATAACCTAGAAAAGATGCTAATAAATTCATACAGACATCCTATACAGTAATCGGAAATTGCAGAAAATAACCTTCCACTTATTGGTCTAAGACCACAACAAATATAGGGAGCACCAATACAGCCTTAAAGTGCGTTTTCTTGACGTGGCGGACAGTGTAACAGCACGGCCACCGTCATTCTGTGTCTAGACACCGATCATGTCCAGACTAATTGCTGCGTAAATACACTTATAATAGGTACCTTTAAAGGAAGGTAATATAATTAAGGTATTATGGTATAATATTATATTATAATGGAATGCACTAATGCCATTATATTTGCAGACGAGAACGTATTATTACATGTTTGTATACTATGCGTGCTGAGCTCAAATAGCCACTATTATAATGTTACTACCTATTTTAATAAAATATTCGTCTTTCAGCCACTCTCTCCTATCTCTCTCTCTATTTCTCTCTCTCTACGATGCATATATATTTTTAAGTGATACCGCACTACATCGTCTATTATTACATACATAGGTTCAAAAGTTACGAATATTATTATTATTAATTATCATGTTATAGCCTATAGGTGAGCGGAATAGGCGGTCCGAAAAACAGTTTCGACAATTTCAAACTTTCAGAGGACCAATGGAAATATTACTGAAATCGACGTATTCTGCACCACCTGTTTGTGTGAAGGCTGTATTCCTGTTTTATATAGGCGTCCAAATAGAAATAAGCAGATTATTCGCCACAATACGTATGCAAATGTTTAAGTCTGCACCTACCAGCAAATGAACACGTAAGCTTGCATTTTAATCCGCATTACGTGTATTTTACATATTATAATGTATTGGCATTGTTGTCGCGATTGGAACAGCAGTACATTTTTTCCATGTTGTTTAAAATTGTTTGTGATTTACTCACGATTACGTGAGTGGTTATCATTTTCCGGATGAAGTTTTTTTTTAATCATTACTATTTAAAGAAAACTCATAACTCCGCATTTTTGTGAAAAAAGCTTTAGAAAATCACTGCAATATCGAACGAAGTAATAATATCAGAAATAATAATTATGGTGTTCAACGAAATTATATTAATGTGTTGACGCTTAAATAGTAAAAAGTAATAACTGGAAAGTTATTTAAATGTTTAAAACGTATTTGACAACACGCTGTTGAAGAATATTTTATTCATGTACGACACAACAATGTAATAATTGATAACATTTTAATTTCATTAAATATATACGTTATAATATATATATTAATATTATATTGTATACTACCTAGTGAATCAATAATATAAAAAAAAATAACTTCTATATCATTATAATTTTGGAACAAAACATCTCACAGAACCAGATAATATAAGATTTAGGAAATCATATGAACGATAGATATCAGACAATTTTTCTAAAAAAATTTTCTACGTTGATTTTATATTGAATATTAATATGTAGAAGAAACTATATCTGAAGCTAACAGTGAACAGAAACTTCCTGTACATATTATACAATAATATACAATGTTAAATAATAAAATAAGTGTCATATTATACAGAAGGTATAATATTATGGTAACGGAAACGAGTTTGCCTATATATACTGTATAATGTATTATTATTATATTAATATATTATATACCTACTCCTTGTTGTCAGTAAGTTGTCTTATACCTTCAAGATAATATCATCCCGACGTTTCTTTTTACTCAATTTTATAATATTATTGTTGTTCCTTTCGAAACCCACTACACTGCGATAAGTATATAATAACTAAAATATTTTATAGTTTATAAGAGACCATTTTTTTCGCCCTAAGGTTTTTATATAATTAATTGGCGCGGTACATATTTTAAATTTTAATACAAGCGATAAAATGTTATCGTTGAAATGTATACTTGTAAGAATTATTATGTGTTACATGGTACGACGGTACGTACACCAAC
The DNA here is from genome assembly GCF_005508785.2 of Acyrthosiphon pisum. Lineage (NCBI taxonomy): Eukaryota > Metazoa > Arthropoda > Insecta > Hemiptera > Aphididae > Acyrthosiphon > Acyrthosiphon pisum. Next base: position 14,970,271 of record NC_042494.1, on the reverse strand, counting down.
GTTATCCGATGGGATTTCGACCTTAAAATTGCGTTTTTCACGTCCACGGACTGGTACAACACACGACATACTCAAAATACAGTATACATGCGCATTACCGGCGGCTATACGTAGGTATGCGTATAAACCCGAGTGTTGTAATGTTGTAGTAGGTAGTTATATTATGGAAAACGAAATAAGCGCACTTATACGTATATATACCTACCTACAATAATATTATAATATAATATATATACTGCATATGGCGCTGCAGCGCGTGTCACGCGAATATACACGGCAATTATTATGCACGACAGCGTGGCGGAAAAGTGGGCAGGGTTCGGGCCGCGTTTTGTATAAATAACGTGTTTTCCGCTAAGTCCCCGGGCAGGTCGTTTTCACGGGTCCAAGATAAATAATTAACAATGCTTTTTCAAGCTGAAAAACAAGGGATTTCACTTAATCCTCGCAAAAAGCCGGGGCCGGCGGCAACTGCCAACAAAAAGGGTCGACAAAAAGACGGTAAATTTTCTTTACCGCGGCCTGCGATGCGCGCGTCAGACGAGGGGTAGGTCCGCATGCGAGGGGTAAAGCGCAACGACAGCGGTGGGCGCAAGATTAAGCCCGGGGCCGACGCGCGTATAACGATGGGAGGGCGGTTTTTTGTTGAATAATATTCGCTAATTTGGGTCCGAAGAAAAAGGGTAAACTTTAATGAGATCTCCGCGGGGCCTTGTGTTTGCGTATTATATATCCCTTTTGCTCGTACAGCGGCAACGGCAGCGCTTACTGCTATACTGCTACAACAACTACTTTATACTACAAAGTTTATATATACATACTATAACACTATATACACACACAAGAACACGGCTATATATATATTTATACTATACATTTGGTGCGAGGATCGTGATGGCGGGCGTATAGCGTTGGCGAGGGGAGAAGTGGTCGGGCGAGGACTATCTAATTTCCTTCTCTTTGTTTTTCATGTCGGCCGAGGCCGTTGGCTGGACGACGATTGCGCAGAGGGTGTGCGGTGAAAGTGGGGGACGAAGGACCGAAGGGACATTGTTCTAGCAATTTATATATACCAGTCACCCGCACGCACGCACACAAGTGCGGGCGTGTATATATATGCAAATGTAACGCGCAGCTCGTTATTTTCTTGGGTTGACGCGATTACGGACGGGAAATTCGCATCGCACAGCGCGGAGGAGGGTCGTATACTATACTATAACCTACTATATATACCGTACTACTATATAAGCGAAAGGGGTTTTAGCGGAGAAGGGTTTCCCGGTTTTGGTCGCGCACATGCGCCTTTCCACTCCTCCGGTGCGGGTAAAACACGAACACTCACACACATTCAAACACAGACACACACACACATACATGATACATGCATACTTACATATACACACACGTGCACATACGCACCACCGCAGGGGCATACAAGGTTCCTTTTCGGACCGGAAGCGCGTGCGGTAGCCCGGAAGAAGCGCGCGCGGGACGATATCGGCGGTGGCGTCCCGCGATGGATCCGGTTCATCGTGCGGCGTATATTCATATAATATATTATATACAAGTAGTAAGGTGTTATTTCTACCCCAATAATAATATTATGTAACACTAATAATAACGGTTTAATAATAATATTATACACGTCCCGCAAAAGAAGAGGTTCGTATTTTTTTCCCCTACCTGTTGCGCTGACGTGCCCATACTCCGCTTACCATACCGTGGCGGAGTATGTACAGGTACGATATTATTATAAAAATTCGTACATCTCTTACAAACGTTTCCCGCCGTTGACGTCCGCTTCACCTATATAAGCCGACATGAAAACATAATACGTATTAATTATTTTGACGCGAGAAACATAAAATAAATTGAGCATTATAAATATTTTTTTGATTTTAAATATATTTCAATGGTTATTAATTACTTAAACAAAATTATTGTATTATGATCTTATTCTTAATCGTACAAATGTTTGTTATTTATCGCAAATTTAAATTTCAATATTAGAATTAATCGACAGTTTACAATATACATAGTTAAAATAACTGCAATAGGTACTAATAATTATAATATAACATGTTAGAGGCAAGGTAAAAAAAAGTTGGTTCACATAACCGTTGTATAATTTATTTTATAGACGGAGCGACATGCGTTTCCTGAATATAATATAGAATCAACAACATAAAAAAAATCAACTGACACTACAACACTGAATTAGAGTGTACCTTTTTAAAAAACGCTGTGTCGCCGAGTGTATGAAAAATATTATAGCAAAGGACTTTTTCGAAATGAATTCGTTAAAATATTTAATGTGCGAATAACTATAGGTCGTATGCCGTATGGTCAAAAACAACCCTTATAAAAAAAAAAAGAAAGTAAATTGTACACAATCGTAACATCGTATGTTACCTATAACATAAGTGCATAACGTAAATATTCACGTGTCATGAATAACTGCTGAATGTAAGACGAACGTAATTGTGTCGGAATATAATGTACACCTATAAGATATTATATTATATTATACGGTAAAACTATCGGGGTCGCCGGGATGACTATGCGGTACGGGTTACGGGGGGGGGGGCGAGTATAGGGGTCGCTTAGGGGATGGAGACTTAAGACCGGTTTGGCCTGGGAAAGTAATGATAATTTATAATGTAATAGTGTATAATATAAGAACTCTTGAACTCTCGAAGAAACTGGTTCGCGTGGTCATCGCGGATGCCCCGTTTTCCCACGGTCTCCCACTCCGATGCGAATTTTGTCGACATTATTTTCCGAACAGGAACTATTTCGTAACTGAAAATCTCACTCGATATCACATCTATAACAATACTATGATCGTACGACATCCACTCTATCACCACCGCCGTTTACCGTACACGAAGGTCCGCCAGTCTACAATAAATCGCCGCCGCGTCCGTCCGGTGATACACACCAGGTATATACGGATCGAACAAAATCTCCGAGTCACGCACGTCCGACGACCGGGAAGGGATGAAAAAAATACAAATAATAATAAAATAATAATAAGCGGTGCCACACCGGGACAACAGGTTTACAGGTGGCGCGTGCCGACGACAGGGTCCCGACAAGAACGGTTAGAAAAAAAAAAGGGTCCCGGAGGGGAATGTCCCGAAAAGGGACACCACACCGCCGCTCTACCACCAATTATTCCGTCCGGTCTTCGTTCGATTTTAATTTCATCATCCTGCTACCTCAAAAATATACAGGTATTTGATTTTATTCATTCTATAATATTATATTATTATTATTTTCGTATAAAATATGCTGGCGAGTCCGTAGTAGTAAATTGCTTATCACCGGGACCATGTTAGATATTTCATGGGGAAAGATAGTAACAGAAAGTATTAGTATTAAATATTTTTTTTAATTTGATCGGAAGTACATATTTCGACGGTTTGGCTTGTCCTACCTATATTATTATACCCATAATAGATTTAGGATTATAAAATGTTCAAACGTAAAAAGAATTACTTAATAATATATTAATAAATACCTAATTATGTATATTACTCCGATCGAATAAGTGCATTGTTATTACTGTTATTTTTAAAAAAAAATGTATCATCAGCACTTGCTGTTGAGCCCCATATCATAATCAAAAATCTTCCGGATACGATATCAGGTTTTTCTGATATGACACCGTCCGAATACAAGCACGTGCAGTCAACCGGTTGGCCCGTGTCGGACGCACGCCGCGTCCAGTGACCGGATCCGCGACCGGGTCACCGGTGTACCTATACAAACAGGGGGCACGGGATGATTACCGCACCCTTGTGGGGTCACGGGGGTCAAAAGCGCGTGTTCACCACCCCGTACGGGAATAATAATAATAATAATAACATCGTCACGATGATATATTATTATGTTATGAATTTTTTTTTATGTGACGGTTAGGTGGACGGTCCGACGGAGTAAACAACGGGAAAAAATTAAACAAGTGTTTTATTATTTTTTTTTCACGTACACCACACGAGCGCCTGTTCAGTCGATTTTTTTTTTAAAAGGATAAGCAATTATTACTCGGTCAGTGACAGCTATTAGGTTTTTTTTATATGTATATATGATAGATATTTAACGTGGTTTTAATGGACAAATAAATGGTTCGCTGGTTGTTTTACAATATTTATATAAACGTCGTCATTAACGGAATATTGAGAGAGAGAAAATATTAATCTTCGTCTTGTTCACTATATCATAAATAAGTAACAAGCATGCGATCATATATACAATTGAACTAAATTGTCAATGCTTATTCAATAGTATATATAGTTATGCGTCTCACTTTGTGTAGCTAAAAAACAATTGGAAATATCGGAAATATTATCAGTGGGTAGTACCAATAGTGTTTGAATATCGTCATAATATATTTTTTAAATGATTGCTATTTTTATTTGTTTCACTCAATTATAAAGTTATAATAGGAAACAATATTATATAGTTGTATAACCATAAGGTATATAACTAACCACAATTAATTAAATTTAAATTCACACAATGCCATTGATTCACTTATTCTGATAATAATGCTTTAGTTCGGCACATTTAGATACTATTCATAATATTTTATTTTTGTTATTTCTTATGAATTATTACAATCTACCGTTATTAAAATTATACAATTTCTTTGATTAGATTATAAACATTATAATAACTATAATTAGTGTAAAATCAAAAGGGACTTTTAATTTATATATCTTTGTAACAGGCACTTCTTAGTTAGTAAGAGGTTGAAATGGGCAGGTCACGTCTGGCGAGCCGAGGGAACGATAGTTAAGAAGGTCACGGAAAGCAAAATAACGAGAAAAAGACTAAGAGGCAGACCTCTGCAGAGATGAAATGATACAATAAAAAAAAACCTAAAAAAAAGTCATTCCATTGCTAGATATGGGAGCGCCATTGGATAGAGAGAGGAGGAAAGGCATTCTAGAAGCGGCCTTTATGGACCACTATAAGTCTAGGAAGAAGAATCTTGGTAATGGGTAATTAACATGTTTAGTTGCAAGATAACAAAAATAAATAGAGAATTAATAATATTATGTACGTATATTAATACGTTATTTGAAGCTTCTTGTTAAAAAAAAAGTATATGTTAAAAATATTTATTAGTAGATATTTAAAGTTTAATATATTTATAGGTACTAAGTATATTATCCCTAGATATAAATTTTGTTTAATATATCCATGTTCCTTTTATTTATCTGCATCTCAACGAAATTGTTGTAAGTTTATACTATTTTGGCTGCAATATGGTATACATTTTTAAATACTAAGATGATTTAATAATTAATTAATACCTACATACTTGTTAAATGGACATTAATATTTAAGTTTAATTGTGATATTTTCAAATTACCACTGTATGTTTATTGTTTAGAAATTTGCTTTAGAATATATTAATTAAATTATTTTATTTTTCAGGAACTTTTAAAGCAAACAATTGGGTCATGTTCAATATTTGGATTAGAATAATTTGCAGCGTTGTATAGATTTAATTAATTTTATATTTTAGAAATATTACCTATTATATAATACGTGAATGTGCTTGCTTTGTATAAACTATTTATTTTATTGTATCATATTATAATAACAATACGTTGCTTGAATTAATGTGAATATCAATTTTGTTATTAAAATAGTCTGGGATTGATAAAATTATATGAATATAAATCTTTAAATTATCGATCGAGTGTAGAGTACACAACAATGTAAAATGTATAACATCATGATTTGCGAAATAAAATGACGATATGAGCTTTTAATTAATTATTTTGCTTTATTTTGTGGTTTAGTTTAATAAAATATGTATACGGAAACAAAATAATTTGTAGTTGTTTTGTTTTAGTTCGCTTTAATTGCCTTAAAAACAATAAACAAGTTATTGTATAAAAAAATAAACAGTTCAAAGGTGTCGCGTGAATAAAAAAAATTTACCCGCAATTAATCGATTTAAAAAGAGATTAAACATATTAGGTACAAACGACCTTTTATTACAATACACGTTTGCACGCCATGTCCTCATAATAAACAGAGTTCGACGAGAAAAGAAGTTTACCCAATGTATTTATTTTTCCTACACAATTAATATTATTATGCAGGTAGTGGGTATCGGAAAATGAAAATAATATTATGGCCCAGTTGTAGGTATACTTGGGTGTTAAAAAACTGTTTGGAACTCTCAGTTTCGTCGTCCACCATATTATTATTTTATCAAACATACGAGTTATGAAGGACTTATATATAAATATATAATATAATGTGGTTTTAGTACCTATTATAGTATAGAAGTCGCACAGATATATTGGTTTGTACAGTTTCTTGAAATATGATATCGCTATGAAAAAAACTTAAATTCATAAATTTGGATCATATTATTTTACGATGAACTAAGAATGTTAATGATAATAGGTTGAGTGAAATATATAATAGTAAATCTTAAGCAATAATCAAACCAGAGGATTGTGCTGAGGCATAAAAGGTGAATGGAGATTGTGAATGGAGTGGACATTGCCTAACGTAAAAATTAATCATCATGTTGTTGAAACGAAAACAAAACAAAAATAAATAATACGCACAACTTAACAAAATGGCTGGTATTTAATTAGGAAATTCGGCATTTAAAATTAATGCATACCTAACCCTGCTCGAATTTTGTCTTCGTGACTTAGTTCGAGTTAATATATTTTAATTTATAAGTTAATAATATTTTCATTTAACCAATTTTTCGTCAATTTGGTAAATGTATTATTATATATAATATATATTCGTACTTTGGAGATTCAATAATAATATAATATATTAAATAGAACCTCATAAGTCATTATACAACAAAATATATTATGATATAAGTAGGTACTAACCTAATATGTTTTACAAGAACATTTTCCTAGAAATGTTAAATTAATTAATTAGGTAAGGGTGACAAGATTTTAAATAATATGTAAGTCAGTCAACCAAATACTATAGAAAATATTTTATCATTTCAAAGCGGCACGCATTAAAATGGCATTATTGTAAAAAAATTCTAAAACGTATAATTTTGAATTTATATCTAATAGGTATGTTGTTATTTTTTATTTATTGTTTTAGATCACTCGTTCTATACGACAATAAAAATCATATATATTTTAATAAAAAAAACTAATATTAACTTACAACAATTAGAATGGTAGATACTAATGATAGATTATATTGAAATTTAAAAAATATTGACCTTTTTTCGTGTAAGAGAAAAAATTATTCGAGGACACTTCAAAAATCAATTGTATAATAATTATTATACTTTATTACATGCTAATAAAGTAGTAATTATTATACTATGCTATATGTCAAAGTATCAAAATATCTAATACATTATTTTTCGAATAATGTGAACAAATAATATATATTTGATATACATTTTAGTACACAATATCTTCTCTTATCGAATTTTTAAACTATGATATAAGATACTACTAACTATAAACTAAGATGTTACTGAGTATTTTTTCAAAACATAAAATATTTAGTATGAAACTATGTCTATGAACCGTTAATGTATACTAAAATAGGTAATATAACATTTTAGAATTAATCTAATGTCAAGAAAATTGGATACATAAATATACACAAATATATAATATTATCATATCGTGTTAAATGTGTTTTCAGTAAAATAAAACAAGAGTAGTTACAGTAGCATATTATTTATTATATTGGGTGTAGCTACACTAAAATAAGTAAAATTATTTTTAAGACATTAAAAAAATATGCGTTTTTGAAAATACCTATTATTTAAAGACATCGTCAAAATACATTTACTAATTTAATACTGCATAACTCATAAGCTATTACAACAGTTCAAATTTAAAATTACTATTTTAAGTAGGTAATAAAATTGCCTTAATTGACTTCTTATATGTGTTTAATATATTTTATAAATAATTATACATAAACATACTAAAAACTTAATATTATATTGCTTGATCGTTTGATTTTGAAACGACCACCAAGATAATATTTTACGATATTTAAAAAAAAACATATTATGTTTTTTTAATTATTCCCGTATTTTACGTTTGGTTTTTAAATCATTTGTCAGCAGTAAACTGTAAGCAAAGCTTGTTTTAAATTTTGGTTTATACGCAATACAAATATGTTACATAGCGGCATCTAGTGAATGAAGAATCAAGGAAAAAATACTGAAGGGTTGTAGCGCTATACGGAGTCAATGATGTGTAGTTGTGGGTTTCACCCCTATATGACAACGCCTTTTATTTAACCCTCACAATCGCTAGTTGTACCAATTTTATATTCTGAATTTTAACATTTCCAAACTCACAGAAAGAATCAAAGTGCACACAATGATGAGACGAATATTAAAGTATAACAATACGATAATCATTCTACGTATACATGCTAATGGGCCGAATGCATTTGAATCGATAGTAATAATCTTAAATAATATAAATATAAAACTACCAGATGGCAGATACATTTTAATAATATACGAGTACATACGAGTTTAATGTATATTTTAATAGATTAGGTACCTAAGTAGGTATAAGTTTACGAATCTGACGATTAACACATTTTAAAATAAATGGTTATTTTTAAATCATAATGATAATTTTACTTAATAAAAAAATATTGAAAAATTCACTATAGAATCTATAATATAGTATAGATGATCAAGTTATTGAAATATTTTCGCATATTTTTAATAGTATGTAGTCGACAGTCGTACAATGTAACATGGTCGTAGAATGCAGAACAATAAAAACATTTTTTTATAGAGATTATAACTTCGTTTACGTTTTGTTGGAAGTTCTTTTTTTATCATACATAATATACTATGCACATTTTTCTATTCACAATTAGAAATGTGATTGTATTAAAAAATTGTTAAACGTAAATTATATGGGATAGGTACAATACAATAAAAACAAAAATCACTTCAAGATTAGGTGACAACGACAAAAGACAGATAAAATTATTTTATTTTTAACATTATGTTGTTATATAAAGCAAGTTTAATATACAGTTGGAGTAATAATATGACTACCTATGAAAAATATTACCGACAAAATACTAAAATAAATTTTCGAGCACATTTTGTGATTCTTTACGCAAATTAAAAATAGTGTGCATTTGTATGTTTCTTACAATATCATTAAAATTGCCTCTTAATACAATCATGGTTGTTGTTGTAAATTCATAAAAATTAAAAACATTTACGTTAACTTCAATAAAATATTTTAACGAATGGATAATAAATTGCCTAAACCTAACTGTTATGGTTGATGAATAAAAAAAAAAAAACAATTATAACCGAACTCGAAAATAATCATAATTTATAAATTTGTCAACGTCGAGTGTGATAATTGCTATTTAATTGCGACCATATTATTATAGTATCACCGTAAATCGTGATCGGAAGCGAAGTGTCGCGTATATTATTTGGGCGGTTCATTGCAACCCACGCGTCGGATGCAAAAGTATGACGCGGCGCGGCGTACCGATTAGGCAGTTTAACCTGCGTCGTGTGTCGAAACATCGGAGCAGTGGTCTGGTTATCGGTAAATATATATAATTTGAACACATGTATTTTGTTTTAATAATTATTACAACAAAAAAAAAAATATATAGTAATAATAAAAGTAAAAAGGAGGGCGGTTTTATGTGATTTCCATTAGCCATAATTAACCGTTTGCATTTTTATACCAATGTCACCCTCCGCTAGAATTTGAGGAACGACGGAAAGAATTATTATGGTTTTTATTGTACAATACATAATAATAATAATAATATAATATACACACTTCGATCGTTCGTTAAAAAAAAAAAACTTGTTGATTTAATTGACTAAATAATAATAATACTATAATAATAATTCATTTTAGATTGATTCTAATGAAACGGTAATGCCAGAAACTATTGGCATCTGTCAACGATTCGACCGTATTTTATTAAACACCGAGTAATTTAAACCAAAATTCAAATTTCGATTCTTCAACGTTTTTTAAACACTAATTTTTGGTTTCACTTGATCCATAATCGGATAAATATAATCTATATTCTATAGTGTTTATTGGTAGGCGATAAAAGTAACTATAATATAATATAATATTTAAAATCTTAAAATAAGTATTATGGTTTCAGATGCTTAAGATGTCTGACATCCTTGGAATTATCTATTAATTGGATGGCCGCCAATGATTGTCATGGTGATCTAGCCTTGTCTCGTGTTTGAGAGCAAACCTTTGGATTTCATTTACTATTGTAGGCTGCATCATATCACGGTGATAATAATATTAATAAATAAAATAGGAGGCACATTTATATGTTTAAACTAACTATCCAATAGATGGTGTAATGAAGTTTAATTGGTTTAGTGAAACCTCTAAATAACTGACACTCTTGGTTATCGACATTTTGTCTGCTATTTGGAGGTGTCCGTTAAGTAAGCCTTCACTGTATTATTATAATAGGAATAAAATTACATTCAAAACATTTTTTTTTTGTTTCATTTGATTAGGTACCTACATGATGTTATATATCACAATGTTGGTTGAAGAAAATAAATAATCATAACTCTAAAAAAATATGTATTTCTGGGAACAAAATTAATACACATTGCAAAAATACAAAACAATACAATTTCAATTTTTCGCTTTGAGGACAGTCACTGCCTCTCTCTTCGTATATATATTACCATTTAAATATTCTCCATATCATATATCCTATTCGGTTATTGCGAACATATACTACAGATGGTAAATTCTTTATTTTAATAAAAAAAATAATAAATAAATAATTTTTCTATGTGTTATTACCTATAATTACTGTATTTATTTATTTTATATTGTTTTTTTTTAGTTTAATTATCTTATATGTATTGTATACAATATATTTTATTTATTTATACAATTTTAAAAGTAATTTTCTAAGTTGTACCTATATAATGTTATTAGTGTATTCTTAAGACATATAAATCCACTCTCTATTTTTCCGTCTACAAATATAATATCTAAAACCGATATTTATAATACCCTAATTCTCCAAACGAGTTTTTTAAAACTATTTCACAATATTTAGAACTTTTTGTAACTCTTTGTTATGTGCTTACATAATAATGAACTTTATTGCATATAAGCCATATATTATTATTAAGACGTATTAATATATATTTTTATTAGTTATATAGTTATTCAAATCTACCGAATAAGAATAAATATTATTGTTATTTAAATGTTACAATAGATTATATTATAAATTATTGATAGACATTAGGCACATATTATATATTTCTATTATTATATTATTATATTATAACTTATTAAGCTCTTCTAAGTACCTACTTCACCCATCTGCCATATAATGTCATTCGATAACAATATGATTAAAATCCAAGGCTGGGCATTAACGAGTTAAAAAGTTAAAGTTAAGTTAATAAGTTAATTTTATATTAACTTTTTAACTTAACTAGTTAATTTGGATTTTCATTAACTTAACTGTTAACTTACTAAATTTCTTTTTTAATTAACGTGAAATTAACGAGTTAATTTTTCATTTCAAGAAGTACCTAAGTTAAGTTAATTTATTTTGTTTTGAATTTTATCATATTTCACTACTTCAGTATATTTCATTTTCATGTCAAAAAATATTTACCGTGATTTGCTTAAAGTAAAAAATGTATATAATTCGAATTTAACTAATATGGAAACACTGTATAAAATATAAACACTATAGTCTATAATTTAGTTTTGGGTTGGAAAAAAATTAAGTACCTACGTTAGCGTTGTATAAACAAATTAACTTTTTTTTAACTTAATAAAAAGTTAACAAAAAGTGTGTATTAACTTTTAACTTAACTGAGTTAACCTATAGTTAAATTAACTTTTAACTTTTAACTTTTTGTTATTGGTGCATATTAACTTAACTTAACTGAGTTAAAAAAAATCATTAACTTGCCCAGCCTTGTTAAAATCCATAATATTAAAACAGTGATAAAATGAATAAACACTGTATTGTTTTATGACTCTATACACTCTACAGCAGCGTTTCTAAAAGCGTGGGTTGCGACCCACTGGTGGGTCGTCAGTCAATTTTTGGTCGGTCGCGAACATTTTTTTGAATAATATAGATTCCAAGAAATGTATGTTAAATTAATATTAAATAGATATTATTATATTATACTTATATTATCATAGTGATAAAGTACCAACAATTACGTGTGTAATAATGATTACTAATAATCACGACTTCAAATTATAAGAACTGGTAATATTATAAGAAACATTTATTTTCGAAAATAAAAAATGTTTCTTATAATAGAACCAGCTCTTATAGTTTGAAGTACCTATAGTTATTCATAAAATATAAAAAAAAAATGTTACTTTTTACTTATCTTTGCGATTTCTTAGTGGTTTCAATTATTATATATCAATGTTTATGTTTATAATTTTAATGAATGTTAAAAATCACTATAATATAATATTATAATATAGTGATGATTTTTTTTTTTTTTGTAAAATTAAAGTTTTACAATTATAATTAAAATGTTATGAAAACATTTTTTTTTTTATAAATTTTACAAAATGCAACAAATAAAATTGGTTTAATTATAATTAAATAGATCATGATCTATAGTATTATGATATTAGGTACGAGCAATTATACTATATTATACTGATCGACTCTATATATATCATGTTTCGGTTACACATCTCAGTTAGAACAGAAGTGCTGCAATTTAAAATGTTCTTAGTCGGTAGTATTATTTATCATAAATTAAAAAAATATATATTTTATGTACATTTATATGGTGTAAACGGTTAGGAGGCTGAACCAAAATAAACTATAATAGTAGCTACGTGCTATTTGTGTTGAAAAAAAAAATCGTTATATTACTCAAGAGTCCATACTTATACGAGCTGGCCGAAAAATCCTATACAGGATGACCATCACGAGGTCCTCGCGGTACGTATATGTATTATATTCACATGTTATAATATAGGTCGTCGACCTCTGCCGGCGATTATTTTTGCGCGTTAATGTCACGTGCGAACGCTTAAACGCAGCGGATGCGTCTCGGTCGACCCAGCGCGTGCCATTATACGTCATGTAATATTATGCCTGGGTATTTTACTACGAGGGACGCAGGACGGGTTCCTGCTTGGTCGAAAACGGGTGCGGTACCGAAATGGTGCTTCCTCGTACGAGGAGTGTTGCAGTCCTGCACAAAAGGCCTATTGAATTCTACGGGCACATAATATAGTTAAAATATCATACACTTATACCTACTTATAAAAGAGAGACCGAGATAGACAGATAGATAGAATCAGTGAGAGAGAGGGGGGGGGGGGGTGAGAGAGAGACAGCGAGACAGAGGAAGAAACACCAGACGCACCCGAGAATATCGTTTGACCACACAAACGCGTGCTGAAAACCCGTTTCCGACGTTGTGTGACTGATAAAATATTATGTACATAGGTAATACATAATAATAATACGCATATTGATAACAATAATATAATATTATATATATTGTTGATAGGTATATTATTATAATAACGTATATTATTGCTTTACGGAGGTATACCTATAATATATATATTGTAATACAGTCGACGGGATTATTACCTGCGAAACGCTTATAAACGGTTAATATACAATAGTATGGGTAAAATGTATATGAGGGGTAGTTATGGTACATACAACATACGTACATATCCGTAATATATAATATCAGTCGTCCCAAATGGAAGAAACGTAATACGTAGTTACAAGTTTCATATCATAATATGTGAGTATATATAGGAGTGAGGCTCAGAAAAGCTTTCTGACGTTTCTAAGGCAAGAACTGTATCAGGCATTCCGATCCATAATAATATGACTTATTATTGATTATGCCAAAAAATAGTAACTCCCTGCAGGTACATATGTACATAACCAATGAGTCACTGCACAAGTACTTTTATAATATGTGCATTCAACAATAAATAACCTATTTAATTTATCACTTATAAAAAAAACTCATCACGGATTAGCATTCAATAAAATCTAACCAAACATATAGTCATATACCCTTTAAATAAATTCCAAAAAACTAGTCTAAAGACTAGAACCTTTAATAGACCCAAAAAGGCACTCTCAACGTCTTCTGCATTGGACTTCTCAATCGTGTCCCGCCAAAATACTATACGTATTACACTGGATTATATTTTATCATTACAGGTACCTACTACAAATTCTGGGAAAGTCAAAAGTTAGTTCAAAACATTTGGGAGTCGTTCTCAAGTAAACTTTACATGCAATTATTATCAGTTTAAAGTAATGTTATCACCAGCAACAGATGAATGAAATATGTGTATTTTTGTATTTTGTTAGTACCTATTATAATAACAGTTTGCAATTCCCTTCACTATTCAAGTTTTAAATAAATAGTGGTTTTTTAATAAAAAAAAAAAGGAAAGAATAGTACCAACACAGCATATATACCTACATATTGGCATTACACATTTACATGTCTATAATTGCTATTCACATAGGTATATAATTTAATATAGGTAATAATAATATGAATGTCATTGGTCGGTGTACACATTATTATTTCGTTTGAAATGTGTATACATACCTACATAATATACCCTATATGACTACACTGATAGTGATAGTTGATATCAAATATAATATAATATATTAATGTCTATAATGTGTTTGGTATAGATGAGAATATATTAATAGAATTTTTTTTTTGAAACAAAGAGTGTTATTATTTTTTACAGATTTCTAAAAAAATCACAGGTAAAACGTTATTTTTTTCCGTTTAGGGCGCGGTCGTACTTTATTGCGCAAGAGCCACGTTATGTATAATGTATAATATATATAGTATAATATACATTATAGTATAATACAGTATTATCGAGATTAATGTGCAACTATAGAGAATTAATAAGTGATCATAAAATAAATTATTATCGTACTTATTCTATAAATTTATTCCAAAATGAGAGTTATCGATATTCAATGTAAAAAATGGGGTTTTTTAGTATTAACTATTTTAATATACCTATCCTAAAACCAGCTATGTAGATAAAAATATTAATTTAACTATAATAATGAAAAAACGCGAAAATTGATACGTTTCGTCTTTTTCACAAAACTGTAGAAGCAGTTAATTATTTAAAAATATATAAACATTATATTTAGTTACCAAATACACACAATAATACAACTAAACATAATAATATATTATAATGAAAATGAAAATACTTAGGTTTATAAGGTTTTACGATTAAAAAAACTAAAAATGTAATAAATTAAATGTAAAAAGTAGAACTGTAAATAATATGAAATAATTAATTAAATTCATATTTTATTGTTAGTTTAAATAATACGCAACAGCCAATAAATTGAAATGGATTTTAAGAACTGTGTGAATTGTGGAATACGTAATACAATATTTATTTTCTAATTTCTACCATGACTTAAATTATATATTTTTGATATTATTTCTGATGTTTTAAATAGCAGACGAAATCATAAAAAATAATTTATAAGCATTTACAATCAAATCATTGATTTATCTAAACAAATATATATGTAAGTGTACCTCAAATAAAATTTAAATTCACTCCATGAAAATGTGTACTTGACAAATGTCACGGGTAATTAGGAAATCAATGGAGATCTAATCTGATTAAAAATATGTATATTAACAACGGCGGGTTGTTAATGATAATTAAAAAAGGGTGATTGATTTATAACATTTATGAAGCACAGTTTCCCATGACAAAATATTTTAATACCTTTACTGTTTAGCACTTTATAGCCTGCAGCTTTTCTTAAAATGAAGAAATAAATATATTTTTGTCCATGCAATAATAATTTCATACGTTAAATCGTTGCAAAAATTAAAAGTAAGTTAGTACAGGTATAGTAATAATATAGGTACAAATGTACCCACAAGTATATCAAAATATAACGTCCGTCAAATTGAGTATATTTTTTCAATTAAATGGTATAACAATGTTTGTATAGACAAATATTTTATAAATGTATTGTAGTTCTAAGTGCAAATAAAGTATTTGAAGTATATGATATCAAATTTGAATCGACTATTTACTGATTAATAAACGATTTAATAAAATATAAGACAAATGTTATAGGGTAGAAAAGTTTTGTTGTGCAGGTTTTGGCTACATGAATTTATTACTTAATAGTTTAAAACTATTACCATTGATTATAAATACTAGCATTATATATACCATGAAAATAACATTTTAATTTGGTTTCAGTACAATATAATATATTATTATTATAATCACAATCTAAAGAATATTTTTATACATTCATTATATTTTTTAATGCAAAAATGTCTATTGCCTTATAGTAATTACAAATTATGTGCTTTAGTGTTTATATTATGTATTGTAGGTCATGTAAGCAGTGTATTTACTATAGATAGTGATATACTAGTTTACTCTTATAAATATTAATGTTATTCTATATGAATTATCAGAGTTACGCTCAAATGCAATCCTCACAATACGTGCGCGTATTTCCAGAAAATAATGTGCAACTTAAAACTGTACAAAGGCTCGAAACAAAAACTAGTGTTTTATATTTGTTGTTTTTATCATAACTCATGATATAAATCCTAGTCCGAGAATGAAATAATTAAACAAAAGAGAAACTATCATACTGCATGCTTGTATACAGAAAAGTGAATAATAATTATTTAAAAAATTAAATGTGAACGCGCCATTGTTTCAAAGGTAAAATATTATACTAACTTTGGAAATGGTGTACTGATCTGCGTAGTTGTTATAGTAGTTGTAGTAGGCAACTTTTTTTTACCATGCAAACTGAACTGCCGGGAGTTCAAAAGAGGAGTCGAAAAAAAAGCGAAACCCAGTTTCAAAAACGACCTTTTTTTAAATAAAACACAAGTATAAAAATAAAATAAAATGGTCAGTGATATTATAAGTAAGTTATAATGTATTGTTTAGTGATGGACGGTGGTAACAATTGCTTATAAAACTATATCTGCAAAAGCCAAAAAATAACAATTATAGTTCACGAATCACGGGGAACAGCACAATATGATTTTAAAATTTTTTAAAAGTAGTATGATAAGTGATATAACTACAGACCTATTAATTCAACTTACAAAATGGAGTGTACAGATATTTATCTATACGTTTTGTTTTTGGCGGCATCTCTTAAATATTTGCATTAAACAGCCGCTTAGGCATACTTGCATGACAATTGTGTTGTTCGATAAATACCTATAGTGGCTGCAGGGTAATTAAAAAATCTTTGACATCGCATCACACTTAATGAATCACTCAATGTATATATACCTACAATCTACATGTATGTAAATGTTTTCAATGTTGACTTGTCGTTGTCAAATGTATGTATGATATATATTGTGTCTATTTTAGGTATATACCTACCTACAAATACAAACAATAAATTATCTACTTCATTTACAGTTCATGCATTTTAATATTATATTTTGACAAGATATTCGGTATGTATAAATTATAGGAATATAGTTTAAGATAATATATTCAATAGTTGAATAAAATGCTCAGATATATTATTATAAAATACAAACCACAGGTTTTTAAATAAAAAAATAATTTATTATTATACTCGGACTAAGCCCTTATAATGCGTAGGTACGATTAACAATATCAATGTTTACGATATATAAATATTTCAACATTTACAAAACTTACTATTTACTTACCTACTTAAATAAATTCAATAAAATACAATAAAAATGAAAAGTAGGATTCGTTTTGGCGTTTGACATCACATAAAATCATTGGCCATTAATTTGTGGTAGCATGTGGAGTATAAAAAAACAATTATTATAGACTTGGACGAACGCTTAGGTACCTTAAAACATATCAACAATATAAAGGCTGCAGATCACTTGATTTCACTAATCAACAATAACCGTCAAAGAAACCATTATGGTATTAGCCCACAGTCTTCCTACGCTCAGAAAAAGAAAATAAACCTAGAATAAGTATATTATATATAGGAACTATATAGGGCATAACCATTTGCGCAAAAACTTTGGCTGAACTCTTTCAAACTGCATTTAATCAGAAATAATTGGCTCCTAAACAACAATAGGTACCATATTCAAGAATAAGGCGGTGGTTTCAAATGATTACAAATTATATTAAATAATAAATTCTACGTAATAGTAATTGGAGTGGGCCAAAGTAGTTCACCTGCCAAGAAGGGCACAAAAAAAAAAAACGATTTCTCAAGTATAAGATTCTTCAGTTAATACATAATACATCTATATATTAGGTGCACAGGTTTATGAATAATTTTGAAAAAATAATTATTTAGTATTTTAGTACTTTTACGAGAGTTAAACGCTTTTTAGTTTATATAATTTTTTTAACCGTAAAAGTAAGTATATGTTATATATTATTAATTGTACTTACCTACAAACACATTAATACATAAGTGATATAATGAGTACCTATAATATGGTTTTCATTTTTCATTTAAACGATTCTCCATTGGGCTTATATTTCAGATTTAATCTGTCATACCTATACTACATTCAAAAAACGATTAGACCACATTGGTTACAGTTAGTGGTTACCTATTCTTTCTTTATTTCTTCGGCTTTTTACAGGCATTTCAGGTCCATTTTTACAACAACCGTTAAATATATTATATATAAAATATTAAATGTATACAAAACGCATGATAAATGCAATTTATTGGCAGTAACATAATACTATATACTACAGGAATATGTATTTTAACTATGGGTTCTACTCCTTCTCCATTATTATATTATAATATGTAAGGACTAAAAAATTTTTAAAAAAGATTAAAAAAGGAATTTTATAATCAAATACATAATATATCTCAAGTAAGTGTAGCGTGTTACCTGCACTGGGTGACTCCTCCCATCAAGTTTTTCGTGTGTATAAACTATATATATATTTCTTCTATCTCATATTCTTATTGTTCCTAAAGGAATAAATTGTATATAACATATAAAAAATAAAATTAAAAAAATAATAAGAATCCCAAAAAAAAAAAAAAATACATAATATCAAATTGTCTATTATAGATACTATAATTGAAGTAGGCTTCGCAATAAAATGTATATGTATTAGGTACCTATGTATTGTACATAACATATCATGTCACGTGAGTAATAATATCATGCGAGTAACTGATATAATTACTCTTATTTTTTGTGTTTGTTAGTGGGATATTTATCGTTCTATATATAGATATGTAAACATTGCAAAACAGAAATAAAATTGTATTTTATATCATTTAATAAATATATCGAGGTACTTGAATGTTAGAGACATCATACCGTATCCTTGTAAAACGATATACTACCTAGAGATTCTATAAAACATATTTTTTTCAAGTATGGAAATGACACAAATAAATTAAACGAGTATATAACGTTATAAAGTTTGTATAACCATCAATATTTATTGTATTTAGGTATGAAGGTAGTGAATATAATATATGCAATATAATAGTATATGGTACATAAGTATAGGCATAGGCATGTCTACAGGTCATGCCTACATGTCATGCCTGTCATGAACAGACATGACCTGCGAAATTTGATTCAACTTAGGTACACTATAAATTGCGGTGCATAATATAAACATTTTTATCTAAGATTCTGGTTTTGTATTAAGTTTTTTGATTTTCAACACGTAAAAATAAACATTAGTATTATAGGTATTAAAATTATATTTTAAAATTACTAAATACAATTTCATAATATATAACCAGCTAGCTAGTTATTTATTTATCTGATAAAAGGAATATTGTTTTTTATTCCTAATAAAAAAAGTAAAACTGATTGAATTATTATCAGACGATAAAGTTTATTTCAAAATTTGGGGGCCATATTCCTAAACCTTAAACTAATTTATTTTAGGGGGGGGGGGGGGTGCAGAAACCTCTCCCTTGGATATGTCACTGTTGTGCATGACCACCGGATGAGGTCTAGACACGCCTATGAGTATACGTATATTTTAATTATGAGTAGTAGATAATATACACACATATATATTATATATATACATATTACGATTTACGATGCACGTGTGTGAAATGATCGTGATTCGCACGCTGCAGTTTTGTCGCCGGCAGCAGCGGTGTTAAAATTTTAAAATAATAATAATAATACGAATATAACATTATACGGTACAGTAAATTATATGATATTCGTCGCGTCGGGCGGTTGATGTGGGAGGGAAGGATCGACGGCGGTGACAGGGTGTTAAAAAAAATAATAATAATAATAATAAAAAAAAAACTTTTTAGGGATTTGAAATTGAATATCCGGTTGCCGCCACAGCCACCGCCACCGCCGTATTTAATCCATCATTTATGCGACGGCAAACGGCATACGTTTAAGTGTCGATATGTCCCCATCATCGAGTAATTTTTTCTCTCTCTCTCGCTCGCTCTTTCTCTCTATTTTTTTTTACCCCCGTACCTCCCTTCACCACGACGATAACGTCGACGGTCCTTCGGGGCAATGGCTGCTGCCACCGCTGTTGTTGGCCGCCGCCACGCAGTATATACGAGCCTTTCGTCGAGCAAAATGGCCGACCGACTCATGCATGCACGCACGCACGCACAAAGCGAACGCACACTACACAGCTAGTACGCCTCTCTGCCACCACCTCTACACGTCCTTACCTACACGTCAACATCAGCGGCAGCAGAATTTTTCCCCTACTTTTAATTTTTATTTTTTTATTGACGCCTTTTTCGCTCGCGCTCTACAAGCCAATTGTTTCCCTACATAATTATTATAATATATATAGTCACCACCGTCGCCACTACCACCTAGATAGGTATATGTACATAATAACCTACATATTATAACATATATTTTATATACATATATGTACAGTTTCGGGTCTCCGGGTATAAAGATATTTGCCATTAAAAATTCTATACGATTAAAATAATCTATATATATATAGGTAGGCACTTGTATATGCGCCTGCTGTAGCACCACTATACCTACCAGACGACACAACCGTAGTCGAATCGCGTATTCACCTCTTTTTTTAATTTTACCGTCGCCCCTTATATAAGCGTAGATGTACCTACACCACTTTATCTATATGTAAATTGCGAGTGTGCAATAAGCCTATGTGCTGCAGAAATGTGTGTGTGTGTGTGTATGGAAATATGGTAATTCACGCTGTAATAGCGGCACACACGGTGTGTGTGTATACGACGTATATACTGCGACTTGTGTAAATGAACTAAAAAAAAAAAAATCGTATACGACGCAAATATGTATGTACTCTGTACATATGTATATATTATTATATATGTGTGAGCGCGCGCACGCATTTAATAATTGTCTGCAAAAACCTTCCGGGTCCATCGAGTGCGGAAATATTACTCTGCAGTTTTAATAACTACCACGTCATCAATACACAGTGAAAAAATAAATAAATCATCAGTCTCCGGTTAGGGGATGGGGAGGGGGAGTTGAATACCGAGTGGGAAAGAACATAGTATTTTTATTTTATTTATTTGTGTTATATATTTAAAAAAA
Organism: Acyrthosiphon pisum; assembly: GCF_005508785.2. Classification (NCBI taxonomy): domain Eukaryota; kingdom Metazoa; phylum Arthropoda; class Insecta; order Hemiptera; family Aphididae; genus Acyrthosiphon; species Acyrthosiphon pisum. The sequence continues at coordinate 14,948,652 of NC_042494.1, read as the reverse complement.
ATTCTAAATCGTAATATTGTATTTAAATGAAAATACAATTTGAACTAACCTAACGAAAATACATCTTAACCAAAACGAATTTCATATTCCAACTTAAGAAAACCACGAAAAAGTTATAAAAAGCATAAGCGCGTTATATATATATATAGGTAGGTACTTGTAAGACACTCGTTATTTCAGAATTTTAAATCGTATCAAACCAACATTTTTAAAATAAATTATATTTTTGTCGTTAAGTGTTAAGCTTTTTACTCTTATAAACGACAATATTGACATAGGTACGTTTTTTATTTGCTTTCTGAATCATAATTTTATTCGAAGGATTTAGATTAATAAAAATAAAAAAAATTCTATAAATTCTTGTTAATTACCTATCGGAATTGATAAATTTCAAATATAAATTTTTTTTTTTTTTTTGGTGAGGTATGTATCTTATCCCCTCTATATATGTATAGTTATAACTGTATAAGTAATAATTACAAATTAAGCCAAACCTATATTTATTTTGAATTGAACTTAACTGATATAATCAACATAATATACCTAGAGATGTATTATATATTATGTGAGCCAAATTAAGATCTATTATAGAATTAATACTTCATTAGTCATTAGAAATAAAATAACGTCTCTAGATAGCTATACATATCGCATACTTATATATTTTATAATATATAGGATAAATTATGTACTGATTTAAATAATACTGCGAACGACAAATAAGTACGAAATACGATAACAATCGTTCAATAAATCAAAATAATATCATAAATATCTAAAGTATATATATATAGACTATTAATATTAATATTTAATATAGATTAAAAAGTACGTGCTGGAAGCCCAATAGTTACATTACAGTGATATTACCATGTATTATATAGCTTAAGATATTAAAAATACCAGTATAAAATTCACAAGATAATATTTTTAATTTACAATAAAGAGAAAGTTGGATTTACATTGACAATCCGCATCATACTTCCAAGAGGCTTATTAGCAGCGTAGTTCGTGTTACTATAGGAACATAGAACGGATAGTTAGTTCGAGATGAAAAAGATGGAACTTTGAAATTAATGTAACTAAGGAGAATTAGAGTATATTTAGGATTTAGTTAATTTTACCTGAAAGTAGTTTATGAAGAAAATCTAAATTCGCTTGTACTCTTCTATTAGCTAACGAGAACAGATACAATGAAGTAAGGACAGGGGAGTAATCATATGTGGTAGCCGGTAGGTGATTCATTTTTAATACGCACACAATATAAAAATTTAAGCCAAGGACGCTTTAAAATATAAAATTAACTCTATGATTAGCTATATGCGGGTCACACAATACAATACAGAAGCATATTCCAAGACAGAGCATACGAAGGCACAGTATAAAGACTTAATAAGCGCAACTAATTTATACAGAGCACAAACACGTTTTACAAAACCTAGAATTTTCAACGCCTTATAACACGATGATTCAATATGTGTATATAGAAAGTCAATTTTGTATAAAAAAATTATGCCTAAAACACTGATAGTATTTCCTGCACATGCAAAATAGATCCATTGATTTTGAAATCAGAGATAATCAGGACACGAGATGATAAAACAACTTGGATTGGCATTTTTAATGCTTAGAAGATTTATTTTATACGATATAAGTACTTTCTATAGTGAACAATGAACATCAATATAATATGGGGCAATTCGGGGATTTACGATAAACATTTCGAGTAAAATTATACAAGTTTTACCCATGCACATATGAGCAGCGCACTTGAATAGATCCCATAGGCACTCTGTTCTAAATAAGTCGTGATGGGTATTATATATAACAAGCATACACACACACACACACACACACACACACACACACACACACACACATATATGGATCCCTATGTTGAAGGATATAACCGATTTGCTTTAAGTTGCTTCCCGTTAAACATACTTCTAATCCACGTCCGTATAACCACACAACATTGTATGTGTACCGCGAAGGTAGGTGTTGATGATGGGCAGGGGGTGTGGTACATATATAGGTAGATATACTGTTGTAGTGTACACGCGCGTACTAATTATACATGGCTCGTCGTTCAAAAGCACGCAAATTGTAGGGCAATGTACCGACGTTTTATACACATATTATGTATTTATGTGTGTGTGGTTGGGTGGATGCGTATAGGTATATAATACGTGTATGCGTATGTATATAGGAACGCGTAGCTGAAACTCAATCAAGAAGTCAATTTAAAATAAAGTACCAAACCTACAATAAATTGACAGGCTTAGTGTTGGTGCAGCGTTTACCAGTATCAAAATATCCCCGATGCAGGTAATTGCGTTAGGTGTAAATAAAAAATGAGAAAAAAAATTGATAATTTGAAAATATGATGCGTATATTTTATAGCAGAATAATTATATACGGAATGAAAATATCTAAATGGTATGTATATCTTATAACCGTTTAAATCCAACTGAACTATATAGCTACGATCGTGTGACGTGTATTATTATGTGCATTATATAAGTGTCAGTTGGATAGAAGTGTGACATAACGTTTGACTGTTTGATTATTTAAATCTCACTGCATAATATCAACTACTTATTATAACATATTATAAGGAATGCTTTTAGCTGAAAACGAGTAGTGAATAATAAATGAAAATATATCAGTGGTAAACAAATAAAATAATATATTATATGGGTATACCTATAATAATATACGTACCTAGACACGAAACCTTATGTATGCAACTTAAAAAAAGCGGGTAAGTGGATGTTGTTCTGATGTACATAGGTTACAAGTGGGTAAATGTATAATGGACTGTATCAAACTTGAATTCAATGATATAATAACATTGTGTAAGAAAAACGATTCTGAGCGGAGACGGTTTGTCAGTCTGAATTTTTTATATTGTTAATATTATTATTTATTATAGCTTGTAAGTTGAATTAATATTGTAATATTATTATTAGATTCTGAGTGGAGCGAGAAAGCTAGTGGTTTTGCAATGGTGTTTTTTTTTTTTATTTTTTTTTTTATTCTGTATACAAAATTTCTACCAGAAGGAGTGCTTTGATTTTAATATATTCTAGTAAATATCTTTTAGAAAATTGGATAAAGATGGTACTTTATCCAAGGTCATTTTTCGATTTTCTCAATAGCTATTTAATGACACGGGAAAAACTACCGACAAATTACAAAAAACCGCTTAAAGTGGGATTATATTTTTTAACGCTTTGTTTATCACCGTAGCAACGAATAAAAAATAATAATATTATAATATTAATTCAACTTAAATGCTATAATAAATAATAAAAATATAAAAAATCCAGGCTGATAAACCGTCTCCACTCAGAATCGTTTTTCTTATACTATTAAACTTGAATTAAATGATATTATATCATTGAATTCTAGTTTAATACAAACCATAATACATTGACCTACTTGTAACCTACTGTACAGCAGAGCGACATCCACTTGCCTGCTTTTTTTTAAAAATTCGTTTCTATAGTGATAATTGATAAACAAAGCGTTAGAAATTAAAATCCCATTTTTAGCGGTTTTTCGTAATTTGTCGGTAGTTTTTCCTTTGGCATTAAATAACTATTAAGAAAATCGAAAAATGATCTCTCTAAAGTACCACCTTGATCCAATTGCTAAAAGATAAGGTACTATATGTTGAAATCAGAGAAATCCTTCTGATAGAAATTTTGTATACAGGATAAAAAATAAAATAAAAAATAAACACCACTGTAAAACCACTAGCTTCCTCGCTCTGTTCAGAATCTAAAATAAAATAAAATTGTAGTAGGCAACGAATGTTTTTAATTGTTAATACTTTTAAATAATAACAAGGAAATGTGCATTCATAATTTAGCTCGTTCAAAAATTAGTACCTAAATACATTTATTTTAATTGGTAGTTTTTATTTATTTTTTTTTTTAAAACACGTGTTAACATACTAGCAGCGGTAGCCAGTAGGTAAACTTATATGTATAAATTATAAACGGACTATCAAACATTCTGGGTTTTTAAAAAATAAATTTTGAAAGCTTCAACAAATATTGTGTTTAACAAAAGTAAAAATCCAAATTTATAATATTATTAAATATAGGTACCTATAATTCATATAATATAATAATATACTTGATATTATTAAAGTTATAACATCACTAATATACCTCTTAAGGAAATATTATATATTACATAATCTATACATATTATATAGCATCGTTTATTCGTTGAATTGTTATTGTGAAGACAATAAGTACCTACTGCAAATCTATAACAGAATTACAGCATCCCTCGACCTTTGAGTGAACAATAGTAAACCTAAATAACATATTTATTACAAATTTCCATAACGAGAATTATTATTAAATTCATCACCCTCGCGCGTGTTCTAAAACGGTTTCCAATAAATAATATATTGAATATTATATACCTCGATCAAATACAAAAACTCAGTTCAAATATTTATAAAGGCATTATGAAAGTATGACCTCAGTGTTCTAATAAAATCCTTATATTAATATTATAAATCCTTGATCGTGATAAAATAAAAGGTTAAATGTATATTATATAGTACCATAAAGTACCTACATGGTATTATATTTATATCCCATAAAACCCAAATGTTTTACATTATATAGAACGACGATTAAAATTTGTCACGATCTCAAATGGGGTTGGGACACTGCAGCAACGGCACTTTCTGCAATATACTCGTATTATAGTATAGATATATTATAATATATAACTATAATAATAGCATAATATAATATAGCATATATCTATATAATAGTATATATTATACACAGTATGTCAATATGTATGGGACAATTTTTTTTCTCGATACCTATATTATATAGATATTTAATGAAAAATCTTGATATATCCAGATATAAATGACATGATTTTTATTTAAATTTTATTCTTAAAACATAATAATATATATATTTCATGAAATATAGAAAATATCAGTATTGACTAGTTTAGTTGAAATCACTAATTATTATTTACGTTTATGCACGTTTTTCAATATATAGACGAGACAGCTAAAATATTTATATCTAAGATGTTAGTTTTTACCAACTATGAATATAATTATCTAGAAAAATTCTATCCTTCTAAGTGTGGGTAGTTATTGCAGCACGCAGCACTGAATAATTATATTGATTGTTAGTAACAATAAACTATACTGCGCGTTTTGACCGTTGCATTATGCTGCAATGTGTATACTGTATACGAGTATATATTCGTCGCAATTTTTGTGCGAACTCTCCCCCAACGCATATTATACGCAGGTAGAGGCAATAATAATAATAATAATAATAATAATATAATACGTAATGTTATTTAGACGGCAAGTCGCAACAAAAGGCGTCTATCCGAGGCGTCTCCGCGACGTTCTCACCGCCCCCGACCCCTTGAAACATAATTTTATACACACACACACACACACACATACACACATAGTATAATAATATATAAATGCACGCATTACACATATATGTTCTATTCACCCAGCTCTCACCTACACACACTCCCACGCCGGTTATACACGTACCCACACCTACAATATTTTATGTACACGTATGACCATAATATATAAAAACCGGCTCTCTGTTTCGTGGGAAGAAGTATTACCAGCTCATCGTACACGCCGGCGAGTCTCCCCCGCAACTGGTTCACGTCTTTTGCGCACAATACCTATCCGCGCATAAATTAAAAGAAACAAAACCCAGACCCTGTGAACCCACACACGTGACTGTACCTTTACTAACTGAGACTATCTATTGCTCGCCTTAATACATAGGTAATATTATTATTATCGTCGTCGTCGTCGTTTCATTCGCCTACGCGACAACGCCGTTAACGCACGCACACGTCGTCTACGTCGTCTCCGTCAGTTCTACAATTATTTCCGTTCTCGATGTAATGATTAGTACAATATACTTATGCCGTCTCTCGTCATAATAATATTATCACGCGTAGCACAGTATGCCGGTACAACGTCGTCGTGTATAATATAAGAGTTTCGCCGAAAACTTTTTATAATATAACGTCATCGCCGTCTTATAGAAGAGGTGAGTGAAATATAATATTTTAATTATAATATAGTAAGTATAGGTCCATTCCGATCAAAATCGATGACCGGTCGATTAATAACAGTAAATAATAATAATAATAATAATAATAATAATAATAATAATAAAAATAATAATGAAATATAATCGAAATAATAATTAAGTTAAGCAAATTATATGAAATATACAATTTTCGAAATCGTCATTAACTTTTCAGGATAGAAACTTTAATAAGCAATTATTACTGTTTGACTGTACTGTAATATCTGTCAATTAAAAATCATATTAAAAACGATGGAATACACAAATTGATAATTTCATAGGTAATGATAATTAAGTATAATATACACCAATAAGTGTATCCCTCCAAAAACTATTACAAAAAATAACAATAGATAGGTACGGCCCATCTTGATACACCAGCTACCTATTTAATATAATATTATACGTGGTTAAGCCCCGCGGCCGATTCCGGGAGGGTTCTCCAGCTCAAACCAGTTGGCGGGACGGCACGCGTTCACCTCTGACTCGTGGCCCGAGCAGCGTATAACACGCGTAACACTCGTACCTATATTATATATTTATACTGTAATATTATCGTGTGCGCGGGTCGTCCGGTTCGAACCCTCTCGAACCTCGGAGTCCGGTTTTCGACAATGCTGGCTGCACCGTTTACGGTGTCTTGTTTTCAAAATTTGAGTGCGGGAACTCCTGCAATATTAAATGAATATAATAAACTGATAGAAAAAAAAAATTTCTGAACATAAGCAGAAAAAAATATTCGACCAAATTTACGCTTATATTAAAAAGAAATACGAATGTACGATGAACCACGACTTCACCTTCCTTGTTTCAAGCATACAGCACGCAATCCTTATCATTAAATTATAAGACTTATAATTTATGAAGAAAAATGTAATCAAATATCTTATACTAGTTTATTTGTACCTAATTTATATAATTAATACGAAGAATAATGTAACATTTTTTTTGTCATAAACATATATTATTATTTATTTTAGATTCTTTTAAAACTGAAAGTTGTTGTTCAATATTTTAATATTATAATATATTTATACTAATATCCTCTGCTCCTCTATCTGTATCTTAACTCTTAATTGTTCAGTGGTACGTGACTAATATGTGTAATACGAGTTGTAAAAAAACAGCTTGAAAATATTTAGGTACTATAATAATAATATAATATATGTGCAGGCTAGGTTAGTAAGGTTTAGTTAAATTTTTATGATAGTATTTTAAATATCCCTGAAAAAAGTTGATACTGACTTATACTATTGTATTTCCACGATAATTTATATTTTATTAATTTATCACCCATGTTTTTTTTCATCGTCTATACTCTGTTCCAAAAAATAATTATTATATCGTTTAAAAAAATATTAATAATACACTATGTTTATAATTTAGATAACTTTTAAAGGAATATTTCAATATTTATACATGTTTTATTCTATTTGCATAAATGGGTAGGTAATAGGTATATGTGGGTTGTATTTTATTATATACATTTATAAATAATTTGTTGAACTGACATAAATGTTTTATTTCTAAGCTCATAATTTTTTTTTCAGGAATTATATCTATTAAATGACATACAAAGGAAAATTTAAAGAACGTACATTCACAATGGCACTAAATCAATATGCGGTAAGTCTTAATAATTTGTTTAACTACTTAATAGAATATTTAACCAAAGAAATATGTTTCGATTAATATGAATGTATTAAAAACATGAAAGATTTATTTATGCGTCATTCGTGAATCGTGATAAATATTGTAATTTACTACTTGTTTTTAGTAATCCAATATTAAAAGTGTTATGAAGTAGGCATATGATAATAATGTTAAACGGTTATTAAATTTATTTTTTTTTAAAGTACTAAATTACAATAGCTCAATCACTGATAAAATATTGGTGATTTATTATTCCAAAAACATACAGAAACATCGCGTGGAATATTCATCAAGCATTATTTAGAACAAACAAGTATAGTGATCCGTATCGAATAATTTTATGACGGTCGGGATGATGATACAAATAATATACGATATATTGAATTCGTTATGCAAAACAAAATATAATAATTAATAATCTATAGACACCTACATATATAATATATTGAAAAAAACTTAAAACCTATATCGAAAATGGAAATTATAAATCCGTTAACATATATTGTTGTGATAGTGTTATAAATCTTAAATAGTCTACCAATATACCTAAATACTATAATATATGATAATATTTATATTTTAGAACATCGTTGATAATTTACCTCTATATCTCTATGTATAGAGGTAAATGTACCTATATTAATTAAATATGAACGAATTTTCGTTTAACTCCTGTACCACAAATCTCGATTTTTTAATCGCCATATAAATTATAAATCGTATGGCCAATATTACACTACAGTATAGCACTATAACTATGTATTTCTATCTACGCTAATCTTAAAAAATTGAAAATATATACATCTGCAGCTGAATGCAACGGCTGAGACGAGCGACAAAACTAAATTAATTCCAGGATGTTGTTACTCGCATACGTATATACTATATTCACATTGTATAGATGGAGGGATGAATTTATACTGTAGCAGGCCAAAAACGTAATTATTTATAATGGGGGTTTTTCGACGTGTTTCGTTATATTGTGCAGCTTATTCCGGATTTCTGAGAGGAATAAATAACGGGCGGTGGCTCGGAGGTTTTTCCGGTTGAATAATGTGTCTCGCCTAGTTTTGCCGCGAGTTGAATTAGAGACGCATAAAGAAACGGCAGGACGTTTTTGTTGGACAATAATTCTGCCGGGGCCGACGAGCTTTTACCCGGGGTTTCTCGCAATAAATTAAACGGAAGTGAGCTGAAAAAAAAACCGCTCGGGGCAGAAAAAAATCGCATATTAAAAAATCCTGCTTACTGTAGCGTTACGTTAATGACTGCCGGGTTGAAATTCTTGCGCACAAGTGGCGAGTAGGGAGGAGTGGACCCTTTTTTTCTGCTAACGGGGCAGGGTTGACTGTGCAAACATTACGGCGTTATCTTCTGGTCCGGGCAAAAATAAATCGCTTTGGACTGGACCGAAAAAAAACGAAAACGAAACGAAAAAGGGTAGGAAAAAAAAGCCCTTAGTTTAGCGATCCTTTGGAGAGGGACCTCGGTCGACGTGGAGGAAGGGAGGAGAGAAAGGTAGGAGTGTGGTGGTATTACGCCCCTGTCCCTTAACAACACAAGGGTAGTTTTTAGGGTAAAGCCGCCGTAGCGTCCGCCATCTTTTAGTCGATAACGCGGGCTGCGTGAGGGAGCTGTCTGCGCAGACTCGCGAAAAACGCTTGCGAAAAAAAAAGTTTTCCTGGCAGCGAAGAAGTATGATGCCACCCCGCCGACCTCTCCAGTGTGTGTATTTTTATAATATACATGTACGGCGTATAGTGCGCGTGTACGGTGAAATTCCCCGAGTCTTATATTATAATATCACAACAGCCGGGGTCGTAGATTGTAATAATATTTTATGCACATTTGGTCCTTAGAGGGTTTTTTTTTATATATATGATATTTTGTATACTATATGTGTATTGTGTATATATTATATGCAGTATATATGTGCGTGTTTTCATTGCGCTTGATAATAATTGTGATTATGATAATGTCTGCGTCCGTCGCATTTCCCTATATTACGAAGGTATATGCATATACATTATACACACGCATATCGTTCTCTATCTTTTTCTCTTTCTCCTCTCTATCACTCCCCCCCCTCTCTCTCACTCTCTCTCTCTGTCTATGTATATATAAATACATAAATGTGTGCATGCATACCTACCGTTTCCCGTACTCAAAACACCCTGGATTATATTATCTGGCCACCAGCAAAATGAAAATATACCCATCACGTTTACGCGCGCGCTGGATCGAGAGCCCTTAAAAATATGCTAAAATCGTTCAAAAACGGCCTCGTGGATTTAAGAGGGTCAGCTCACGTATTATGCACGCATACATATGATTTATTATTATATAGATATGTATATTATACAGATGCAATATCTACAGATAGAAATAATGGCTCAGCGTGAGTATTCGATGCTAAATAATGGTCATGAAATCTCTAATGAACGTCAATTCTATATTTTATTATAACAAGCTCTAAATTTTAATTTAATGAACAATAACACTCAATAATAATACGAATATATCATAATTTGAAATATTTGAAATAATGAGTTTTTAATAGCATAAAAGATATAGGTACTTAAATCTATTATATAGATATTATCTAATACATTTTATAATGGAAATAACTCGAGTTTTTAGTTCGTTTTTAATTACATCTCACTTTAAGGTATCAAAATAAAGTATAACGTACCATAAATGTTAATTGTTAATTGTTATAAAAACGATAATAATTTTAAATAATAATAATTAATATTATTTAGTATTGTATTATTTTTTATCATATTATAGTTTATCAATTTATTGAGTTTTAATTATCCATTAGAAATTTATATCGAATAATTAATTGTATCAGGTATATAATTATCTCTAAAAAATAGTAATAATCATATTATAATCAATATTCTGATACACAATATTGATGAAGATACAAATATATTATAATCATACAATATATGTATTTTTTTTAAATAATATGTACTATTATATAGCAATAATTTTAATAATTGTAATATTGTATACGTAATCACATTTAAAATGTATAGATACACGATAAATTACATTTAGTATGATTCTTCTCTCAATAGTAGGTATAACAAACTAATTCAATATTATTTTAATTTATTAATCTTATAGGCAGAATATCTGGTATTCTGGCCAATAAATCGTTTTAAAAATAACTAGTTATATAGTCACGTATCATACATTACGAGATATATTATAAATGTAAACAGATATACCTAATATTGTTATATTTATTTGTTTAATAAAAAATAATACCTACTCTACAATATTTTTAAGTAAAAAATGTCTAGGGAATATCTATTAGTAGGAATAAATGTATAATAACAAATAATAATAAATCGTATTACACATACACATCATTGTATTATAAGTAATAATTAAGTATATACCTAAATAACTACTAATTATTATAGTTATTAGGTACGTATTATAAATGTGATTTGTAGAAATTTACAAAAGTAGCAAAAAAAATATTATTCTTCTTTCAAGAAATTTCAAAAATAATTAAATACATCAAATAATAAATAATTCATTTAATAATCAATTAAAGATACAACTTTATTAATTATAAAAAACTGTTCTACAATTTTATAATCGTCTTTATATTATTATGATCTATTTTATACAATCACTGCATTTGTTTGAGTTTATGATTAGGTATACCTAATAATAATATAAGTACCTATATTATACAGGATTATAAATTTGTAATTCAATGATCAAAATTACGTCGAATTAGATTTATTCATGTTCAAAATAATTTTTGTTGGTAATTGAAGAATTATTATAATTATTTAAAAACTTTACGTAATATTAGAGTTAAAAAATTATTTATTTTCAAAAGTGAATGTGAGCATGAGTAATAATTTATTACTGCAGTTGTACTAACTATGTAATATTAACTACTCGTGTTATAAGTCATAACTTTTATAATTGACAAATAAGTACCTAGAGTATTTATTTAAATATATTTTGTATAAAACAAACAAGAAAAATAATGTTACTGAGAACTGACAGTACAAATGTTCAACTACTTATTATTAAAAATATTTTAAACGTTACGAATTCCAACTAATCAAAAATCAAATATATCATTATCCTCAAACTAAATATGTATTTGAGTAAAAATACTAAATATTATCTAATTAAAACCTTAAAATAAAAATTATAATCAACAGAACGCAAATAATTTGGTAAATACATAGCTCAATATATTATTATGCTTGCTATTAAACCAAAAATACAATATAAAATAGATAGCATAAAATTAACACGAGGTCTCGGATAATACTATTCAATAACGTTCATACGAGACTGGATATAAATGAATATCTTATTTTGAGCTAAGTTTCATCATACAGTTACACTCATACATAAACCATAAACTATAATAATTATATAGTGATAAATCTCAGAAATGTGATTCACAAATTAAATTTTGTTTTTGCTTTTTGTTGATTTAATTTAACTTAGTCATTCGAACGATATGCACATATAATACTGATGAAAGAACTATTATGTTTGAATTTTAAATTATCACCTATTGTCCATTATATCCATAGACCTATAAACTAGTTTATAGCCTTATAGGTCTATGATTATAATCATCCACCAAGCCTTAAGATTTAAGAAATTCAGTTCCGACTGTCTCTCAATTATCCCCTTCGCCATGAAACTTCTTCCACGAGTCCTTTCCGATAATCGTCGGTAAATGTGATATAAGTCAAAGGATTAAAAGTACAGAAAGATACTAATTAATATACTTGACAAATATACCTGACGTAGGAAAACCATATATACAAATTACTGGCCCATTTCATAATTGGCAAGTACCTACACCAATCGTGGGAAACAGACGATTCATATACTATCTGTAGATATAGGTACTATTTAGGCCTAAAAATCTTGTTATTAAACGTATTGATTTCCAATTGCTAAATATTATATTATTGCAATGCAATAAATATTTTATTTTACATATAGTATTACAACGAATATTTAACGGCTATATACTAATAGTAAAATACTCAACTATATATAGTATACAATATAATAAATACGACATAGGTACCTATATTATAAAAAAAACATTATCGGTTTGAGATGTTTTGTATATTACATTATATTGAATTTACATACAAATTTAACGAGAAAACCTTTAAATAATTATAAAAACCTAATTTTATTTTATTAAAACGAACTTTCATCGCTACTGAGGATTTCGAATACATACTACAAAAATGCAAATACTCAACCAGCCGAGTCCATTAGTAATATATTAATCGGCTGAACAACATCCCAAGAGAATAAAAAGGGAAAAGCGCTTAAATTGTCGATAATTGACCACTGTATATATATTATAATAAATAAATAAATTATTTTAAAATCTATTTATAAATGTAATGTAACATTAAAATATTTAACTGTTCTTCAGTTTGTAAGCTTACACAATTGTACATAAAACATAACAAACTAAGGCTATAATATCAATAAACTATAAAAAATATAAAATATTTCACAATCATATTGTGCAGAGATAATACATTAATTAGTAGTGTAAATCGTGCATATATATATAGTTTTAGAATGTTAAAGTTGTATTAAGATTAAGGTTAACGAATAATGATAGATGAAAATATGAAATCGTTTGAAAAAAACAGAATGATTAAATAAATAATGATGAAAAAGAAATTATTAATCTAACATAAAAAACTGAGGAGGTCGATACCTGCTGTATAGTAGGTTTCGAGCGTACCTTGTCATTGTCCATTGAGTATAATAGGTCACAGTAATGGATGCGTGAAATTTGAATTCAATGTTCAACCATTGCATAAAAAATGATTGGACGAGTGGAAACATTATTGTATATTATTTACATTTAAAATATTTTAAATACATTACTCTTTCCGGAATCTTATAATAACTTAATTTTTCATCAGGATGTGTAATATATGTAAATATATTTTGAAATAGCTTTTGAAAAAAAAGTATTATTATTATGGAAGAACCTATAACATATAAATACAAATAAATGAAAACATGAATGTCACAAAACGTAAATAGTAGATATTTGCTTTAATATATAAACATACATAATATATAATATCACATAACTATAAATTAGTTAAAAAAAAATTCTGTTTTCCATAGTCCAATGAAAATTGTTACATCAAATAATCAGGCATTATTTTACATCATCATAGTAATTATTGTTGTTACGCTAATAACCATTTTATATATTATTATAAAAAAGTAACAAATGTTTCTGTCGTAGAAAGGCTGTAAATCACGAAAACTAACTCTCGAGAATTTAATATGCTCGGTAATATGTATCATGTATCTATTCGTTAATTTTAAAATCTTAATTATTTCTTATACAATAGAACACCTTTATCACATATTTTACGTAAAATAAACAGATTATTATTCTAATGTATATAGCTATGTCTATGATAAATTAAATAATAATATAAGTTTTGTAAGTGTACCTACCTACCTATACCTATAAGAAAATAGTTATTTAAATAAATGTTGAATAATAAAACAATAAAATTGGTCATATTGACTAAACTTTATAAAATTTTAATATGTGTAGTGTGTACCTCTAATGGAATAAACATTGAATAAAAATGTGTCCAATGAGTATAATGAACTACCTAAACATAGGTCTAACGAGTTTTCTCAGTGGGGCCCAGTATTCCATATGTATATGGAAATTAAATTAAATAAGAAAATAAATAAATAAAATAAATAATATATTATACTGTGTATTTAATCATCCCGTGTTAAATATTCTTTTAAATGTTTGGAAAAAAATTCCCAACGCAGAAATATTTATCATTATATGGTACATTTTGAGGTTTTTATAGTATAGTATTTCATTCAATTTGTATACAATAATTAATAATCAATTAAGGTTCTGTTGATAAGAGTATTAAATTTAAACTGTGAGACTAAAGACCTTACAAAACTGGTACAAGTATTTGTTGATTAAGTGATTACTAAAACTCGCTTTACTGCAACTAAATAACAATAAAATTAATTTTTAAACATACGTTTATTGTGTTTATATTATTTGCATTAAGAACATAAAAAACTACAAGTAGATAGGTACTAATAATTACATCATTGTATTTGTATGGAACTATTATATACACAATTTTAAACATATAAACAAATATTTTTTGTTCTAACTTATAAGATGTTTAAAATAAGTAGGTATAAAGTTGAGATGTAGTAATTTTGATATATTTTACACGTATTTATGACTTGGAGCTCTCAATATTATAACATGTACAGTAAAGAAGTATAAATTATCAGAACTTGCAATTCAAATATAAGCTATAGAAATGTATTGTTTATTTATTTTATGATTTAACCCCAAAAAATAACTATTTATAATCTCAAGTAGGTATCCTGTAGGACCTTTAATTATTTGCAAAATTATGGACAATAAATATGTTTATCTATAGAGTAAATTTATATCATATTATTACGCATTGTCGCTTTTTTTTTTTTAAAATCTGAATTTAAATACCTATAGTTAAATTATTATTATTCAGCCTTTGATGATAATGAAATGTTAATTTATTGGGTATTTTTTTTTTTTTTGCAAATTTCTATTGATTTTTATTACATAACATAATTTGTATATTACTATTATTTTTTTAAAATTACGTGACTATTATAATATAACGCGATAAGTCATGTAGAAAAAATGAATGTTAAACTAAATGCAAAATATGTATGTACCTATATTGTATTGTTATAATTTTTTGCAACCGACGTGGTTGAAAATAAAAGTATATATATTGTATACTTACAGATATTTTGTATTTATTTAACTAATTAAGCTGCACAAAATTATGTTTTAAAGTTCTATCTCCCACAAGCGGCTATTTTATCACTTCATTAAAATGTTTATCAAATGCAGTAAAACACGATGAAAAGACCTGACTCGACAATATGAACGGGTATCTTTTTTTGCGCGTGAAATCATTGATGTGTTAATGAAGTAGGGGATTGAGGGAGCTTTTTCGCTATACCAAAAGCCAAAAGCCAAAAGGTATAATATAAAAAATATAGCTGATGAAATCTTTGATACCCAAGAGTGTTAAATATTACCTACATATAGCGTTGCAATGTCATAATTTGTTTCAATAGTGCACAATAACAGTGCTGTCATATTTACAAATATTTTATTTGTATTTAAAATACACTTTATGTAAACGCATATAGTATGTATCTGAATGTATGAATTCAATTTGTATATCGTTCAATACGCTTTCATTAAATAACCACACTTTGAAACGCAAATGAATTTACTTGTTTTGCTTGTTAAGTTCTATTATGTTTACGAAACTTACCTAAATTATTTCTTTATACACAACACATAATCATTAAATATTTATGATAACACACAAAATATTTATGTGTAATATACCAAATATTATAAGTACTTTTGTATTTAAACGAACAGTAGGTATAACGTCATTTTAATTAACGCATTGTCATACTTTCAAAGTACATTTTTTGTTTTAAGTTGTAATATAATGTGTAAATAAGGTAATAAAAAACGCAATTCGATTATTAAAATACGAAATAAAACTAAAAATATTATTATTTTTCATCTGTAGGATCATATTATTTTTATTAACAATTTATAAATAAAAAAACAGTTTGATTTATAGAACTTAAAAATAAATATTGAATGGACTTATCATCTGAAGTTTTCATATAAATTATTGATTGCCCACATAGCCATATTATTATTACACTGTCTATAAACAACTATAGTATGAATAAATAACGATGCTTCAGTAATAATTATCTTATTAATATGCTAATATACGTCATACTTGCAAGTAGAGTATATTATGCATTACACATTATACGAAATAAGTCAATTACCTACAAAAAAATCCAAAACGAGTTTTCATGTTTATTAATTTAATCTAAACATACTGCCCATAATAATTAATAAAATCGTTGTTGTTTAACATTGTTTAATATGTTGGCATGTAATTTAAAACAAAATTAACACGTGAATAAAATAAACGTGTTTGTCGTTATTGAATTTTAAGCTATCTCTAATGCATTTAGTATACAGAAAAATTAAATTTATTGCCTTACTGTGACCTATTTCCATGTAGTACACATGCAGTCTAATATTCTAAATAAATCAATAAAATACTGTAGTCGTATAGGTATGGTACCTAACGTCTCCATATACCATTTAACTTTAAATATCGATGCGACTAAGTATATGTATATCTTATATATCAGTTGGGGGGGGGGGGGATAATGGATCACGACCCCCACCCACCCACACCACTAGTTTAAAAATGTCTTCCATCATGAAAAAGTATTTCTACAAAATTACTCTCTTCTCTTAAGTAGGTAGAACATTTATATGTTATTTCGGTAAGACTATTATTGACACAAACTCTAAAAAAAAAATCCTGTTTAAGCTACTGACTTATATCAATATTCACACCTCTAAAGTATTTTAGTTTTTTTTTTCAGCTTTTAGAAAAAGATCCTTAAATATTATACTATTATAAATATTGAAACTAATTAAATACTTACAATTTAAAATTACAAATATATATTTATATACACACTTTTAATTTTCAAGACTACAAACCATTGAAACCAGTGGGCAAAATGTTAAATGATTACCTATAATACTAGATTTACTGTAAATGTTATATTATAAAAATGATGATACGTACAATTAGATTATCTTGTTCTTCAAAATCAGATTGTGCTTCATAATAATGAACGAAATAAATTTAATATATTATATATTAACAAAGAACCATAACTAATCGACGCGCGACGCAACGGACGCGCAAAACTGTTAGACTTAGAATAGAACGCGGAGCAAAACGTCCAAAATATAACCATAACCTGCGAGACTAATAAAAAGCATGATAGCAGTAATCACTTAGTAATTACTTCTATCGTGATAAAAAGATAGTCACCAGCGACCATAGATAAATAAACAACTAGATATAGAATGATGTATAAACAACTAGATAGCCGACTCGAAAGTCGTGATAGAGCCTCATAAAATCTAAGGAGTCGGGCAGCCATTGTCAAGAAGGTAAAATTCAATTGATTAATTTCAATATAATAAATATTTTAATTAATATTTAATTTATGCCATGAATTATAATATAATAACACCCAAATTATGATTAATTATTATAACGATAATTGAAAATCACAGAATAATCTTATAACATTATAATAGGTCAATGGTTTTTACCATATAATAACATTATATTCCATGACATGGTTATAAATTTCATGGATTCGTGAAATCAATCGTATTTTGCCCATAGACATGGGCCTGCGATCCGCTCGTGCGAGTATATTATTATACCTACTGCAAACATGATATTATAAATGGATCGCGGTAGATTTGACCGAGTACAGCTTAAATCGTAGGTGACAGCATAGACTTAAGCATGGATACTTATATTATGATGGCAGCGTTCTTAGAACTTCCTTGGAGTTCCCAGTGCGTGCCCTCGTCATGGAAATAGCCGCAAAAACCGATACCAGAATTGAATAGGATTAGTACCATTCACGATTTAAGATAATGTCTTAAATCGTGGTACCGCTTAATTTTACTGTCATTAGATATAATATTATATTATGCACCTAATAAGTCTTCTAAATTTGTACTAGTAAATTCTTATAATTCGTATATTCTCAGTAATCGGTTTAGGCGAACGCCCGCCACTGCCACAAACGCGATATCATAAAAGCACACGCTGCAGTAAGAGTAAACAACCAAGGTGAAATTAAAATCACAGAAATATATTATAATAACTAGATACCCGACTCCATATACAACAACATTATTGAATTATGATGCCCAACGCCATTTGTCATTTGGGCAATGTTTACAAATTCTTATCGTTTTGATTGGCAACGGGCTTGTTTGATATGAAATTTTGTTGTTTATTATCATATTACCTTTCTAGCGATTAGTAAACATTGCCCAAGTTGTAAATGTCTGCCAGCGTCATTGATAAGAAGAAGTCGGGTATCTAGTTATTATATTTATCTGTGAATAAAACATATTTCATGTTTCATATAGTAATAATAATAGTCATGTAGTAATAATAGCAATATATTAAAGCAATTAAACACAACCACCAATATCTAGGTGCGTATGGTATTATATTATGATAGTAAGAAAACGGTATATTATTATTGTTCGTGTAGGTATAAATGTACAACTATTGTACTCGAGGATTAGTTCTCCGATCACCTTCCGCCAATATTCTTGCACGTCAAATAATCATAATTGATAACAAACATAACGATCTGCCGATACAGTATCGGGTCGGCTCGGCTATATTATAACGACGCATTAGTCCAATAACCCTTTTATCGTATCATTTCTACCCGGTAGGTGCGTATAATATTATTATAAATTATAATGTTATACGGAAAACACTCAAACCGTGTTCGCGTGGTTTTTGAACTTTACAGATGACGCGAGCGCGCCCGGACCGAAAAAATTACTTATCATTTTTCATTCCCGTTATGAAAAATGATACGCATAATAAAAAGAAAACCCCTTGGAAAAAAAAAACGTCCCACCCACTCGCTTTATTGCCGTTGTCGTTTTTAGATTTTATTTTTAAATTCCACACAACGCAGTCCAAGTTTGTTCCGTACATACAGTAGCCCGATATATATATACATATTATTATAATATGCGCATATATATATAATATTTGCCCCGCCGCGCTCGTCCCGAGTAATTAGTATTTCGTGACCAGCGTCCGGGGGCTTTGTAATTAGACCCTCACAAGAGGGACGCCTCTCTCAGAATCCCCGAGAGAGGGAAACATGGCAACTCGTTTTTCAACCTTTTCCCGACACTTTTCCCGTGGTCTTTTTTTCCACGTACGTATATATATATGCTTCCGCGCGCGCGTGCGAATGTGTACGCGCATTTTCGAGCTCGCCTGTGCAGTGTCAGTGTGTCAGTGTGTGTGTATACCCCAGACCGGCCACGCCCAAGCGGTCCCCACCCGCTACCATTGCCGCCGATCCCTTTTTTTTTCATTTTACCTCCCCTCCTCGGCCGCCACCGCCACCGCCACCGCCGCGCCCCTAGGATTTTTCTCTGTAATTTTTTTCATACTCACCATCCGCGTCCTACGCGAGGGGCGGCGGACTGCAGCGGCGGGGCACGATATATACCTTCTCCGGGCTGAGTTTTTTAATAGGGGAAAACTTTCTGTTGGATTAGTGACGCTGCCAGTATTCGACCCGTCTGCAAAAAAAAAAAAAAAAAATAAAAATAAAAAATAAAAACCTCTCTGTAACTCGCGCGCACGCACCATACCTACACTTGCACACGCGAGGGCGTGGAGAAAAAAAATTGTATATAAAGGGAAAATGTTTCTCTCAACTTTTTACCCTCTGCCTTTACGCGGAGCCGGCATACTCTCTCGCACGCATACACATTACACGTAGTATGCATACCTACACGTATATAATATATGTATAATACTTATACGGCGTACCGCATGCACACGCATATACGGTCGGTCGCGATTTCGCGGGATTTAACGATATTATATAAATCTTTGTTGTGACCGCTAGCGACGGCAACTGTTGTAGGTTGTAGCTGATGGGCGTTGGACAACATATTTTTAAATAAAAAAAATGAAAAAAAAACCGACCGCAATAAAACCTACTACGCAGAGTAGTCGGGAAGTACATAATATAATATTATAATAATAATAGTAATAACATATATACGTATTGTGTATGTGTGTGTATTCGTAGTGTGCATATATCGTGTCGAGTCGCAATGCGTTTCTAGGGGTGGAATCGTATTGTTTATGGTAACGCGCGCGTGTAGTATATACAGCACACATATGTATATAATATTATATTATATATTCGCATGTGTATACACTCTCAGGGCAAACCAAAGCTGTTTTCAATGAATACTTAAAATATAAAAATAAAAACCCAAGCATACACACACACACACACACAAGAGGCTGACATGACTGTACTCCGTGCGCGCTCGTGCGTATATTTTTACCAGAATCATCGTATACTTAGCGCCGGTTATTCCGCGCTCGTTGTTTATACCCGGGTCGTGGTCCTATTGTATATATATATTCAGTTATACGAGTTCACGCAATTCGGCAAAACCTTTTGTTTTCACACACACACACACTTTCGCGTGCTCATATATATGTATATTATTATCCTCGATAACGTTAATGCGCGGACTATGATTGTTTTAAAGTTGTATACAGCTTTATATGGGCTGTATATATTATAATATAAGCACACGTTCGAGTTGAAATCCTACCGCACCGCGTATATAAAATATATTTTTTATTGTTTCACAAAACCCAGCTTGTGCAATAAAGAATTTCAAATAAAATAATTCTCAAACATAATAACAATAATAATATATTATGTTTAGCTGTAGTTAAACAAAACTCCATTTTAATATTCGTATCGGACTTATATTTTACTATGTTGCAAAAAAGAATCGTATTGGAAAACTTAAATTAAATGATTTCTTTTGGTTTTTTAAAACTTTAAAACTTTTAAAAAATGACATATAGTTATTACCTATACGTACATATTGATATTTATTATTTGTCTATATTTCATTAAATATTTATATATTATTAGATCGCTTACTTATATTAGATTAAAACCATTTTTCATACAAAAATTGTATTCCAATTCTTATGGAAATTGATTTTTTCAGTATGTTCATTTATATATGATAGATTATATTATTATGTGCAGCTGTAGGTACAGGTTGTAGACAGGTGTACTGCACATCTCACGGCTCCATTGTGCTTCATTATATACTTGTATATATATACTCGGTATATTATAATCACCTACCTCATGCAAACACTTTTAAACTTACAGAAATATTTACATTTTAAACACTTAATGGAAATTAGTTATTTATTTTTCTATGTATTTACATGAATTAGCGCTAACTATACTTTTTCAGAAACAAGAACCAATATTTTAGGTTATATTTTGAGTTTAGGTAAACTAAAAAATTACCCACAAAATTATACACATCGTCAATGTGACTCTGATTCAGAAATAACTTTCCATAATGATATTTAAAATTAAGAAATAATATATTGATGGGATCAATACTCTAAGTAATATACATCATATATATACCTATTATTTCTGATGTCAACATCCCTTTTTCTCAATGAATACTGCACCATATTCAATAATCCGCACACCATACGATGCGTTATTGCTTCCGCTTCTGACATAGCTCAATCACTTTGCGTTAAAATTCCATATTTCGTTAAAAATTACGTTTAAATGAAACAAAAATTCACCATTAGCCAACGTCTCTAATGGATATGCAATTCACAAACACTATGGACAACCGTATCTAATGGATAGGTACGCATCTAACGACCAAATCTTTGCTAATATAACAACCGAAAACGGCTACAGGACGCAGAAAATAATCCAATCTTCAAATGAAATCTCTTCTTCAAATTAATTTTTAGGTATTCAATATTAAAACGTAATAAACAAATACTTAACGGTAAACGAAAAACAAGAAGTGATAGATGACTGTATTTTGACTTCTAACATTGTATGCAAAGAGTAGGTACTGTAAATTTAAAACGCATTTTCTTTGGGGTCTTTTAACTTAAAACGTTGTGTACATCAAGTTCTCACATACAAAAAATATATTATTCACAAACCTCACGAATATACTATATCATTAATTATCACGCATCTGTAATAATAATTGTACGGACCAACTGCGCATGGATCATTTGATATATTATAGATATACCTATATTATATTATTAAGTGCTTACCTATATAATAAAGAAACCGTTTACTTCATTATCAATACTAAGTGCTAATTCTTGTAGTACAATAGTTGTACTTGTATGACATAAATTCGCAAGTTCTAAGTGATATTTTTATGTTGGACTAAAACCACATTGTAGGTAGGTACTGCAATATTCTAATCAACAATTCAACGATGTGAATATGATACCTACATCATACAGAGACAAGAAACAATTTTGTTTGCATGTTAATAGCTTCTTAATGATTATAAATATCAAACAGTGGATAGTATTTATGTTTGTTTGTCATATTGTCATAATAAAATAATATATATAATATATTCCGCATGCCATAAGATATACTAGTATACGCATAGGTTAATCCGAAATATGTTCGTGATATAGGTAAATTCAGGATATTTGTCAAAACGTTTATAATGAACACGATAAACCTCAAAATATTGTCAAATTCTACTCATGGATAGTGGTACTACTATCAATATTGACGTATGTATTTTTTATGATCGTATCTTTCCATAAATATAGTAGGTATATGTTTTTAGTTATAAAAATCAGTGTAATTTCTATACAGTTATACCGAACTTAAAATGTTAAGACTTTTTAGTATTTTTTTTAAGAATTATGCGTATGTGTTATAGCAATATATAACTAATATTAATGCCCTATTATAAACTGAAACATAAATGTGCCATATACAGGCTAATTCACCGAGCATGATAATAATTGCTCACCACTGTTTTCATTTAATAATAAATTAATTCAAATTCCGACTTTCGGTATTTTTAAATATACTTAAAAACTATATTTTCAAATTAGAGATTTTAAAAGGTTAACAACTGGAAATTTAATTAGTATAAAATTGTATAACATTCAAAATGTACGCTGATTAAGATACTGAAAAATATAAAGTTAGTGTTTATTATAATAATATAACACTAATTTCTTTTATTAAAAGTCAATAAAACATATGACATATATTTTATTTGTCACGTAATGCACATGTGTATACGGAGCAAACAATTCAAAGCATTGTAATTAACTAAATGTTAGCGTTAGGCATTGTGACGTCGACGTATAAAAGAATAAAACAATCATTTCCCCATGTCCAATAAGTGGTCCGTAAAATCAGTGCGAAATCCGATTTTTAAATATTTAATCAAATAAAAATGCCGGAAAGTTTTAGCCACGGAGAGTTTGAAAATTACTGAGAATCCTTTTTTTTAATTAAAAACAATCCGAACAATTTATATACACAGAATATATATATATTGTGTATGTGTATTTATTTTTTGGCTTGGTATCGAAATAACTTTAATGCGGTGTACAATGGATTTAGTAAGTATCATAATATATATAATATATTATACTTATAATTAATAAAGTTCTATGTATTGTATATATGTATTATACTATTATGTATATATATTACATAAAACAGCTGCAGCAGTGTAGTCACAGTAATTATTATAAGCGTCACCCAATATCGCGATAATTAAAACTGTTCACGGATAACGATATTTTGTGCGTTTATATAAATAATGGTTTTTCGAACAGTAATAGTACCTACCTCACCCATGGGAAAATATAAATTATCTATATATCTCACTCAAGAGTTGTATGACTATTACATATTTATAGTTGGGTCATAATAATATTGTGTGTAAAATAAACGGTGACGTATCGAAGCTGAAATGGCGTTATATTTGGATACAATATAAAAATATGACTTTCTGGACGCTTCTTCCATGCACAATATAGTTTTATTTATCATGACGACGTCCGACCTATCGACACAATCTCTGTGTTCACAAATAATAATACACATAACATTTATTTTAGAAATTATGATAATGTTCCTAAAATATTTCAAAAACATTATCCGCATGTTTTGTCTCCGTCTTACAAGACTTGAGTAACATAGACAATTTCGCTCAGCAGATTATGTTTAGCCCCGTAGCTTAAAAATTAAAGTAAATACAGAACTATTATGAAATTTGATGGAAACAATATTATTTGGAGGATTTGACAATATTGCTATCTTAAATCGTTATTATATTAATAAACCATGAAAAAGTGGTATCACTCGATACTAGCAAACTATTCATCCGGGTCCCACTATACCCTGTGTAGTGATCCCTCACTACCCGTTTATATTTTTGAGTTCGTCGACGTTGATGGTTGGAATAGGAGAAAAGGTTGCAGAGAGACAAGTTGCACAAGTTAGATATAAGTAATTTATTAAGGTAAAAAGTAATTAAGTTCACATATAAATTTGAGGACAGAGCGAAAAGTGTCTGCCCGAGAAATCAGTGTGTGCGTAGTGCAAACTCTGTACTAATTCTAATTTTGCTATAGACTTTATCTTATATTTATATAAAATCTATACGGATACAAACGTACACGGTAGAGTCCAGGAGGTGGATATTTGAAAGGAGCCGAAGCTGGACGTTGTTATTTCCAAAAAAAAACCCGAGTGTGCAGTGATTGGCATTTAAATTATTGGCACAAATTTCAATAAGTTTGTTTAAATATTTAATCCTTTAATTGCGCTGCCACTCGATGTACGTATTATTTTCATAGGTTTGTTTTCGCACTATTGTGGCAATGCAAAAACATATATTTAATTAATTTTTTAATTAAGCTGTACATTGTACGCGATTCTTGGAATAATCGAAGAAGTTAATATTCTTGTTGTTGTCCTATCGTGAGAATGTACTTGGGATATTATTAATATAGAAAAGTAATAACGTCGGTTTACTACACCTGCAATGCGCGCACTCATCACGGCATCTTATTGCGATATAGGTACTTGCGATATACAAAATGCTGATTGTCAAAAAAAAGTACATAAGAAAAAGAAAAAATTGTTATTTAATTCATCAAATCCTCTAGATACGAGTTGTAGATACACGTTTTCTAGAACACGTATGTGCATAATATACACCATAATATTATGGTGTTATGTTAGACAGCCGGAAATATCTCGTTTACAACGCGCGCGTGCGCGTGGCCATCATAACGACGAGACCAAAGCGGCAAAGCTCGAAAAAAACGATTCAATTATTTATCGTTAATCGGATCTCCGTCAC